>NC_034603.1:19067594-19080112 GCF_900095145.1 Mus pahari | reverse complement strand
CACACACACACACACACACACACGTTTCTCCAGACCTTTCCTTTCGGGCATGCCCTCCTCTATTTCCTTTCCTTTGTCCTTGTCCTAACCTTTCCTAAGATTTTGAGTTTGGATTTGTTAGCTGTGTCATGTGATTTTTGAGTTTGGATTTGCTGTGTCATATGATTTTACATCATTTTCCTTTATTCTCTGTGCAAGAGTTGCTTATATTTTGTTTAATTTAGGATGGAAAAACTTGTTTGAACCCATAGTTTCCAAAGAAGAAGATAAGGAAGTCTTGAAAAACCAGAGAGTGGATAAATTTTTTAACTTCATATTGGGAAAAACACGTGTAAATGAGGAACAGTTAGAGGAGCAACCAGGCAATAAGAAAAACCCTTTCAGCGAAATGCTGCTTTCTGTTAGAAGAGACTGTATACAAGAGAGGGGCTTTCCAGGGATCGGACCTGTGAGAAATCCTGGTATAAAGCCTCCATTTCCTAGGAAACCTGGAGTTGCCTCCAGAGGGAGAAAACCCCACTCGCAGCAGTACTCAGTTCTGTTCAAACAACTGGGGTTCAACACAGTGTGCACGCTTTATAAATGCAACATCTGTGGGAAAGCCTTCCTCCACAGTTCTTCCCTGAGCAAACATCAGAGGACTCACACTGGAGAGAAGCTCTACAAATGTAAGGAATGTCAGAAAGCCTTCAGTCAGAGCTCGTCCCTGGCACAGCACCTGAGAGTCCATACTGGAGAAAAGCCGTACATCTGCAGTGACTGTGGGAAGGCCTTCAGCTTCACCACCTCTCTCATTGGGCACCAGAGGATGCACACTGGAGAGAGACCCTATGAATGTAAGGAATGTGGCAAGACCTTCAAAGGTAGCTCCTCCCTTAATAATCACCAACGAATCCACACTGGAGAAAAGCCTTATAAGTGTAGCGAGTGCGGGAGAGCCTTTAGCCAGTGCTCATCTCTGACTCAGCATCACAGAATTCACACTGGGGAGAAACCCTATGAATGTAGCCAGTGTGGGAAGGCCTTTACATCAGTATCACGGCTGAGCAGACACCACCGCATCCATACCGGAGAGAAGCCCTTTCACTGTAATATGTGTGGCAAAGTGTTCAGTTACCACTCAGTCTTGATTATCCATCAGAGAATTCACACTGGAGAGAAGCCATATGCATGCAAGCAGTGTGGGAAAGCCTTCAGCCAAAGCTCAGCCCTTATCCAGCATCAAAGGATCCACACCGGAGAAAAGCCGTACAAGTGTGCCGAATGCGGAAAGGCCTTTTCCTGGATCTCACGGCTTAATATCCACCGCAGGATCCACACGGGGGAGAAACCGTATCACTGTAAAGAGTGTGGGAAAGCTTTCAGTTCCCACTCTGCGGTCAACACGCACAGAAAGATCCACACTGGGGAGAAACCTTATAAATGCAGTGACTGTGAAAAAGCCTTCAACCAAAGCTCGGCCCTTATTCGGCATCAGAGAATCCACACCGGAGAGAAGCCGTTTAACTGTCAAATTTGTGGGAAAGCCTTCCGACAGAGTTCCTCGCTTATGACACATACGAGGATCCACACAGGAGAAAAGCCATATAAATGTAAAGCATGTGGGAAAGCGTTCAGTCAGAGCTCATCTCTTGCCAACCACCAGAAGACACATTACTGAGAAAAATCACAGAAGTAAAATGCATGTGCTAAATCTGCCTTGAGACATTCATTCCCCGCTGACTGTAACAGAATTCATCCGGAGAGTGATAAGAGGCAGTTAGTCAGGGCTGAGTATGAAGTTAGATTTCAGCCAACATCAGGCATTTGAGGAAGGTCAGCCCAACAATTTCACTAAGCTGAGAAGAAAATCACCCTGAGTGTGCAGGTGTATTATTTCTTGAATTGTCTTCCCACAATTTACCACCTCTGGTTCAGACCCGAAGGCACTCTAAGGCACAAAATGCATGCTGTCTCCACTTGCTTTTCTCAGAGAGCAAATACCTTTGCTGTATTAAATTGTGAGGTAAGGTTCCTCAGACAAATGCATTTCAGATTTTATTTACACACACACACACACACACACACACACACACACAATTTGTTAGAAATGAGAAATTATGTCACAGTGTAGCACTGTGCTCCCTGTAGCAGATGTGCACTGTGCTCCCTGTAGCAGATGTGCACTGTNGCACTGTGCTCCCTGTAGCAGATGTGCACTGTGCTCCCTGTAGCAGATGTGCACTGTTTATATAAACTTCTAGAGTCAGCTTCTTAAGCCTATGAAATTTCTAGAGCTTCCTGAGTCTTGTGAGCCTCTTTTCCCCCTGTTTCCATTCAAGATAAGCTCAAAGCATATAATGCCACCCTCTCCATTCTTCCTCTTCTGCAACCTTCCCTGTGCCTTAGAGTAATATAGATGTCTGTTTTCTTCCATTCATGGCCGAGGCTCAGTATGGCACAGCAACAATCTGTATTCTTAGTGCTATGACAAACTGTGACCCACAACAACTACCTCCCACTGGGGAGGGGTGTTTCCCAGGTCAGGAGAAATTGCAATCCCATGGTTAAAACAGTTTGCTACATAGAGGGAATTTTTGTTTCTTTTCAAACATAGTAATGCTTTGGGACTATGTTTTTGTTTTAATCCCAGGCGTGGGGTGTGGGGCTGCTTCAGATTGTCCATAGCAGCTGACTGTGATTTGCCTCATGCTCTGGCAGGGGTGTGATTCTGCCAGCTGCAGATAGTTTCTGCAAGTGTATGGCGGTTGGAATTCTGAGAACTCTTAAGAGGGTATATAAATACAAGAGTCCCTGAGACGGGCGTGGCAGCTCACGCCTCTCCTGCTGTTTGCTGTTGCTGGTTGGCGATATCCTGACTACAAAGATCAAAATTGCCCCCAAGGAATTCAAAGGTCCTCATCAGCAGGAAGTAGTCTAATGATATCATCACCCCCTTTCCCCTCTATCCTTTCTCTCCTCCCTAGTGTTGGGGGTTTGGAAGGGATAAGGGTGGAGAAGGTAAGAGAAAAAAGAACGCACAAAGTAGCCAAAAGTCAGGTTATAGTACGATTCTTGCGAAAGGCCCTGGTTCAATTCCCAGCACCTATATTGGGTGATTCCTAACTTGCTGTAACTTCAGCTCCAGGGCATGGAAGGCTTTTGGCTTTCATGGATATCTAAACTCATATGAGCATACACAACTTAAAAAAAAGTTTTCTCCTACAACCAGTGTTAATAGCTGTGGTTATCTATTCCCATAATCTCAAATGGTTTGAAGGTATGTAATACCTATTAAACAAAATAATAGCAGTAGTTTCCCTTACTGGGGACTAGGATCTCCCCAGCCATAGGTTTTGCCCTGAAAAATACAAGTTTTCTCCAGTGGAACAGGCTTTAAATGAAAATGGAAAATCCTGGCTCTACTCATACTATGTTCTTGTTAAACAAGAATATTGGCATCGGCTCTACCCCAGGAGCCTGCACAGCTGCTTTTGAGCACTTTGACAATGAGCTAGCACATGGAGGTATCTTCCAGCTCAGGAAACAAACAAAAAACAACAACAAAACCAGAAACAATTGCTTTTGTAGGATGAGAGGTTATGGGGCCTCTAAGGCCAGTGATACTGAGGCAACACATACCTGAAACTGGGATTTTTCACTCAATAGACTGTGGCTTCTGAGAAAGCCTAGGTTCAGCTGTGAGGGGCTATTTAAACAATGTCACCGCTGAGTTTTTGTTGTTCTTCAGGTTGAGTTCCCAGATCAGAAAGATAAACAAGAGAGTTAAGGTTATGTATTTCTTTTAAACAAATAAACAAACAAAACAAAACAATGAAACCCTAGAGGTTAGAGGTAGGCAGGATCTCTGAAGGTCCATTACTGTCCCAACCAATTGGCAATTGATTTTAGGATTCAGCAGCTAGCTAGATTTAAAAAAAAAAAAAAAAAAAAAAAATCAAAAGGCATTCAATCAATTACTTTTATTTTTTAATCCTCCTGCTTTCTGAAGCCATCCTGGGATGCACATCAAGGCCCATGTCACATTGCTTTCTGCATATTGTATACAGTAAAAATAAACCACAGTGATTAGTGATGTGGGCTAAGGTTCTCCTAGAGTTTTGTTTTGTTTTGCTCTTTTTTGGTTTTAGTCTCGCTATGTAGTCCTGGCTGTCCACATGCAGTCACTCAGGCTGGCCTGGTACCTATGGGTTCCTCGCTCCTAAACCCTAAATTCCAGTTTTGTCCTGTCACGTCACTTCACCCTCCTAGCGAACAAGCCTGAGGACTGACTGAGAGAACAGGGACAGGTTTGCTGGATTTGCAGTGCAACACAACCCGACTCAGCTTTCCGAACTCGCCTGGCCCCGGTGCCTTCTGGGAGGTGTAGTCAGAAAAGACCTTAGGCACGCCGGGAGTAGTAGTTCTCTGGGGCTTCTCCCGGTGGCGGGGCTGCTCGCGGCTTTTTGGGGGGCTCCTAACCGAGGTGATCCTGACTGTGCCAGGAGAGCGCGTCTGGGGCCGACATCCTCGAGATTGCTCGTGCTGAGAGTGGCGGGAGCGAGCGCCGGCGTCGTGAGTGGGGTGAAGGGGGCGAGCGGGGCGTAGCGGGCGGTGGGCTTCCCGACGGGCCCGGCGCGGCCTGGCGACTGCTCTGCGGCCTCTGGCTCCGGGACCCTCCTGCAGGCTCGGCCCGCCACGAAGCGTGGCTGGGACCAAACTGCGGAGCCGGAGGCCTGTGGATCTTATGTAGCATCTTAGCAATGCAGATCTTAAAGTCAACAGCCGAAACCTAACAGTCTAATCTAACTTAATGAATTAGCGCATCTAATACCAAGTTACAGGCCCCGTGGCCCTTCATTGTGCCTATGGTGCAGATGAAGAAACCAAGGCACATTGTGGCCCGAGCATTCGCAGAGTCTTGATCGGAGCCTTAGACTGGAAGCAGAATTTCCTTCCCATTTGTGATGCTTGCTGTCTTGTCACTTTGGGCAGGCTGTGAACCTCCTGGCTGTCCACCTCAGCCACGTCGACAGCACAGCCCCACCTCTGCTGCACAGAGGACTGGTTCCAGGAATTCCCAAACAGCCAACACTTAGGTTCTTGAGGTAGACAGACACAGCATTTGCAGAGAGCTTGGACACGTTATCCTTTATACTTTAAATCAGTCCTCTGCAACCTTTTGACATTGCCACGTATTTTGTATAAGGTGCTAACAGGCCTGTCGGTGGGTGTGGAGGAATCAGTGTAAGAGAGAAGAAGTGTGATTAATATACAGAAGGGATGAAGTTTTGGCAGGTTGACTTGGTCAGTGTTCTTATCATTTGGTACCGTTATGGGTGGGCTTCAAAACTTAATTTATTTTTATGTGTGTATGTTTGTGTCTGTGCCCATGAGCACACAGGTCCTAAGGAAGCCAGAAAGGATGTTGGATCCCCTGTAGTTACAAGTAGCTGTGGATAGCCCAGTGTGGGTGCTGATAATCAAACTTCTTTTCGAACAAGGGAAGTGCTTTTAATCACACAGCCACCTGTGCAGACCCCCTTTGTGGGTGGCTTTACCCTCCTGGCTCCAAGCCTTCCCTTTGTACCAGAATTCCTTACTACACCGTTTTTTTTTCCTTCCCAGGCATACTTGGTCAGCACTCGGCTCTCCTTTGGCAGGAAAACTAAGAAGGGAAATGGCTGTGGATTTGCTGGCTGCCCCAGGCACAGTAAGTGAAGCTTGTCTTTGCATAAATAGCTTTCTGACTCAGATGTGGATGTGTTTCCATTTTTTTTTTTTTTGCCCCTGTCACTTTTCTCCCTTGCAAAATTAGCATTTAACAGGGGTATGCAAACTCCAGTTTGAAGCTGACTTGCAAGGAAAATATACAAAAGCCTCCCTCCTCACACCTATCAGAGGATTCTGCCAGGTCCAGCACAGATGATAACCACCTTATAAGACCTCCCAGGTGCTTTCTTTTTTAAATGGGGACTCCTTCCCCATTGTGTTAGCCAAAGAGAGAGGTATGAGGGTCTCTCTACCATTGGGTCTCTCCTCTGGCTCAATCCCAGAATTCTCTCTTCTCCCTCATGTCCCACTTCCTAATTTCCTGCCTAAGCCGAAGGCCATGAGATTTATTATCAACTGGTACCACATCCATACAGACATAAGACATAATTTAAAATATCTTCTGTGGCCCTCAGTTGCCACGGAAATTTGGTCCTTTCTTTTGGGTTCTTAATTTCATTAATAAAAGAATCTAGACATGTACTCAGAAGGAAGCTTGAAGAAAATGTTATTAGAAGCCGGGCGTGGTGGCGCACGCCTTTAAACCCAGCACTCGGGAGGCAGAGGCAGGCGNATTTCTGAGTTCGAGGCCAGCCTGGTCTACANAGTGAGTTCCAGGACAGCCAGGGCTACACAGAGAAACCCTGTCTCGAAAAACCAAAAAAAAAAAAAAAAAAAAAGAAAAAGAAAATGTTATTAGAGATTGAGAAAAATAACAGGGCAGGCAAAGCAGTAAGTCTTGGCAGCTGCCAGGAAGAGTGAGTAGGGCCCAAGAAAGGCAGGTTCAGCAGTGGAGGTCAGCAGGCTGCATGACAGCAAACTGTAGATGCTAGGTGTGGTTCTTCCTCCCAGACTCATGCTCTTAGAAGTAAGACTGCGACTCAAAATATAGTTACAAATACCTTGGCCATGTAGCTAGGCTCTGCTCTGAATAGATCATAACTAAAATAACCCAATTATTTTAACCTACACTCTGCCACCTGGCTGGTTACCTGTGCTCAGGTACCATGTGTCTGTCTCCTCACATCTTCCCAAGTGGAGCTCTCTCCTGGCATTGTCCCAGAGCTCTCTCCTCCCGGATGTCACACTTCCTATTTCCTGCCTAAGCCATAGGCCATCAGATTTATTATTGACAGGTACCACATCCATACAGACATAAGATATTCTCTCCACAGCAGACAGTTGTGTGGTAGGGGAAGTAGCTTTTGAGAATGGGTGAGAAACCCCAGAATGCCAAGGAAAGCATGTTTAGGATTTTGGCCAAAAAGAAAAAAAAAGAAAAAAGAAAAGTTACAGTTTTCGGAATAACTCTGAAAGTTGGGCAAGCTCCAAGGTGGCTCTGCCCAAAGGCTTCTGGGAAGGCCGAGCACAGTATTTCATTAAGGGGTAATCAGTCCTCTTTGGCATGACTTCAAGTGAACCAGAGTTTGAGGGTGAGAAGGTGGATAGAGGCAAACTGGCCAGGTGATTGACAGGCCCCAGCTTAATTACCTCTTTAATTTTTTGGAAAAATTATATTTTTATTTTAATAAATCTTAAATTATCTATTTTATGTATGAGTACACTGTAGCTGTTTTCAGTTATACCAGAAGAGGGCATCAGATCCCATGTGGTTGCTGGGAAATAAACTCAGGACCTCTGGAAGACAAGTCAGTTCTCTTCACTGCTGAGCCATCTCTCCAGCCTGGAAACATTTTAATTTTGTTTTATGTGTATGGATGTTTTGCTTGCATGTGTGTGTGTGCACCATGTGTGCCAGTTGCCCGTGGAGGCCAGAAGAGTTTGCCCTCTTCCCCTGGGACTGGAGTTATATATGGTTGTGAGACACTGTGTAGGTGCTGGGAATTGAAACTGGATCTTGTGAAAGAGCAGCCAGTGCCCTTTACCACGGAACCATCCCCCCAACTCCTGGATTAACTTTCAAGGGAAGGACACAGTAGATTGTAAAGTTCAGGCGAGCTTAGACTTGTCAGGTCTCCATCCAGGGCTAGAGGTAGAGCGTGCGTTCTCTTCACCAGAAGAAGGAACTCTATTAATGACCCTTAGTAAGGCCAGAGTATTCCCCCTTTTTCATTGGGCAGTTTAAATCCTGAGGAGTGGTAGAGTTGATGTTTACCTTTGTAGTTTTACCAGAGGAATGGGAGGTGGGGCTTAAAGCCAGCGGAGCAGGGTGGCTCTTCCTCAGTGGTCTCTTGTTGTGCCAGGAACAGTTTGTGAACCCCAAAAGACCAGCAAGGAGCCGTTTCCGGTGTAATAACATTAGAGTCTCTTCATTACAAGCGTGGACTTGGACTCTCCTCCAATCCAACCCTGACACAGCAGGACAGGAAGGGAAGGCAGAGCAGGCTCGAACCCTCAGTGGGACAAGATTTTATAGGAAATGGAAGTCAGTGAGGGAGGGTTTATCCTGACAAGCATATAACAGAATGTCCATTGTAAGCCGACAGGTGGGTGCTCTGAAGCAAGACTGTATACAATCATGAACAGTCTGAAAGTACATCTGAAACAATCAGGCTAATCTTTGATTCACTGTTGCTAAGAAGTAGCCAGGGAGTAACTCTGGACAAAGACAAGCCTTTGGGTCCTTCCTGGTATGTTGGTGAAGCCTGAGTTCTGCTGTAGTTAAGTTTTGGGTTTTTTTGTTTTTTGTTTGTTTGTTTGTTTTTAAAGGAGGCAGGTCCCAAGATGGAGTAGGTTTGGCCTCTCACTAACACTGTTAATCCTTGTAACTCTGCCTGTTTCTCCCATAAGTTTAGTGCTACAGTAGTGACAAACACCAGCAGAATGCAGTGCGTAGCAGTCCCAGCCCAGGCCTGGGCTACTCTCTGTCCAAAGTGGGGATATTTCATGTGAATTTTCTCATCCCAAGGTGGACGGTGGACAGACAGTCGTCATTTTAGGCAAGGGAAGTTATGGAAAAGTTTGTAATTGTAGTGTAGCTATTTCCTTCTGAACTGTAAGCACAAATAAACTCTTTCTTCTACAAGTTGCCTTGGTTATGGTGTCTTATCACAGCATAAAATAGTAAATAAGACACCACTTCATAGGGTTACGGGAGGGAGCTCTTCTTGGTTGGGAAGTACTGATAGCACATTATCCAAAGAGTATGTGAGGTGAGAGGTAATACTGCCGTCTTGAAAAGGGGCAGTTGGCTGCATCTTCCAATCAAAAGTGCATGTAACTTTGACCCAGCCGCTCAGTCTATCTCAAGTGGTTCTCCACCTTCCTAATGCTATGACCCTTTGATACTGTTCCTCATGTTGTGCTGACCCCAGCCATAGAATTACTTCATTGCGGCTTCATAACTATAATGTTGCTGCTGTTATGAATTGTAATGTAAGTACCTGATATGCAGGAATCATATGTGATCCCCAAAGTGGTCACAGCCCACAGGTTGAGAACCACTGGTCTATCTCACACTACAGGTATGCCCCTGCCAGAGAATGCTAGGAGAATAATCACTGTGTAGTGTTTGTGACAACAGAAAAAGACGAATACTCATCTGCAGAGTGTGGAGACGGCTCAGTGGCTGAAGTGCTTGCCTCACGGGCACGAGGACTGAGCTCAGATCCCCAGCATCCTCATAACACTGGGCACTAGAGTGCTGGGAGGCAGGGACGAGAGGAGTAGCTCACTGAGCAGCTGACCTTGTGAGCCAGCGAGCTCCAGGTTCAGTGAGAGGCTCGATCTCACAAAGTAAGGGAGGCCACCTGTCTCTGGCCTCCACACACATGCACAGTAGAAATACATGCATATACATCTAGCATATACAAGCAAAAAATAAAGGTAAATTAAAAATAAAAATAATTTTTTATCCATAAGGCTCTGGTTACAAAATTTACAGATTCTGAGGACTGAAGTGTATTGTGCAGTTGAAATGTATTGAAGCAGAGTTTGTGAGAAAGGTTTTCCTAAGAGTCATATGTCACTGTCATATGTGTAAACCATGTATGTAGTCCACGTGTCTAAAGCTTCCTAGTGACAATGTTAAAGAAGTACACAGTAGCAAGAAACTTAATGTTTTGTTTAATACAGTATATCCAGGGCTGGTGAGATGGCTCAGTGAGTAAGAGCACCCGACTGCTCTTCCAAAGATCCTGAGTTCAAATCCCGGCAACCACATGGTGGCTCATAACCATCCCTAACAAGATCTGATGCCCTCTTCTGGAGTGTCTGAAGACAGCTACAGTGTACTTACATATAATAAATAAATAAATCTTAAAAAAAAAAATACAGTATATCCAAATATCATTTTGCATGTAATCAATATAAAATTATTGAGATAATGAGTGTGTGTGCAACTGCATGTATGTATTTATTACTGGTATGTGTGTATATGTGTGTGCAAACCAATCAATTAAGCATTTACATACACATAGCACATCTCACTTAGAGTAGGCATGATTTGTGGTAATGACCTCTTATGGCTGCAGCACATCATATTGAGCTGAAAAGTCACAGACAAATTACAAAAAAACAAAACACAAAAATTTGAAAGCAGACCAAAAAATATTACACAGAGAGAAGTGATGACCATTGACTTGTCATCAGCATCACCATAGTTCAGAAAAAGTCAAATGATGTTTCCTATGAAAGAAACTGTCACCTAGTCTGTATCCAGTGAAGACAGTCGTCAAGAATGGAGGCAAACAGAGACGTTCCCAGACAGAAGGGAATTCGGCTTGTTTGTTGCCAGCACAGCAAGAAATACTCGAGGAGGTTGTGGTAGCTAAAAAGGAAATTGTGCTGCCTGGGAATCCAGGCTAGAACATTAGAAAGGAAACTGTGTAAGTATGAGGCCTTTAGAGGGCTCACAACTAAGTTCCTGTACACACAGATCCAGGGATCCTGGTGAAAGGCCTGGTGTGCTGTTAAGGAAGATAGATCATAATGGAATCTTGGCCTCCTCATTCAGTCTTGCTGTGTTGTCTCCTTTGCCCTTAAATGAAAGCTATATAGGTATATGCTTGGTACAGTCTCATAAACTGTACCAACTGGGAACATCTGGCAGCCGTAGCATAAAGAAAAAGTGATTATGTCCTCTATACTTGTAAGTTTCTGGTATTCTGTGAAAGAATGTTTACTGTAGAGAAGAAATAAGGATGTATGCTATAATTCTTAGGAACCACTGATAATTCAAAGAAGTGTATATTAGCTGCTCTTCTGTGTTGCTAGGACAAAATTTCTGACAGAAGCAACTTAAAAGAGGAAGAACTTACTGGCTCATGGTTTTAGGGACTCCAGTCCATCATGGCTAGAAAAGGAACACTGGAGCAGATTGGACTGGGACAGTGGTAATGTTCACTACAGCTTGTTTACATCTCGATAGGTCAGGAAGCCGAAAGCTCTAACTGAATCAGAAATGTATCACCTCCCAACCCACCCCAGTGACCCACTTCTGCTGGCTAGACCACAGCTCCGAAAGGATACAATCTCTAGGCTGGGCACCACAGGGGTGTTCAGATACACCAGCATGTGAAGACAGCTCACATCCAGACCTTCAAGGGATAGTGCTGAAGTTACTTTAGAAATTTAGTTGGATTCTGTCTGTTCTTGTGGTTACTGGGGACAGATCCTAGGGCCTCATGTTTACCACACAAGTGCTCTGCCACTGAGCTATCTCTTCAGCCTAAATGGTAACCTGAAATAACTCAGGGGCTGAATGTGTAGTTCATGGGTAGAGCACGTGTTTAACATGACTAAAGCTCTGGGTTTCATCTCCAGTACTGAAAACATATCTGAAAGAAAGGAACAAACACACACATAGAAAAATCATGAGGATGATAAAAAAAATTAATGATTGCTTTCCCCTAACCACAAAAACCAAGGAATAATTAGGAAGTATCCCAGGTGTTTCGTGTGTACCCTGCATAGGTGTATACATAGGTGTATACATGTATAAAACTTTTCAAAAGATTGTTGTATAGCTCGCCTTTTCATATGAATCAATAGTATTTAAGATAAAATCTGGTGCCAGGGGTACAAATTTACCTCATTTTTTTTTTAATGGCTGTATGTATTTCATGTAACATGCATATTATCATATGCACATCCATTGCCTTATTAACAGACACATACATTAATTATCCTTAAATTTTTACCTCTATGTTGATTTTTTTTTTTTTTCTGTGCAGCAATTTACCACAGATTCGGTGTTTAGAACAGCACAGATTGGTTGTCTCTCAGTTCTGGAAGTCAGAAGTCTTACACTATTTTATGATTAAGCTATCCACAAGGCTGGTTCTTTAGATACCAGGAGGGAAAATCTGTTTCCTTGTCCTAGCAGTTAGTTATGTCACAGCCTCTGTGATGACGTGGGCTTCTCTCACAGCTGAACCTTCCTGGTAAGGTCCATCGTCAGTAGAGCTCTACCTGTGTGATAATCTACATGTCTGCTCATGTCTCAGTCCCCTAGGTAAACAGAATTACAGAGTCCCTTTCCTTGTGCATGTCACATTCACAGGTCCTGGAACCAGTGTGCCAGGAACTGTTAAAGTAGAAGTAATTAATGTTGCATTCAGCATCCAGAGGAATGTCCCTACCTAGTAATGATACTGTTCCTTGAAGCGGGTCAGTCTCAGTGGTGGATGTGCAAGGCTAAAGTGACGTGACTTCCCCCATGTTGATGGATTCTCAGTAAAATACTCACCCACAGCTTTGTTCCAAAGCTCACAACTTTCATGTGCTGTAATAGGAATCTCTTCCTGAGCCGGGCGGTGGCACACGGCTTTAATCCCAGCACTCGGGGGGCAGAGGCAGGCAGATTT
>NC_034603.1:19057866-19067356 GCF_900095145.1 Mus pahari | reverse complement strand
CTCTCTCTCTCTCTCTCTCTCTCTCTCTCTGAGACAAGGTTTCTCTGTATAGTCCTGGCTGTTCTGGAACTTACTGTATAGACCAGGCTAGTCAGAATCCACCTGCCTCTGCCTGGGATTAAAGGCATGTACCACCACGCCAGACTGAAATTACTTACTTTTTTTTTTTTTTGGCTTTTTGAGACAGGGTTTCTCTGTACAGCCCTGGCTGTCCTGGAACTCACTTTGTAGACCAGGCTGGCCTCAAACTCAGAAATCCGCCTGCCTCAGACTCCCAAGTGCTGGGATGAAAGGCGTGCACCCCCATGTCTGGCTAAAATTACTTTCTTAATTACTATTTGGCACATACATAGTTTTGCAAACCCCGGGGTTCTTTTGGTTTTCATATTGAATAGAAACCCATCCTAGTAGCTGTTTACTTGAACTCAGTGCCTGGCTTTACCACTCTCTCCCAGTATTCTCTCAGGAAGGCTACTTAACCTGTTCATTTACCTTTTGATTGTGTATGTATGAGCCATAATACCAGTGTGGGGGTCAGAGGACAACTTGTGGGAGTTGGCTCCCTTCTACCATGTGCTCAGGAAGGACCAAACTCAGGTTGGCAAGGCTTGGCAGCAAGTGCCTTTACCTACTCAGCCAACCTGCTAACCTAGGTCATTTAACTGTTCTAGACCTAGTTTTCCATTTGTAAAATACTTTAACTGTAGCCTCCTCCCTAGAGGGTTTTCATAACATTTAAAGGAGACCGTTCATGCCAAGTTCCTACCACCATTCCTAACATACTTATTTTTTTTTTAAAGATTTATTTATTATCGTACATAAGCACACAGTAGCTGACTTCAGATGCACCAGAAGAGGGCATCAGATCTCATTACGGGTGGTTGTGAGCCACCATGTGGTGGCTGGGATTTGAACTCAGGANCTTCGGAACAGCAGTCAGTGCTCTTACCTGCTGAGCCATCTCGCCAGCCCCCTAGCATACTTATTAAACAGTCTTTTTTCAGGGATTTCTTCCTGTTTGGTTGGTATTTTCCTCAGCTTCCCTACATTGTTCTACATGTGTTCTGATTTATATTGTTATCCTTCCTTTTACTTAGATTTTGACTGAGAGAAGGCTGTGCCTGCTTAGAACACTTTAAAATTCTAGCTGTAGATTTTTTAAAAAAGTATTTATACATTTTATGTATATGAGTATGCTGTAGCTGTCTTCAAACATCTCTCCAGCTCCTCTGGGTTTGGATTTTATACCCTACTGTCAGTGATTTTAATGCCCAAATCCCCACAGCTTTGATTCTAGCAGGTTCTCAATAAATACTTGTTTACTTAAATAATTAATAACTATTTCCATAAAATAGATGGTTCAAAATTCTTAGTATTCTGAGATAGTTTTAGTTCTTGGTATGTACCCATTGTCTGGGGTAAGCAGGAATGGATTTGCTGTTCCAGGAGCCTGTGACCTTCAGGGATGTGGCCGTGTCCTTCAGCCAGGATGAGTGGTTGCACCTGGACTCTGCTCAGAGAACCTTGTACCGGGAGGTGATGCTGGAGAATTACAGCAACCTGGCCTCACTGGGTAAGGTGCTTGCTGGGTAAGGGGTTAAGACTCTGCCGTGGAAGCACGGGACCCCTGCCTGATACCTGGCTTTGCCGGGAAAGGGTTTTTTTCTCTACTCAACAGTCCAGTAGAAGATATCTTGAAGCTGCTCCTTTGGGCTCAGAATCCTCTGTTTTCCATTCCATTATGCTGCAGAGAAAAGTCAAATCTCTGTGGAGTTGAAAGTACACTTTTTCTCTTGACATCTTTTGTGTTCCTGACTTTCTTTGCCCTTCCTTGTACCCTACTGTCAGTCTGTTTTCTGCCCTAGGCCAGTGAGTAAATTCCAGTTCAGAATCTGAAATTCATAGAAGGCATTTAGGTGTTAAAAACTATACAGGAATACCCTGTCTGAGAGAAGTTCATTTCCAGGACCATGTGTTAATTTTGAGTTGGTCCTTGCTTCTTGCCCTATGCCCTAAATCTCCAGTGTCCCCCTGGGAAATCATTTACCTGTGTGTCCCACCTTACAACACTGAACTTCTCTGCTTTCTACGTCAGGTGAGTAATATATGAAGTGACACTGGGATGGCTCTTCAGGCCATTCATCCCAACTCCATTCTCTTTCCCATGAGCAGGGTTTCAGGCTTCAATACCTCCCGTGATTGGCAAGCTGCAAAAAGGGCAAGATCCTTGCATGGGAAGAGAAGCCCCTGAAGACACCTGCCTAGGTGAGTGAGCCGTTGGGAAATGGAGACACAGAAGTCTACCTGAGTTTATCAGAAAAGGGCAGTGGCACAGTGACGTTTTGTGAATAATTAGCCCTATAGAGATGCTTAGGACCTCTTGTGTTTAAGTGGATAGCTGTTGACGTGCAGCCGTCTAAATGCAAAGTTCATCTATTTTCAGTTACAGATCGAGTAAAGAAAGCTCAGCGTTTCTTTTTTTGTTTGTTTTTTTGTTTTGTTTTGTTTGCTTATTTTGGTTTTTTGAGACAAGGTTTCTCTTTATAGCCCTTGCTGTCCTGGAACTCACTTTGTAGACCAGGCTGGCCTCGAACCCAGAAATCCACCTGCCTCTGCCTCTGCCTCCCGAGTGCTGGGATTAAAGGCATGCGCCACCATGCCCGGCAAGCTCAGCGTTTCTTAACATGAACACAAGCTAAATCTTTTCACATAGAGTTAGAGCTAAACTTGAGGTTGGGGACACTCAGACCTTCAGGACAAATTGACTTCATAGACTTACAGATTTGCATAAGATTCCTACAACGAGAATGCAGTCTTCTGGTGCCAGCTTATAGAAGAAATGAATAAGTCCTTTCTCCTCTGGCCTAACAGAAAGGCGGGAAGGGATGGGAGAGAGCAAGAAAGCACGCTGTTCTTTCAGCCTGAGGGAGAGTGGTGCACGTGGCTGGCCCGTGCTAGAGTTTGTCATTGTGACTGATGTGTTGAACTTGCGGCTGTTGTAACATTTGAGACGCAAACATCATTTTTTCGACAGACCACTTTTCCCTTTCACAGGCCGTGATGAAATTACAGTTGAACGTGAAGTCACAATTTTAAGAAAAACAATCTAAATTTCTGTAGGGTTCAGAGGACCATGAGGGAAAATGCAGTGACAGTGACTGAGTAGCAGGAAGCGAAGGGAGCTGCCTGCGTGCCGCTGTGTGTGCGGAGTGGGAATGAGGAAACGGATTCATGGTGCTTAGTTCATCTTGTCCCTTCATAACATTCCCTACGACCTTAAGTGGTCTGCTCTGTCCGTCCCTGCCTGGAGATCCTGTTCTCTAGAACTGCAGTCCCCTCATCTTCAGGAGAGCTTTGTCTAGTTTATCCTCATACCCTACTCCTTACCCATTTACCTCCGATCATCCCACCACATTCAGGTCTATGTTTGGGATCAGGCTGTACCAACCCTCTTTCCCTGTTGCTGCCAGTCTCGTTGGCTTTCTGATACATCATGTCTCTATTCTGGCAAAGGAAGAATTAATTCTTCCAATCCTTTTCAGATTTCGAGATTTGGCCAGAGATAGAAGCATTGCCCCCCAAACAAGATGTTTTTACTGAAGAGACATCTCATGGGCTGATAAAGAATGGATCCACTAAGTGTGTTTACTGGAAAATCAGCTTTGGAGAGCTTGTGAAAACTGAGCGCCGAGATACAGCACAGGAGCAAGAAAAGAAAGTGCATGGGTCAGGGGCAACTTCAGACAAGGAAACCACTAGTGAAGATGAAACTCCCACAGGCCTCGAACTGGAGAAACCCTTGTTCATAAGTAAAGCACTTGTCTCACAAGAGGGTGATCCCATAGACAGTGTTCCTGGGACATATCACACTTCAGAGAAAGATTTACCACAGGATTTTGATTTAATGAGAAGCTTTCAGATCTACCCAGGACAAAAACCTCATGTCTGCAGTGAATGTGGCAAGGGTTTTACTCAAAGTCTTCATCTTCTAGAGCACAAGAGGCTTCACACTGGGGAGAAGCCTTACAAGTGTAGTGAGTGTGGGAAGAGCTTCAGCCATAGGTCGTCCCTCCTGGCTCACCAGAGAACCCACACCGGAGAGAAGCCATACAAATGCAGCGAGTGTGAGAAAGCCTTCGGCAGCAGCTCCACTCTCATCAAACACCTGAGGGTGCACACCGGAGAGAAACCTTACCGCTGCCGGCAATGTGGGAAGGCCTTCAGTCAGTGTTCAACCCTCACTGTGCACCAGAGGATTCACACTGGGGAAAAGCTCTATAAGTGTGCCGAGTGTGACAAGGCCTTTAACTGCAGGGCAAAGCTCCACAGACATCAGAGAATCCACACAGGGGAGAAGCCATATAAATGTGCTGAGTGTGGGAAAGGCTACAGTCAGTCTCCATCCCTAGCCGAACACCAGAGACTCCATACTGGAGAGCAGCTTTGCCAGTGCTTGCAGTGTGGGAGAACCTTTACACGTGTGTCTACCCTTATCGAACACCAGAGAATTCATACTGGACAGAAGCCGTATCAATGCAACGAATGTGGCAAGACCTTCAACCAGTATTCCTCCTTCAATGAACATCGGAAGATTCATACAGGGGAGAAACTGTATACATGTGAAGAATGTGGGAAAGCCTTTGGCTGTAAGTCAAACCTTTATCGGCATCAGAGGATCCATACTGGAGAGAAACCCTATCAGTGTAACCAGTGTGGAAAGGCCTTCAGCCAGTATTCATTCCTAACTGAACACGAGCGAATCCACACTGGAGAGAAGCTCTACAAGTGTATGGAGTGTGGGAAAGCCTATAGTTACAGGTCAAACCTCTGTAGACACAAAAAAGTCCACCTGAAGGAAAGGCTGTATAAATGGAAAGAATATGGGACACCCTTTATCTATGGCTCATCCCTTACTCCATATCAGAGATTTCTGAAAGGAGACAAGCCTGAGAACTTTAATCCATCGCTGTAATCCAAGACAACAGCCAGAAGAGTAGTGAGTAGAATGCAAATCAAAATAGTCATCTTTTTTTTACTTGTACAGCAAATAGTTACCACAAAGTCATGGACAGTGGATGCACAAAGAATGCTGACATCAGCAATTTAAGGACTATTACAAAAAAATGTTAATAATTCGTTGAAAAAGTATGAAAGACCTCACTTAAAAAACAAAACTGTTGCGTATAAGCATTGTTTCATGAGAGGGTCATCTCTAAGAGCTTCTGTGTTATGATTTTTCTTTTCAAGATAGTTTCTGATATAGTTAATAATGTGAAGAGTCGTGGGGCCTCAGTCCCTAAAATGGTGAGCTGTTACAGGGAGAAGTCCTTTTCATAAAGAGCCGCTACAGAGGAAAAGAATACTTGGACTTGTTGTGTATCAACAATAAAGCTCTTTATAAATTGCCCCTTATACAACATACATGTGTATATGTATGCATCTATATTCATATATACACATAGAGGACTTTTATGTATATATGGCCATGTCACTTAACAATGGGATTACAGTTAGAAAAGGCTTCATTAGGCATGTCCATGTTTATAGGAACATCATTGCATTTGCATAGCCTTAGATGGTCCGGGCCTGCCAATCAGTGTGACCTCTTGAGGTGATCAACATACCATAATTTGAAAAAAAAATTTTTTGAGGTTATAATTACATTTCTCCCTTCCCTTTTTCCAAACCCTCCTGTACACTCCTCCCCACTCTCCTTCAAATCCATGGCCTCTTCTCTTACTAATTGTTATGCATGCATATATTCATACTTTTTTATAGTAAGGGTTTTTATTGATTGGCTTGTTTATTTTAGATAGAGTTTCACTATGTAGCCTAGGATGGCCTTGAACTCATTATGTAGACCAGGCTGGTTTTGAACTTGCAGTCTTCCTGCATCAGCCTCCCACATACTGGGATTAGAGGCATGAGCCATCATACTTGGTGTAAATTTTATTAGTAGAATGTGTACACTCTAAGGATAAAAGTATAGTATAGCAAATGACTAAGCTGGTAATGTAGTTTGTCACCATCACCATGTGTCATGTACTGTATATAATTGTGTGTGCTGTGATGTCTGGCTGCCAGCACAGAGGGTGTGTTTGCACAAATGGGCAATGCATTGTATCTAAGGTGTTATAATAGTTATAAAGTCATGACAGCTCTTATGTAATCGAACAAGCAGGAATTTTCCAGACCAGTTGTAGTCTGATGAGTGATATGTGTTGTCATTGGCCAAACATCATCATAGGCAAATGGCTGTATGCACACACTCACATATATGTACATATATGTGTGTGCCAAAGTGTATACATACACATACAAAGAGTTTAGGACTTTTTTTTCCCTTCATAGTCCTTAATGATTAAAAAGACTCAATTTACTAATTTAGAATTTACTGTTTCAAATTAAAAATTTCCCCCAGGGGCGACTTCTTTCTAGCTCCCCTATATCTGTAGTGGGATCTGGTTCTGGATCTAGCTGAATAGAGTCTTACAGTACTATAGAAGTTGGTCTGAGCAGACAGGTGGGCAGACTGTCATCCAAACAATAGATTATATATTGTAGCAGGCCAGTGTTGACAGAGTCTCCTGCTATGCACCTGTTAGCACTTTAGAATCAAAGAAACTTTTAATTTATAACCTTTTAAGAATCGAGGTCTTCAGCTCTGATAATCTATGATAGTTACAGGTTCATTTCTATCCTCAAGGCTCAAGAACACTATTTGTTTTGTAACCTGTTCAGATATTTTTGTTAGTAATGTAATCAGTTGTCTTTAGTTTCCCCTAGCTTTGGTCTTAGTAGTGGAGTTGAGAACATGCCCCCTTTCTTCTATCTCTGATTCTATACCTGCTTCTATAACTACTTAAATTCTCAAAGCCAGCAACGGTCCAGATGAGGTATCGCGTTGGTATGTTTCCGTGTGTGGCTGGCTGCCTTTTTAGTACACAACTTTTAATTTTTTTTCCTTGTAGTGCTGACGACCGAATCCAGGGCTTTGTACATGCTCAGGAGGTGCTCTCCATGGAGCTGTGTTTGCAGACCTTAGGACCTGAGTGTAAAGTTGCAGATGAATATTTTATATTAGACAATCTTCTCATTACCTTAATGCCCTAGACCTAGATCCTTCGTTCTTTGACTTACCCCATTGGTTTGTCACTTTAGAATTACTCCAGGAGCATTAATTAGACCCTTCTATCTCAGCAAAATATTAGAATTAAGCAGGCATTCAGCACTTAATTGAGCTCCTTTGGCTCATCAGTAGATGTATGTGTTTAAATGGATTTGCAGGATAAATAAGACTTGAAGGGAGCCTCTAGGTGTCTTCTTGTTCCTCGTGAGCATGCTCAGTGCCCAGTGTTTGGCTCACAAATGCCATTTGCCTCCAGAAGGACTCAGGCCTTCTGGAAGAAGTGAACAGCGGCGCGTTTGCAAAGGAGGGGTATGCAAGTGCACTGAGAGGATAGTTTTGTGATAAGACATCATTTTAGGGTTATTGATATGACTAGACACGGACTAACTTGAAGGCGCATCCTTTGATCAAATTTAAGACACTTCAAACATCAAAATACTCATAAGATTGGATATAATATTTTCTAAAGGTTATGGGGGAAAGCTTTTTATAACATTTGAAGAAAAGCATCTTTTAAATATATACAAAGCAATAAACAAGCCATTTAACAACTGTCATTGTCATTAAATCTAGCAAAAAGTTGATTGATGGTAAAAACCTACTGCATGAAAGACAGTTAAGGAACAGTTCATCATCCCCAGAGAGTACAGCTATGAGTCACAGGAGAAGCATCAGTTTTCCTCCTGAGGTCTGGCAGGCCGAGTTCCCCTCCTGAGCAGCAGCCACTGAGGCTTCTCCTGAGGCTGCAGAAGCACATTTTATTATTTATGATATGCTGCCAAAACCAGTTAGTGAACATCTATGGAAATCTCTAGACATACCTTCCTGCTTACAAAGACTTGAGAGTAACATGTTAGCACATGGTAACAGACAAAGCTAGAGTTTGAGACATTGGAAATGTTCATTAAGTTGTACTTTTCAAATAGCCAATATGTTAGAACAAAAGGATGCCTGAGACAGCCACATGCAAAGTGTGATCTTTTATTGAGAAATAAAGTCAGTAAAAAAAACCTGTAAGACATTTGAGGGATATTTAGGGAAATACAAAGGTGAAAATAGGTGTTAGATAATGTGGTATGGTTACTTTTCTTAGACTAGGTGAAGTATTGAGTTTATATTTCCCTACCATATGCATGCAAAAGTTTAAGTTAACAAGTCATAATGTCTGCAGCATATTTTAAATCGAAACTGAGAACTGATCAGTGACTGTTGAATTGTTGTGATTACACCTTAAACTTGTCTGTACCTATGTTTAAATGTAATAAAAATTGAGGCAAAAATGATTTTTAAAGTGGTGAGTGTGCGCGTTCTGTTTAAGGTTCATCCTCTGTGGGCATACTTGTAGTCAGTAGAAATGATGGACTGGCCCCCTTAACTGGAGTAAGCATACCCTGCCCTCTCCCAGATTGAATGCAACTAATGCTCGGCCAGCTGCTAGGGTGCCCTGAGGAAGAACGACAGCAGGGTAAAGGAGGGAACTCATTTGAAACAAAACTCATGGAGTGTGGTGGTGGCTGTATAGGCCAGTCACGTACGTCTTTACACTGTCCTCTGACCAGAAGAACCATGAGCCAACAGTGGTCAGCAAGGTCTTCATGACTTTATTTTTTTTAATGTTTCTCTCTACTTGTGCTTGAAGGTGGGTCTGTTCCCATGGCATGAGTCAGAGAGAAGAACCTAAAGCCTTGGGTTTATAATCAAAAGGCCAGGAGGAGACTTGGGATAGAGTGTATTAGGAAAAAAAAAAAAAAGAAGAAGCTCAAGAAGTGATTTGCAGACTTGTCCGTACGATCTTGGTGGTCATGGCCCATGCGTGCAAAGATCTCACTCTAGCTGGTACTTCGTTCGTGTCTGTGTTTTCCAGAGGTACAGAACCAACAGAATTCAGTCTGTATTTAAACAGAACTCATTAGATTGGCTTACATGATAGAACTGGAGTAGTCCAGCAATAGCTGTCTCACTCCAGAGAGGCTGAGAACCCAATCTAATACTAAAGGCCTGGAGGATTCCTGGACAGCCACTGGCATTTAGTCCTAATGGGAGAATCCCATAGGCTTCCAAGCAAGCCAACCTAGCCTTGCATATGCAGCAGCAAACACGATGTCCCAAATACGATCAACGGTGAGGACTAGCCCGTGAGGTTGTCTTCTGACCTCCATGTGCAGGCTGTGGCTTGCATGCACACATGTGCTCCTCATCCCCACCTCCTCTCAGAAAAAGCCAAACCCACTCCAATTTCTCTTGAGACTTCTTTAACCCAAGCATAATTTAGAAATGCATTGCTCGAGCCGGGCGTGGTGGCGCACACCTTTAATCCCAACACTTAGGAGGCAGAGGCAGGCGGATTTCTGAGTTCCAGGC
>NC_034603.1:19029253-19056954 GCF_900095145.1 Mus pahari | reverse complement strand
AAAAAAAAAAAAAAAAAAAAAAAAGATTGGTCACATCCAGGATAGCATGGCCATAGATGATCCTCTTTTCCTTATCTTTACAGAAGAGACTGGAACGAGCTGGAAGTGTCTAATGATCATATCCTAGTTAAAAAGTTTCCAGTAACACCTTGCTCTTGGACACAAGCCTTTGTTTCAGAGTCCAAGCTGGGACATATTTCAAAATGCCAACCTTTTCCCTCCCTGCCAGTAATACAAGGAGATTTTTCTTCTGCTTTCTCTGTGTTTTAGTTTCTCCTCCTGTAACAGCTCAGTGGAGAAGGATTTATTGTGGCTCAGTTCAGGGTACTGTCCATCCCGGCAGGGGAGTGGGGGTGGCAAGAGCTTGAAGCAGCTGCTCACATCCAATCCACACCCAGGAAGCAGAGAGCAATGAGTGCCAATGCTCTGCTCACTTGCTCCTTTCCAAACAGTTCAGGATTCCAGCCAAAGTAATATTCTCAGGATGGGTCTTCCCATAATTAACCCAGTGAACCGTCCCTCAAAGACATACTAACAGACTAAATAGTCTCCCACAGGTCTGCCTGGAGAGATGGGCAGTGGGAGTCAGGGAGTACGTGGCCAAAAGGAAGACAAGAAAGAGGAGAAAAGCAATGAGTACACAAGAAGGAAGGCATGGCCTTGGCATCAATAAGGATATTGACGGGAGAATGTTACACTGATCTGGGTGTAGGAGCACACACCTATAATCCCAGTACTTGGGAGGGAGAAGCACGTGGACTTCTCTCCAGTTTGAGACCAGCCTGTTCTACATAGTGCGCTCTGGACTGTTCAAAAGACAAGGGCTGGAAAGATGGCTTAATTGCTAAGAGTGCTTGCTGCTCTTCAAGTGGACCAGAATTTGGTTCCCAGCACCCAAAACCAGGAGGTTCACAACCATCTGTACCTCTAGGGCCAGGGTATCTGATGCCTTCTTTTGACTTCTGTGAGCAGCCTCACACACGAGTCATTCACACACATACATAAATAAAAATCTTTTAAAAACTGGCATGAGAAACCTTCCCACAGTTAACACAGAATGACTAGATGTAGTAAATCTAAAAGTAAGGGGATAGATGTGTCATTACGTACGCTACCGGAGAGAGACAGGTCACACAGTCCTATAACTTCAAGGGGGGAGTCTCTAACCGTCATTTCTAGAAGCAAAATTGGTCACTTCATCAATTGGATGACATCACCAAGAAGTCGGTATCAACTGAACATCTCTGCGTGTCCCAAAGTGACCCTCAAAATAGTGAAACGGCCTATGGTTTTATAAAAGACAGAAATAGAAACCAAAACCTACAATCAAGGATTATTAAGATTAATCAAATTAATATCATAAGCTTGGAATTATTAGCATAACAAATTTGAGCTCTTGAAATATGGGGAACTCCTAGTGTGTGGCACCCAGCAGCTAACAACTTCGTATTTACACAGCCCTGTTGGAGTTCTTACACAAATAGACAGAGGAATCTGCCTTTCAATCCCGCCCCCCCCCCCCAACTCCCCAACACGGGGAGAGAGAGCGGCATTTTCTAAGTGTAGTAGTACTGCTTACAGGTTGGCTGACTAAATTTAAAAAAAATACACACACAGGTCTCTTAAGTTAAATTCGAATTCCAGAATCATTTCAAGTATCTTTTCAGTATGTCTCTTATTCATACGACAAAGTGTCCCTTGTGTCTCTGGAATTCAAACTGAGCTCAGTGGCTAGAGTTTTCTCCTGGAAACCCTAATCATAGGGAAAGGGGACCATGATGATTGGGCTGGGGGCTCTTCCCTAAGTCATGATAAGCTGGAAGAGGGTGCTTCTTCCCCACCATGGGCTCCTAGATGTCCCCCTGCCCCAGGAACCTGGGGCTCATCCCAAGATTAGCTTGCCAGTGTAACACATCTCTCCTGCCCAACTTTATGCTGGGGATGAGTGCAGTCAAGGTAATAAACATGGCCATGATTTGCAAAACCACAGACACTTTAATAAGTTACGAAAATAAGGAGTCAGTTTTTGCTATACAGAACAAAAATGCATCGATGGCTGTTGTCAGATAAAATTTTGTGATTTAAGTTGAGCACCATGTTTGGCCCCACTTGGCAGCCACGTGTCACACGGGAGTAAATAGAGTCAGAATGTTACCTCAGACCAACATTGGCTCTAAGCACCATCTATATACTCAAAACAGACCAAAAAAGAAAACTTTTAAAATACAAATGTGAGGCTTATATACAAGATTCCACGGGGTTTCCGAAGGAGCATCTTCAAATGTGGCCTGACCTCCCTAGGAATGAAGAACGACTCCCAGGTGCCTCAGATTGTTCTGGGTGATGCAGGACAGTCTTGGTGACAACGTAGTGCTGGAAACCTTCGGAGGACACCTACCTGCCTCTGGGGCTACAGGAACACCTCAGAAATAAGAGCTTCTTGGGAAACTGAGGGTTGTTTCCAAGCATTCTCCAATCCATCCTCCCATGCTCGGGCATCCACAGCTCCTCTGAGCTCAGTGGACACTGTGTTCCTTAGCCAGACGTGTATGAGCACCACTAACTCCGAGAGGCCTAGCGGTCCATGGCCCAAGGCACCAAGGATGCTGTGTCCCTCAAGGCTGTCTTGCTGGGGCTGTCCCATGTGGGGCTTCTATGATTTGCTAGGATCTGACAATGGAGTATTACTGTCCCACAGCCCTTAGAATGGGTAAAGTCAGTCATCCTAACTAGTACTAGTCTAGAACATTCCTCTACATTCCACCACAGACTCAAACAGGAAGTACTCAGTTCTTCAGCCCAGGAGTAAACCCAGCTGACCTGGATTCAACAAATGCAGGCCAGCCATGGCATTCACTCCCAGCTTACAAGGAGGGAGGAGAACAGAATTGTTCTCAACCACACACCAGGAGGGATGGTCAAAGGATAGTTCCCAGTTTGGTTCTTTGGGAGCTGGAGCAGTGTGTGGGGGGGGGAAACATGGGGGTAGAGGAATGGATGGTGGGAGGGTCTGGCTACCTTCTGGGAGGAAGGTTAAGCACCGTCTTAAACATTGGTTCTGCTGGTATCTATGCTCTGACTTCTTTCCATAGATCATTCACACAGACACCTCCCCCCAACACACACACACACACACACACACACACACACACACACACACATACACACATTCACACAAGCATACAGAGCACCTCAAAATTCAATGGAGGAGCAGCCACAATGGTGTCAACCCAAGTCTCAGCACCCTAAACTCTGTGAAGGGCTGGGGGTGTCAATAAGGAAGAAGAATCTTAGATTGAGAACATAGAGGAGAAAGAAGTCTTAGAATTCTGGCCAGCCTAGCCCAGCTAGAGCACTAACAGGCCCTTAGGTCTCACTATGTGGGGACACAGGAGTAGCATGCTCACAAAATGCCAGCAAATATGTCCCTGCCCACCACCCTCCTGTCACCCATCCCTCCCTCCCCTTTTCCTCCCATTCATATCTGGCTCACCAAACACCATTCTACCCCCAAACAAAATTTATCTAAGCTTCTAAAGAAAAAAGTAAAGTGGGGCTCCCACCTCCCACCCTGTATGTGGGACTGCAGACCAGGTTCTAGAACATCTAAAGGTTGGAGGTAGGCAGGGGCAAGGTCAGACCATAGGCAAAACCCATTCTCTGAACCTGAGGCCCCACAGCCTGGCGCTTTACCACCATGGTGGCAGTACAGGGACTCTAGGAAAGAGAGTCCTGGTTCTTGGACCACATGCTGGGTCATCCCAGCAGAGTGGATGCCTCCACCACTCTTACTCAAGGGTCTTTTAGCCCAGGCTACCAGAGAAGAATAGTGCGGTTCTTCTACCACAGCCATGGGTAGGGGAAGCAAGCAAGGCCAGGGTGCGGTGGAGAGGAGAGAAGTGGTCCTTGCTGCCTTTGATCCAATGGCTCCTGTTCAGAACTGCCCTCGAATCCCCCCATTAAAAGAGTCTCATCAGTTTCCTGGAAAGAACTAGATAGATGCACAGCCCCTGCTCAGCTGAGATCAAAACACTGCACACTTTTTGAGCACCAGGTTTTGAAACTGCACCAAATAATTAGTTAGTAGTTAAAATGGAAACCAGTGGTTGGAGCTAGGTGGAGCTAGACCTGAAACTCCCAGGTCACCTCAGCCCCACAACGTAAAGGATTCTGCGTCCGGGAAACAGAGGTATCTGGAAGTGCAAGCTATGACAAGCCTAGGCTGGTAGGGAAGACATGTCACAGTGGCAGCCATGGCCAAAGCCCACCAACAGCTCTAGATGGGCTTTCTTCTCTGATTGGTCAGAGCCCTATACTACTGGTTACCACACTTATCCTATCCTCTGCCTGGCCCTTGACTCATGACCTCCACTTCGATGTACTCAACCTGGCAATTGATCTATAAATAAAACACTATGTCACCTAATAGTCCGCAGCGGTCTCATCCTTTTGTCTGGGGACCGGTCATCATCAAGGAAATGAAGGTTCTCAACCATTGCTTACTAAGTTGGAGCAAAATTTTTCTCTCTGGGAGTCATCCCCCTTGACCTCCCATCACTGATAAGAAACTAGGGAACTTGAATATTCCTGTCCACTCTCCACTTAAGAACACCACAAGATTTAGGTCATTCCTAACCTGGCAAATGCATGTTAGGCTGATTGTCACATGCCCCACCCACCCCAATATATTCTTTTGTACTATTTTCCATGCGTTCCAAACCTTCTTGGAAGCAGGGGTTTTGGCTTCGTTTTCCACAACATAGGATTTGCTAACCTGGGGAATATATCTATAAGCAAGGGGAAAAGCTGTTGATGCGAATCTTTCTATTTTATTAGAACTTTCCTGGCTTCTCTTTTCTCTGCACTGCATTAATGAGCTCCTGGATTCTTTGGTTCCTCGTCTTCACATACAGGCTTGGCCGTCGAGGGATCAGGTTGGGAGACTGGACCTCTTCATCCACACCATGGATTTTGTAGGGGACATCCACAGCATTGGTTTCTGGGTGATCTTCGGTGGCATTGGTGTTGGAGACATTGAGGGGGACCTCCAAAGGAGGCCCCGGGGAAGGCTGCACCCGTGTAGCTACAGTGGGCCCCGGGAGTGTGGGCATGAACACATCGATGTCATTGTGCTTCCCGGGGGGAGGCTCCACACCTCCGTCCTCTGGGTTGCTGAGGTTTCGGGGCGGGTTGCAGGATTTGCAGCAAAGCTTGTTGTAGCTGGGGATGGAGCAATAGCGAGACAAGACTTCCATCCTACAGAACATTGACTTGTCGCCTTGGCACTGGTCCTCTGAAAGAGAAGAGTGGGAGAAGTAACCAAGGGACAAAGTGAGGGGGACATGTACCCACCGCCGAGTGCAGATTGCTGGAGGAGGCGTGTGACAGAGTCCAGAGGCAGCACAGAGGCAGTGAGCTGGTGTGGAGAGTCAGGATAATTGCGGTGTCTGAGTCTCTGAGCAGGGCAGCAGCCCCAGACCCCCACCTGGACTGCTCCCCTCCGGCAAGCGATCCCCAGCGGAACCTGCTTTTCCAGCCTGTCTCAAAGGCTGAAACAGAGCCGGAACCTTTCTGCTCTCAACAGAGACTCCAACCTCACGGATGGGACTTCACTGGGATCTTTACACAATACCTCAGTGGAAACCCAGTGTAGTTTTGTGGCAGGTCTTGACTCTATGGTCATCTACAAGTAGTAACTCTAACAAAATTCAGCCTGAAAGTACCAGCTCCGAAAGCCAAACACAGCCTTTCCACTGCGGCCTCACTGTGAGCCGCCTCCTCTGACCTGACCTTCCAAGTGTTTCTGTCAGAGACGAAAGACTGAGACTGTGCGGCCCTTTGGACATTTGCCCAAACTTATCTGCTGCATGCTGTCCTGGCAGTGCTGATCCAGCCTGAGGCCTGGCCACACTGAACTTCTGGCAACTTCCAGACAAACTCGGTACCTTCTCATGAGGCCGATCCTTCTCAGTACATCCTCATTCCTCCCGATCAAGAAATTGATCATCCGTGCTCCAGTTTACATGGAGAGCGCTGACACTCTCTTCAGAATTCCCCTCCCCCTCTCTTCTCTGGTCAATCCCCAGCTCTGTGTGTGACTCAGTTATTCAGCCAATTGCCACCCCCCCACCCCCCATTCATTGGTCTTTTTCCCAAATGTCGCTCTCCCTTCTCTTTCCCCATGTAACTCATTCTAAAACCTAAACTGAGGTGATTTATGGAACATACTCAATATAAAATAACATGTCACAGTCACAGGGATGTTCCACGTCCCTCAGACAAGCACAGGCTGACCTCTCCTAGGAGAGAAAATGCCCCAGTCTGTGGCTTCATGGTTCCCTGCCTTCTCCACTTGCCTAGCCGACAAGTTCACATTCAGTTGTTAGAAAAGGTGACCAGAGTCTGGAGCCTTTCATCACTACGAGAGTCCCCAAACAGAGCCTCAGGCAATATCTGAACCAGTCCCAAAGGTGAGTCAAAGGATACATTCAAAAATACAAAAACAGAAACATGAAAACAATGAGCACAACCAGAATTGGAAAACTCTGGGCTTTAAATCAACAGAGCCACAGTCCAGAAACACAGAGAGCGGTGTACCACCAGAGGCAGGGCTGAGCTCTGAGGGGTCCAAATAGACAGGGAATGTGCCCAGCTGTCCGAAAGCAAAGCAGCCGGCGAGGAGAAGCCCAGTGTGTCCTAACACTGAGATAAGTAATGTGCTCACCACACACTGGGAAGCACAAAGGCTTCAGGCTGAGGGCCAGTCAGAACCCAACAGCTAGGGCGACTGGTAGCGTCTTCTCAGACGGAGTGTTTCCTGGATGCCCAGTACATGGAGACTGCGAAGAGCATTTCATTTGAGGCTGAAGTTGGGGGCCCAGGGTACCCCTCGCTCCCTTCCCACCACTATCTGCACTTCTTGGCAGCTACTGAGGCTGAACAGTGTAAAAGCACTGACCACAGTCCTAGGGACATAAGGAGGGCTTTAAATAAGAGCTGTGTGACAGGAACATCTCCCACGATAAGCTTTGACAAAGGAAGAAGCCAGCCCCAGGGAGGCCACTACTCCTGCCACACGGTGATGCTCTCTGTCCTGTTCCTGTATCTTTTCCTTTAAACAAACAACAAAATGTCACTCAGCAGCTGTGTCCTCATTTGGTTGACTGTCTCTCTCATCAGCCTGGGGTAGCTTGGGTCTGAAATTTCCCCCCAAAGGCTCATGTGTTAAAGGCTTGATGAAAGATGGTAGAACCATTTGTAGGCAGAGACTGGAGGGAGGAAGTTAGGTTACTGATGGTGTGGCCTTGAAAAAGATACTGGACTACAACTCCTTTCTGTCTTTCCTTTTGCTTCCCAGCTAGCAAGGGGGACAGATGTCCTTTGTCATGTGGGAACAACACATTATTTTCACAGGCCCAAGTAAGTGATCATGGACTGAAAACCATGAAATAAATCATAAGCCAATATAACTTTTTTTTTTTTTTGTCTCAGGTATCTATCTTATCACAGTCCTGGAAGCTAACATTCAGCCATGCTGAATCAAGGATTGCCTCTAGCAATCAAGGAACTGTATAGGGCCATGGGCCAGATTCATCCTTTCATCTGGTTTTATTGAAACACAGCTACATTTAATATCATTGACCACTTCTCCACCATAACAACTATGACGTAGCTGTGGCAGAGGCCAGATAGGTTCCAATGCCTAAAAGGTTTGCTGTGTGATTCTCTTCAGAAAATGTTGTTCGGCTCTGGGTGAATGCCATCCCTGGATTAGCGGTTGGCACAAAGGCAGTGTTCAGTTACTGGAGAAAGCTCTGAGCATCTCAACTCCCTTCTGCAGGATGCTTCCCTTCCACCAGCTTGCCAGGTCTCTGAATCCTCAGACTAAATGGCAGAGCATCACTTGTGAAAAGTCAAAATAACCCAATGAGCAAGTCAAAAGCCCCACTGGCTAAGAACTTGGTATACTAATATCAACGCGGAAAGCCCCATCAGTCAGCCCCGTGTTTATTCCTGGAACGTAACCATCTGCAAGATCAAGGGGTGGTTATAATCCTTATTGAAGGTACGCCAGTGGTTGTGTCTTTTTAAACAATACCAGAAACCAGGAAGCTCTCCAGGATCAAGGAGCTATCAGTTATATTTTCAGCTGAACTGTGTGTCCTGAGGCTCCGGCTGGTGAGAGGTTACAGAGCTAAGTTTGATTTTATGATATTTGATCGCCCATTCCATTCCCAGTAGGAACTAAATAGCAAGAACTCTCAGGTTTTTTTTTTTTTTTTTTTTAATAGGATCTCATATGTTGACCAGTTTGGCCTTGAACTCACAGAGCTCTGCCTTCCTCTGCCTCCTAAGTGCTGGGATTAAAAATGTGAGCCATCAAGGGTGACCAAAATTATTGGCTTCTAAGAAATGATGGTAAACCACTGAGAATGAACACATTGTTCCTAAAGTCCTCTTAAAAGCTAAGCATGGCCAGCCCTGGCCAGCACTTAGATGGGCGACATTAATTCATCTGTGTGCCTCTTCTCTTGACTTGGTGGTATCTGAATTCCACCTGGATTATCAGTTGCTTCCTGCTAGTTTCGTTTCTTTCTTTCTTTCTCTTTTTAAAGATTTACTTATTTATTTTATATATATGAGTACACCATCATTTCTCTCTTCAGACACACCAGAAGAGGGCATCAGCTCTCATTCCAGATGGCTGTGAGCTACCATGTGGTTGCTGGGAATTGAACTCAGGACCTCTGGGAGAGCAGTCGGTGCTCTTAACCACTGAGCCATCTCTCTAGCCCCTGCTAGTTTTCTTGAATGCCTTTTAACACTTATCATTTATTTTAGGAGAAACTTGATACGAGGGACATTCATGGAAGACAAGCACTGTAGATAACCTCAAACATGAATACCGAGGAAAAGCGAAGTTGATTTAAAAATCAAATTGGAATCCTTCAATCCCCAGGGGGAGAGCCCTGTACAGAACTCTAAGTTAGAGAGAGTAGAGTGTGACAGACACTGGGAAAGGCTCAAGGCAAGAATGTCTCCCTGGTGTCATCGGGGATAAAGGAGAAGCAGTGGGTGTTGCTGGGAGCAAATGTGTCCTGATAAAGGAGTGGTGGCTTCACGAGCCCATTTATCATTCTAGAGCCCACGAAACTGATTTACAAAGTGAGTGGCATTTTCTTTTCCACCATGGGCCTTAGATGTGCCCCGTGCAGGTGGCATCTTAGGCCATCAGGAGCCCTAAGGCAGGGTTCCCGTAGAAGACAGCTAATCTGGACTCATCTCTGGGGAGATGGACAGAGGGATACAGCGCTGTTGATGCAACTCTCCTAGGGACTCCCGTTTCTCTTCAACTATGATTCCTTTGATTGACAAGAGCTGTGCGCAGTGGATCCAGCCATGGCTCCTGGAACATCTCTGGAGTCTGGGGCCTGGGCTGCCAATCCCCTTTCCCAGATGCGAGGCCATCGCCTATTTTCTTTCTTCTGACCTCCTGGACTTTCTTACTGCACCCTAGCACAATCATGAAGCAAGAGCCCCACCTATAGGATCTCAGGTGAAGAGGTCCCTGCTGAGTCTTGATCCACTGCCTGGTTATTGTCAGTAGGTGAGAGGACTCAAGCCTTGTGGCTACTGAGAACAGACCCTGGGAGGCACAGGCAGGCAGAGCTGCGAACACACACACACACACACACACACACACACACACACACACACAACTACTGCTCTGCTTCTCTGAACTGACTTCCCATGACCACACCTACCCCTATCCCTTGGCTGATGGGCACCTACTCTTTATGAACAGGCATCTCAAGGCAAGGCAATCACATGACAGTGGTTCAGGAGCTATAACCTAGACCGCACATTTCTGCTCTGATCCCCCAAAAGGGAGAAGCCATCATCCTGGGCGGCACCTAGGAGCAGAAAACGGAGACATCCCTGTAAGGTGCTCACTTAGTACTGACAGTGCAACCCTAAGCCCTTGCAGTGTGGCAGCCCTATTTTGAACATGTCTTTGGGATATGTGTTAGTGGAAGATGGGCGCTAAACATCTATGTTGGGCGGAGAGGTGGGGTGGGGTGGAGGACAGCAAAGTCACCGGAACCGGAAACCAGGTGGTGGATGCTACAGGGTGCTGTTACCGTTAGCACCTGAGCACTGCCTGCCAGGAAGGTGAAGGGAACAAGCCACCAGCTGAGCAAACCCACGCTCCCAGTTGAACTGAACTTTTATTGAGTTTATTTGTGAGATGCATGACAAGAGGTCTTTCCATCATTAGTAAGAATAAAAGGTCATTTTCACAGTCACTTTGGCACACGCTAATGTCTCATGGAGAGAAAGAAAGAAAGGAAGAAAAAAAAAAAACAACAGAAAAGCAACGACGACAACGGAACCTACGTAATTACGTCATTAAATACATACAAAACACTAATAAAATATCCCTGATAAACCAAAGTGCGTACAGACAGGAGGCAAATGCCCGGGACCGTGTCGCGCCGTCTGCGACCACACAGATCACTCACATTGCCTCGTCAAAGTTGGAAGTTAACAGTCGTGAGAGGATTAATTTGCAGTTACACACCAATTATTTACATAACAGTAATTAGTGCCAAGGGGAGTAGGAGGAGGCTTGGCTGCATGGTCCAGCAGGAACTTGAATTATTAACAGATGAAGGTGGCTGGGGCCAGGAGGGGCTGGTGGGACTGTCAGTTGGGAGTGCTACATTGGTCACGGCTAAGGACCCAGGTGTGTCACCCTCTGGGTGTAAGGCCGCGCTGTGGGAACCCCTTGTGGGAGCCTCCACAAAACAGTCAGCGCCAACTGGCCAGGTGGGCATCCGAGGGGGACCCCTTTTATCGGAGATAGACGGAGTGCCTGCTAAGTAAGTCCCTTCACACACAGACGGCTCAGGGAGGAAGCAAGGCCATCTGGATTTAGAAACCTTAACCCTTGGCAAAAGGTGGGCAAAATGGGCGGGGTCCCCCTAGATCTTCAGTGCCTGCCCCCTACTTGGATCACATCCCCCATCTAAGGCTGGAGTTAGCAGCCAATTCTGTTAGCTTTCAACTTTAAGGCATCTTCTACATAGTGTTTCTAAGCAAAAAAGCAATAAAAATTGAGGTATTCTGTAGTTGTTCACACTGGTAGGTGAGGCACATCCATATCTGTCAATCAGTCAATCATCAGTCAATCAATCAATCAATCACACTTTCAATCCTCTGAACGGGTCATATGCACAGGACAATAAAAAGGCCATTGGAGCAAATGGACAGAGAATGGAAGTGGTGGAGTCCATGATGTCCCATCTCAGGGACACGCCTCCCTGCCTCCTCCTCCGTATGATTGGACCCCCGAGAGGACAGGGGCTACGGGGACCAAGGGCCGTGTAGGTTGGGTGCAAAGGCCGGACGGAAGCAGGCCATGGTTTCACAAGTCGGAAAGGACACACTCAGCAAAGGGCAACAGCAGCAGAGACAGCAGCAGCAGCCGGGAAGCCCCTGACACCGCAGGAAATTTGGGGTCTGTCACCCCGGCACGGGAGACCGGGAGAAAAAAACTGCACACCGCACACCTTAGAAACCCCTGTGGTCTCAACTCAATAGTGGGTGGCGTCTGAAAGGGGATGGGGCTGGCTTCCCCTTGGAGGTGACCCGCAGCTTCAGCCTGGAGGAATGTGGCCCAATGAGGTGGTCGCCATAGCGAGGTGGTCACACTCGCACAATGGCCTCAGGCCCCTCCGGCACCACGACAGATCTTTGCCCCTTTACAAGCCATCACAAAACCAGGTCCTGGCCTCCCTACAAGAGGCCAGTGTCCCCAGACCAGGCCTCCCTGAGGCTGGCCCTCACTTGTGGCCACCAAGTGGTACAAGCTCAGGAGGAGCAGGCCGAGCACACAGGCCCGGAGAAAACAGATTCACCCGAGAGAGCGCTCAGCAGGAGTCAGGGAAGCTTTCCATAGAGAAAGAGGAGGGGAGCCCAAGGCAAGCTCCACAAGGCGCAGGGCATGCACTGGAGGGCAGAGGCAGAGTTATAAACGGGTCGGTTACTTGACGAGATCTTCTGGATAGGCGAGTCAGGGTCAGGCCGGGACAGCCACTGAACCACGTAGCTCTTCTTGGAGGGATCTGAGCTGTTTCCTGGAAGGAAAAGAGGAGGTCGCATGCAACTGCCAAGGACACTACGAAGGACCCTTATCGCGGGCACGTCAAACACGCACGCACGCACGCACGCACGCACATCTAGCGCAAAGCAGTTTGCCCCCAGGCATCCTGAGGCCTGGAGCAATAGGAGGGCGTGGTTCCTTCCGGGATAAACTGATCTAGTCTCCTGTCTCTCTGCCAATCATACTGGGACCCAGCTGTATTCAATGTCTTGCCAACTGCCCACCCGCTTCAGGCTGGGCCACTTCCCAACAAGCCATGTCCCATTCTGTCATCCTCTGTACCCCATCTTACTTCCAGAGCTCTTTGTCACTCAAGCGCTGTACTGAAGAAACTTGGTGAGGATGACAAATCCTGACACCACCCCCACCAAGAATGTCCCCTGACCTCTTGTACTCTATCCTCTGTAGAAGAGACCAGTGAGGTGTAATAACTAGCCTTGAGTTGCTGTGTGGACCAAAATGTTGAAACACATGTAACACTGGACCAGGAATCTACACAGTGCTCTGTTGTTCTCAATACAGAGCACTGTCCACTCTCATGGGCACACCCTTCCTATACTGGGATCTCTATTGTATGGGCCACAACAGGTTGGCTAGTTCTGTCCTGCTGTGCTGTGGTTCATTGTGGGTCACTGGAGTTGAAGGCTGTGACATCATGCATGCTATGAAGGCAAGAACGGGCAGAGATTCCTCTTCTCTGCACATCAGAGCCTGTCCAAGGATACCCATGTGTCCCCCCACCCCCACCCCAATCCCATTTCCTTCTAGGGAACGTCTCAGCCCTGGCTGGGAGTGCTCAGGTTCAAGTACAGCCATGGCAAACCCAGCCATTTTGGAAGAAGAGCAGAATTTGATTTCACCAGGCTTCCATCTCCTCTTTCCTAGACTGTTTCATGCTGGGGTTATACAGGGGTGGCACAGGGCTTACGGGGACAGGGTGCAAGCCTGCAGATCCTCGCCGTCTCGGGCCGCTCCTCCCGGCAGACACCAAAATTATCATCTGCGGTGCGGCAGAGCACTGGCCGTTCCTGGGTGCCGTTGCCACAGGTTACCGAGCACTGTAGGTACAGAACCATCAGTCAGGGTCACCTCCCACGCTGGACCGCAGATAACTCATGCTCCCCTGACACGTGACTGGTGACCCATGGGAGATGGTGTGGGACAGAGTGTGGGTTTTGTCCCATGGAAGCTGCCTAGAACGCACACGTCCATCTCTCAGGGTTGCTGTGACGCCCGGAACGTCTGGGTCCTCCCTCCTTCCCGCGGTTTGGATGTGATTTGAGTATGTCATCCCAGACCCATGTGTTGGAAGCTCCGCCCCAGTGGAGTGGTAATGAAGAGGAGATCAAAATCTAGTGGGAGACTTCTCCTGCTGGTTCGGACCTTGGCTGCCTGCCTCCTGTGGACTCACTCTCTATGTGTAGCATCCTGGTGCCATATAGCATAAGGTCCTCATGGCCTTATACATCCAAACCCATGAACTAAAGAAGCCTCTTTATACAGTAGCCAGAAACGCTCAACACTGCCAGAAAACCCTATGAAGAGTCCTCAAAAAAGTCAAAACTGATATGACCCATTGATCCTGGATATACACCCAAAGGATGCTAAGTCAACATACCACAGAGGCACCTGCACATCTGTGTTTATTTTGCACTGGCACAGGAAATGGACCCAGCCTACCTGACCATCAACAGATGCATGGAGAGAGAAAAAGATGGTACATATATGCATGTTTGTGTATGTGTGGGTTTACTTATGATGTGCAGGTGCACATGCATGAATATGTGTGTGCATGTGGAGATCTGGGGCCAACATCCAGAGTCTTTCGGCCCACCCTCCAGTGATTTGGGGGTTTGTCATTGGAACCTCAGACTTGGCTGACACAGCTAATCTAGTTAGCCAGCTTGCTCCTGGCATTCTATTGCTGAGTCAGCTCTGGGCAGGCTGCTATGCCCACCAGGCATTTACATGGATACTGGGAAATCCAAACTTCAGTCTTCATGCACAGCAAGTGCTTTAAACACTGGAACCATATTCCTAGATCCTACACAATATTTAGTCATAAAGACACATGGAGAAAAACAAAATCATGACATTTGCTAAAAAAATGGATAGAATTAGAGATCATATGAAGTCAATAAGCTGGGCTCAGAAAAGACATTCTATGTCTCCCCATATGTGGGACTGTGTGTGCGTGTGTGGGGGTGTATGTGTGGTAGGATGTGTGTGTGTGGCATGTGTGCAGTGTGTGTATGTGCTATATGTTTGGGAGTGTAGTGTATGTGGATGTGTGTGCTATGTGTATAGGGTGTGTGTATGTGTGTGTGTGTGTGTGTGTATGGTGTGTGTAGTGTATGTGTGGTGTGGGGGTATGTGGTGTTTGCAGTTGTGTGGTGTGTGTGTGGGCTTCGGGGTGTGTGTATGGTGTGTGTGGGGGGTATGTGTGTATAGTATGTGTGTATAGTGTGTGTGTGGTGTATGTGTGGTATGTGTGGTGCATGTGTGTGTGTGTGTGTGTGTGTGTAAGGTCCTGACACTCTTGAGGAATACTATTTGGGGAGAGGAAAAAGGAAGGGGGAGGGCAATGTGGAAGTGATGTGACTTAGAAGGAAATGCAATGGCACGTGTGTTGGAGGATATCAGAATGAAACCCTCTACTTTGTGTTCCAACTTCACAGTAGAGAGGATAATTAGATATCAGAGGAAGGCAAAGCCATTTCAAGGAGAGGATATTAAGCATATCCACCTACAACTCTCCCTGCAAAGGTCCTCAAGCACCTCATTATAGCAATGGAAAATGGTTAATACAGCTCTCTAGCTGAAGGATGCTGAAGGCCCAGGAAAGCCTGTAGTGGATTAGGGCTCCTGCAACATCTCTGATCCACCCCTGGGAGCTTTGGCAGTCCCTCCTCTAACCTCTCCAGACACAAGGCTCTGGTACCCTCTACCCCCACCTCTGCCACGGCTTCATGACCCTGGCGAGCCACCAGAAGTGCATTCTGACCTGACTCTTGGCACTGTGCCTCATTCAGCCTCACTATGAGAGTCTCTCTCTCTCTCTCTCTCTCTCTCTCTCTCTCTCTCTCTCTCTGTGTGTGTGTGTGTATGTGTGTGTGTGGTCAGGTCAGCAGACCTGCAATTCCCAAGTGCTTCACATTCCTAAGCAACAACCTGTTTTGAGGAATGGCTCTTGCGCAGTTTCTGGGGACCTAACCCCTGGAAGGTTCTGGGTGATAAGAAAGTTCCTGCATGCATGGGGCCTTGGGATAGGCTGCGTTAGCTTTGCTAGATAGTTTAAACCAGCAGTGCAATTATGCATGGCAAATATCTGCTTTCCTTCCATCTAGGATCTGAGGTCCATCCTCATGTACCTTAGTCCCTGATGGAAACCCTGGACCTCCATGCTGTGGCTCCCACCGGTGCCCTGAGATCTGAGCTTTGGCCTGGAGGACAGGGGCTGTATCAAAACTGGAATGCCCTGTCTACCTCATTCTTATCTGAGCTCAGTTTGGGATCAAGGGCATAGAGCCAAGAGAGCAGCTTACCTGGGACCAGGACCCAGCCCGCCACCGCCCAGGGCAGAGCTCACGGTTGCAGGCCCGGCGGCTCTCAGGACGGTGGTCGTTGCAGTGTTTGGTGTGCACGGAGCGGGTGGTGTTGTTGTGCAGAGGTTGTATACAACGGACGGAGCGCACCTGCATGCCAGTTCGCCCACAGCTCTGAGTACAAGGCTCCCATTCACCAGTGACCCACCTGCCAGGGCAGAGCGGTAGGTGGTCAGGGAATCAGTCTGGCTGTGGCTCAGGCAGGCAGTGAGAACAAAGAGGTCAGCCAGCTCCTGCCTGCAGCTGAAGCTCTTCCTTGATTCACAAAAGCATCCACCGGGGCTGGTGAGATGGCTCAGCAGTTAAGAGCGCCGACTGCTCTTCCAAGGGTCCTGAGTTCAAATCCCAGCAACCACATGGTGGCTCACAACCATCTGTAGTGAAATCTGATTCCCTCTTCTGGAGTGTCTAAAGATAGCTATAGTGTACTTACATATGAATAAATAAATATTTTAAAAAAGCGCATCCACCATGTGTGCATAAGGGGGAAACTGAGGCTCAGATACTCTCCTGCCTGTCAGAGTCAGAGTTAGAGAGGGCCCTGGGCCTGACCACAGTCTCATCTTCTGTTGGTGTCATGAACCCTCCCTAAGCAAAACTCAAGAGCAGTGTAGACTCCCTGAGCCTCTGTGCATGTCCCTTACCCCACCATCTTCCCTAACCTGGGCCAAGATATGCATCCTGAGGGTCTGAGGATCAATCCTGCTGCGTTGAAACATCTATTAAGCATTGGAAGCCAGCCCGGGCTGCCTAAGCCTGTTTCCCCACCCACGGGTTGTTAATACCTCCTGTCTTTTCTGAGATGTACACGGAGCTTCCGTTCAGTTGGCAGAAGTGGGCCTATACCTTTAACCTACTGTTAAAGGTATAGTGCCCAACACCCTACAAGATGCCTGGCCCAGGGCTTCCAGGACGTCCAGTTTCATCCCTCCCTCCGGGGCATGCCCCTGGGCTGTGGCCCCTCCCAGCACTCGCACAGGCTGGGAACGCCCAGTTTCATCCCGCCCTCTGGGGCGTGCCCCTGGGCTGTGGCCCCTCCCAGTACTCACACAGGCTGGGAGCACTCCTGAGGGTTGCAGGCTCGGCGGATGGCCTTGGGCTTGGCGAGGGCACTGCAGAAGGCTCGGTGCACCATCTTGCTGTCCAGCCTCCGTCGGCAGCCATACTTAGTGAACTGGGACCCTGAAGACAGAGAGATTGAATGGGATGGTGGGACCCCCATGGGGGCTTGGAGAAGTAAGGGGTCTACCAGCAGAGTATTACCCCATTTTCCTCTCTCCTCTTTGATTTTTGTTTGTTTTTTTGTTTCCTATATTATCCAGGTTAGCCTTGAACTCATTCTTTATCCCAGTATTACCCCAGACTTCTCATCCTCCTGCTTCAGCCCTCCAAGCTAAGGCTTGTGTCACCATACTTAATTCCTCCTTGCCCTTAAAATGATGTGAAGGGTGAGAAGGGAGCCTTGGAAGGACATAGCAAGGACCCCGCCCTGCACCCAGCAGAGAGGGCAAGATTGCAGACTCCCTTGATGGCTTCTGAGTCACAGGGAAGGCTCTGCTCCCCTTCATGACTTAACCATTATTTTCTATCTTGGGGTCCGGCATCAATCAGGCAGGGGCACCCAGAGTGCATGACTCCTTTTTATCACTGTCTCCTGCATCCTTTCTCAGTGTGGGTGCTACTGGGAAATATCTAGGGAATCTAGAGGACAGAGGTTAAGAGCGGGTGGTACCTTTTAACTACCTACGATGTAAGTTATCCCATCCCAGGACAGAGAGTAATGGAACCTGAATTTCCATAGTACCTAGTGTATATACAAGAGAATTTAAGCACAGGCAAGCGGCCTTCCCTAGTTGGGGCATCTGAAAGCATCCTGGGACGTAGAGGAGTGACACTGGCCCACTGGAAGGGATTAAGGGACAGTGAGGAGAAGCTTGTGCAGAACCCCCCAGGGAAGCACTGCGTGTTCGGGGAAAACCACTCGCTATGGATTAGGCAAGGATGGGAAAGGCCTGGTCTCCATCCTGCAATGCCAGCCGGTGGTGGAGCCTTCAGGAGGTAGACTGGGAATCTAGCTCTTTCCTCCTTCTCTTTGCTTCCCAGCCACCTGCTAGGCTAGGCAGGGAAGACCAGCAGCTTCCTCTGCTGTCTGTCTGCCCCTGCCATGACCTGGGCCAGAACCTCTAAAATCATGAGTGGAAATAGAGTTTTTCTTTCTGTAAGTTGATCACCTCAAAGGCTCATCACAAGCACATATACTTTACCCGAGACTGGTACAGCCTGGACACTATCTGGAGGCTTGCCTGGACCTCAGAGGCCACAGGAAGAATTTTGGCTCTTGCCTCACAAAAGGAGCTACTGGAGGAATTACAACACAGGAGAGGGGCAGGGTCTTGTTCATGCCTTCATTTTAATTTTCTGTGTATGTGTGCGTACATGCATGTGTGTGATCTGTGGAGTGCCTGAGGCTGATGTCAGCAATTATTCTTGGTTTCTCTTCCATTTTAGTTATTGATACAGGGCCTCACAAGCAATTCTAGAGCTTGCCAATGTGGTTAGCATAGATACTCAGATTGCTCTGGGGAGCCCCTGGTCTCTTGACCTGCAAGGATGGACTTACAGGAGGGCTCCCACGCCCACCCCGCTTTTACATATGTTCTGGGGATCTGAACTCTGGTGCTCTTGCTTGCCAGGCAAGCGCATTAGCCACTGAGCCATCTCTCCAGTGCACATTCATTCCTTTAAAAGATCATTCTTGGACCTCGAGTGGATTCACAAGGGTCAGCGGGAGAATGGGGCTGGACCAGATGGAGGTGGGGTGTGGAGATGGGGCATCAACACCGCAAAACTGTTGGGGTTCGTCTAGTGCTGTGTATACAAATGCTAAAATCCGAACCCCAAGATCTGGCTGCTTTCAGAATACATAGGCCTTTGTTGTGTAAACCTTGCTCCCCAATCCCTCCCCCAAACCAAGTCCTCATGGATCATGTATTTCTATGTAAAGCTATTGGTTAAATAAAAGTGTCTACAGCAGATTACCAGGGAGAATAGAGGTAGGCAGGAGAATAGAGTTATTAGGCTGGGGTCAGTTGGGGGGGGAGAGAGAGAGAATGGGAGAGAGAGAGAGAATGGGAGAGAGAATGAGAGAGAGAGAATGAGAGAGAGAGAGAAAATGCGAGAGAGAAGAAGAGGAGGTCCCCAGTACTTGTGATGGACCAGGAGCACATGGTTGAGTGAAATTCCCTCTGAGGACAGACTTTTGGAGCAGAAATAACCTGGCCAACCCCATACGCAAGTATTTGGGGGGCTCAGCTGGGGAATTAGATTATAGAAAAATAGATTAGAGGTAATTCACCAGTAATTGTGCAGGAGCTGATTAAATAAATCAATAGAACTCAGTCTCAATTATTGGAGCACTGTCCAGGTCTAAGAACTAAAAGAGCTATTAAATAGCGTTTCCAACACAGAACAGAGAGCTAAGACTGCTACAGCTGAGGAGGAGGTTCCCAGGCTTCTTGTCGAATTCTTTGAGGCCACTGGAGACCGCTTTCCCTCTGCCTATTCCAGGCCCCAACTCTAGATTGACCAGGTTTGTGGTTTTTGTTTTTGTTTTTTGTTTTCTTTTTTCTTTTTTTTCTGAATAGACTTAGGGAAAGGGGATTCCCCCCCGCCCCCCCCCAAGATGTCCCCAGTGTGACTGGAGTCTTGCTAGTACTGCTTGCCCAAAGGGCTCATACCTCAACCTCCCACCAGGCCAGCCTCCCTCCCCATGTACTGCTGCTGAACACGCTGGTGTGATTGATGTCCCACAGGCCATTCTGGCCACATTTTGCCAGGTATCTCAAGCACCCCACCCTCCCAACTACGCCCAGATCTTTCCCAGCATAGGCTAAGCCCTTGGTCTCGTCAGTAGAGGTTGCTTATGTGCTGCTCTGATGGGCATTTCCCATCCTTGGCAAAGGACAAGCTCACTGCCTCAGAGCTGCAGTCAGGAGGGTACTGTTGGCCCAAGAAGCCCATCCAACCAACCCCAACCTCCTCTAGGCTCACACTGAGTCTCAAATCAGGGCTGTCCCACCTCCAATCGATCCTGGGAACCCCAGCAGTGAGAACCCCTCCTCACCTCCACCGCAGGGCTTGGAGCAGGGAGACCACTTCTTCAGGGCCCACTCATGGCGCACAGAGTCATCTTCCAGGACATTGTTGTCATCAACATTGAGGGAGTCCTCGTGAATCATGTATTTGTATGTCAGTGAGATCCGGGTGTCTCCTTCAGGAATAACCTGGGCCCACCCCAACATGGTCATGAGTATGTCTGCTCAGCTTTTTATCCCCCCTCTATAGCCAATTTAGAGGCATCAGGTAGATTGACAGCCAGGGAAGATAGATAGCCCTAGACTTAGGATGGTCATCTTGAATGGCTTTTCAGCTTTACAGTGGTACTTGGAATTTGGAATTTGGACCTTTTCCCTGGCTAGTGGCATATGGAGCAACCCTCCTGTGATGCTAACGGCAGCGATGGATCCTGGTAGTAGTTTAGGTGTAGCCAATGCACTTTTGTATGATGTGAGTGGGTTTGTGAGGATCTAACCTCTAAGGAGAATCTATAGAGAGCTAGGATCTCATAGGCTGCTGGTCACAACACTAAAAGCATTAAGTTACATCTTATTGATTTATTTTCTCATGCATGTACTCATTCAGCGACCACAGAGGTTAGAGGGGGGTGTCGGACCCCTCGGGGAGGAGCTATAGGCATTTGTGAGCTTCTTGCTGTGGGTGCTGGGGTCCAAATTCTAGAGAACTTAAGTGTTCTCACCTGATCCACACCTCCAGACGCACCCCCCCTCCACCTTGGTTTTTCAAGACAGGGTTTCTCTGTATAGCCCTGGCTGTCCTGGAACTCACTTTGTAGACAAGGCTGGCCTCAGAAATCTGCCTGCCTCTGCCTCCCAAGTGCTAGGACTAAAGGTATGTGCCACCATGCCCAACTCCTCTCTCTCATTTTTGAGACTAAATTGCCCCAGCTGGCCTGGAACCAGCTCCAAAGACCAGGTTGACCTGAAGTTTGCTGTGTAGATGAGGCTGGCCCAGAACTTGCTTTAATCTTCTTGCTTTGTCTCCTGAGTCCTAGGGCTACAGGTGCATGACACCATGCCTGGATCCATGCATCTGTTTGCTTGTTTGTTTGTTTTAATACATGAACTATACCACTTAAGCCATTAATTAAAATAGAACTTTAAAAAGGACTTGAAAATCCAGGTCCTCCCACCCCACCAGGAGTTCCCATAATTAGGAGCAGCCTGTGTTCCTACACCCAGGTGACCTGGAATCCAGTTTTGTTTGGACACAAAGTTCAGTGTAACCTGTAACTGGTTTTTGTTTTTGTTTTTGTTTTTGTTTTTTTAGCTCTCAGGTGTGAGAATTTCAGCACATCAGCAGAGGTTAACGCATCTGATGGCAATACTGCGAACATCATTCAAATAGACAAAATGGAAACATCTAGAGAGGAGGCTTTGCCCACGGTCACTAAGAGTGGTGTAGAAAGCAGAGCCCTGACGTGTGGGTCCATGCCCATTCATGGCTGACGTGGAGACGGAGACCATGGCAGGGAAAGAGGCTGCTCAGAGCATAGACTGAAGAGTACAGGCAGAGTTTGAGCGTCCCAGGCCTCCCTCGCACGGGCTGGGGCCCTGTGCACCCACAGGGGGGCCATGTGCACCCTCGAGCTGGGGCCGTGGGCAGCACTCACCAGCACGGTGATGGTTCCGTGGAGTGGGCCTATGGTCTGCAGCGTCTCCCTCTCGTCCTCGTTCCTGTACTCCCACTCCACACCCATGGCAATGAAGGATCTCGAATTGGGGTTCAAGTGGTTCTCTTCATTTAAGATGAACTTGCCTGTCTCCAGGTTCTTGACAGCTGAGAATGGTAAAGGGGAGCACACAGTCACTGCAGCACGGGGCTACTGGTCGGCAGGGAGGCCATAGGGGTTTCCTAGATGTGTTCCCTCCCCCCATGCACTGGGGTCTGTCCTTGTCACCAGTAGCCCGACTTGCTTTGGGATTCATATCCTGCCCTTGGTTGCTCTATGAAGACCAAGTTAACTACTGCCTAGTCCAGTGCCCCTCCAAGAGGGTGGACTTCCATCCTTCTGCAAGCTGGAGCAACACAGCCTCACTGGGACACAGGGCCCTCGGTAGCTGCTGCCAGAGGAGCTCTCTGATCTCAGGTTCTGACCTCCCTGTGGAAGATGCACGTAGGAAATCCCATGAAATGTGATGAATGGAGAGACAGGTGGCCTGGGACTGAGGCGCATCTGTCAATCAAGGCTGTCGATCTCAGGACCCGGCCACCTAGCCCAAGTCTCGGAGGTTGGGTACTCTACCCATCCTAGGGGACAGGTCTCACAGGTGTTGAGATGTCAGGCTGTGACTCACACAGATGGTGGCTGGTGGTGTCGGCCTCCTGGATGAGCAGGTGTCTGGCTCCCGAGGGGATCTCAAACATCTTGATGTAATCTTTGGGGGTGGGAAGAAAGCCAGATGAGAAGACAGGAAGCCATTCCAATGCACATGCCCTGCTCTCCAAGACAGCTTCACCAGAAGGAAAGCCTCTGCTTTCGGGTAGGAGAGGGGTCAACTGGAAAGCTGGCTACTCCTTACCCGGCAGTTCTGCTCGCCTCCAAGTCCCAAGTGCCTCTCTGCTGCCTCTTTCATTGAATGTTCGGGTTCCAGCCATGCTGGAAGTTAGTCTAAGATACCTCATCTAGCAAGCAGGCCCCATGGAAGCCTTCATCCCATCCGCAAACCATGCTAGAACCCCATATGTGGGGCTGCCGAGACCAGAGCTGAGCGCCTGACCTGCAAGGCCATTTCTGGCCCGTGCCTCCTTGCCGGGGGACTATAGGTTTGCTCTGTAGCCTCACACCAGAAAACTAAAGAGGCTTGTCTGCGTGTTAGACACAGGCTGACTGAGACCACAGGGATGTGGTCAGCTGCTTCGGGCCAACCCAGAGGGTGCAGGGTCCTATGAAAACTCAGCCTCAGTACTGGGCTGCTGTGTTTTTGATGTGGCTTGAGGGTGTCCCCTATGTGCTAGATTCAGGAAAGTCCTGATGACAGCCCTCTATGGGCAGGAGAGGGAGGGATCCACAACTGGCAGCTGGGTATCCTGGAGGGCTGAGGGGATTGCCCTCTGTCAGCCCCTCACCTCAGATAAAGGTTCTCTCTCCTTCACACCCACAGAAGCTCAGACTCAGGATCCCCCAACCTGTCTCTTTCCCCTTGACCCTCACTGCCCTGAGTCCCAAATAGTCATAGGCCCATAGAGGGTTCCAAGGGTGGGGGCATTTGGGTCCCAGACCCATAGGGGCTATCAGCATCCCACCCCAGGTGGAAGGTGGGCTTCTCACCTTGTTTCCTGGGTGACCTTGTGAACGTGCCCTTCACCACTTTACAGTGGGTGTTGTCACCTCCACACACGCCACACTTGTCTTCCTGCTTTCGGGAGCCGATCACCCCATCACAGCCCACTTTCTAAAGGGAAAGAGAGGGCAGGGGACCTTTGAGAGATCACCCTTGTTCATGCCCGAGCCCCCAAGACCTGTAGTACCAGTTCCCTACCACAGCCGGGATCTGTGCATCCATTCTTAGTAGCTCCTGATACAGGGGAAGAAGGGCTTTAGAGAGAGGCAGACCCCATATGGCCGTCATGGGCCATGTGCTCTCTCCCAGCTTCAGTTCATGCAGAGCACAGAGCCTGTCTTATCATAGTACTGCTGTCCTCAGCTCTTCCATGCTTTCTATCTCCAAGAGCACCCACATAGCACACCCCGGAGACCGCTCTGAGGGGATCCACTCAAGAGCACCCACAGAGCACACCCCGGATGCCGCCTGAGTGGTTCCATTCAAGAGCACCCACATAGCACACCCCAGAGGCCGCCTGAGGGGTTCCACTCAAGAGCACCCACATAGCACACTCCAGAGGCTGCCCTGAGGGGTTCCACTCAAGAGCACCCACATAGCACACCCCAGAGGCTGCCTGAGGGGTTCCACTCAAGAGCACCCACATAGCATACCCCGGAGGCCGCCTGAGGGGTTCCACTCAAGCCTTAGGCTGCTTTGTCTCAATGTAGCAACTCTTAGGTAGTGGGATCTTTAAACTGTCGAGCCTAGTGAAAGGGGCTCTTGACCCTGTTTTTACATCCTGCTCACTCCCTGCAGTGCCCAGAGATGCCGAGGCTTGCCTTGTAAGCATGGAAGGCTTAGTCTGACCCTAGATCCCACATTCTAGAGGACTCATCACCCGTGAGCCTGTGCACCGGAAGCAGAATGTCTGTGATGGAGGACAGTGTCGCTTGTTAATAGATGTAGGAAGGCCCAGCCCATTGTGGGGGACACCCTTCTCTAGGCAGTGGAGCCTGAACAGAACAAGAGAGGATCCCAGGAGGTGGCAACCCTGAGCCACGGTCTGCTGCCTCATGGCACTCACCCTGCAGTCCCCACGCACACAGAGGCTGAAGGCGTCCTTGTAGGAGCAGCGTGTCCCATCGTGCACCATGCGCTTCATGGACACCACCTCTCCCGTCTCCTTGGACTCACAGTACAGGTGGCATCTCTCCTTGGCTGGAAGGGACATGGCAAGGTGTTAGTCTAGAGCCATCTACAAAGAGCTCCAGAGAGAATACTCCTAGTGTTCTTAGAACTCACCAGGCCCATCCCTAGTCCCTGCAAATCTGTGCTCTGGGAGGACACAGAGAGAAAGGGACAGGTGGTGGCAACCTCCTTCCTACCCTTCTGACTTCTGAGACTTTGACTCTGGTGCTATTGGCTTTAGGAAGACATTTTCCCAGCTAGTCCAGCCAGGATGTGAATCTGGTCCACATCTTCCCTCCCCACAGCCCTGCTTGGAGGAGACCCTCAGCTCTGTAGAGGGTCTCTACCTAACAAGTGTTTCTCAGAGCCTTTCCTCGCTGTTGGTGGGAGGGTGAACGAGTGCAGCCACTGTGGAAATCAGCGTAGACGCTCCTCCTCCACAAACTAAAGCTATGATTCCCACAAGTTGTGCCGTACCACTCCTGGGAACACACCCAAGGGACTCTAAGTCAGTACAGCACAGAGATGCCTGCACGTTCAAACTCTTCACAAGACCCAAGGTATCTTAGGTATGTGTCTGCCGACAGAGGGATGGATTTTAAAATGTGATATGTATACACATGGAGTTTAAAATGTGATATGTATACACATGGAGTTTTACTCATAGAGAAGATAATTACATCGCCTTTATAAAGATGAGGGGAACTTGAGATTCATCATATTAAACAAATTAAGCCTGACTCAGAAAATCAAGTCTCACACTTTCTTTCATATGCAGAATCTCTCTCCCCCTTCTCTCAAATATATCTGCTTATTGTGGTAATTATATAATGGAGGGGCAACCTAATCAAAAGATGACAGACATGTATTAAACTGTCTCAGTGAATCCCATTATTTTGTACAGTGAGTGATGCTGTAAGAGTCAATCCAATGCAGCCAGACGTTCTTGGATTCGGTCTCAAGTCACTTTCTTTGTTCAGGATTAATTATCAGAAGCAATTGATGCAATGGGTCACCAGGCTTCATGTCCCTCAGCCCTGTCAGCTCTGTTGTCCCTCAGCCTTGAATCAGCACAAGCACGTGACTCCAACTGGCACCCAGGCTCACACCCAGCTACCATGCTCTGTCTAGTGCTTGGGGGGAGTAAGATAGAAATTGTATGTTTAAAACATACAAACGGAAGAGAGAGGGACGAAAATGGAATGGAACCAGTCTCTTGTATTTGTGTCCTCCATCTGAGGGCTCAACCCATAACAGATTGGAGATGTTTGAAAAAAGAATTGTCTCTGCAGAGACCTTGTGTGCACCCTTGCTCGTTATTCTCTAACTAATACAGATGAGCAACGGTGATGGTTTGAATGAGAATAGCTCATGTGTTTGAATGCTTGGTCCTCAGCTGGTGGAACTGTTTGGGAAGGATTAAGAGGCGTTGCCTTTTTGGAAAAGGTATGTCATTGGGGATGGGCTTTGAGGTTTCAAAAAACTCAAGAGATCCCCAGTGTTCTCTCTCTCTCTCTCTCTCTCTCTCTCTCTCTCTCTCTCTCTCTCTCTCTCTCTTTCTCTCTCCCTCACCCTACCTCATGGTTATGGATCAAGAATTCTCAGGGGTTCTTTTGTTCCACCATCATGGACTCTGAAATCATAAGTCAAGCCAAACTCTCTTATGAATTACCTTGATCATGGTGTTTTATCACAGCAATAAAAACCTAACTAAATAACAACCATTTGCATAGCATTAGGTAGTATAAGTCATCTGGAAGTAAACGTGTATAAGTTATACACAAACGTTTTAAACGAGAACTTGAACATCCATGGAGCTGGGTATCCTATAGTGAGGGATACTAAAGCTACAAATTCTTCAATTTCATAAGACACAAAATAAATGCCGTTTGACGCTTCAACTGTTTGGTTCACAGTTTCTGCCACTTGCAATGGACAGTCCTAATGTGAGAGCGGTTGGTGTGATGGTGAGGTCTACCAACTGGACACAGTCTAGAATTTCCTGGGGAGGATCCCAGAGGAGAATGGTCTAGACCAGGTCGTCCTGTGGGCACGTGTGTAGGGGACTGTCCTCATTGCCTTCACTGAGGAGGGAAGAGCCAGGCTGAGAGCAGGTAGTGTCAGTCCCTGGGTGTGGGTTCTGGATTGTGTCAAAGAGGGAAAGAGCTGAACACATGCACTCATTCATGCATTCTTTCTCTCTCTTCTCGTGACTATGAATGTATCAAGTGCCCGTGGCCTCGATGTAATCCCTGCTATAATAGACTGGAGCCTGGAGCTGTTAGCTAGAATGAACCCTTTCTCCCTTAGGATGTGTTTGTTGGGGTTCTTATCACAGCAACAGAAACCAGTTTAGTTACCTATCAGAAGTCACCTGATTGCCTCACAGGGTCAACTTCTGCCCCCACCCCACACCGGAGGTGCCTATGCAACTCCAGCCTTGTTTCCCGCATGGGTACCGTAGGACGTTGTACCCTCTGAGCCTCCAATCCCAGCATCTGATCCACGTCTGGTGTTCTGGTTCCCTTGGAATTGAAGCCCTGTCCCCAGCCCAGAGTCCTTGCTCAGGAGTGGGACCCTGCAGCCACACTTGCCAGCACTGTGCCCTGCTGCTGGTCCAAGCATCACCACAGATCTGCCTCCCGCAGGATCATAGGTGTACAACAGTGCATGCCCCTGCCTGCCCCGCCCAGGGTCCTGAGCTGACTCCCACCCATCTCCCCAGAAGCTCACCATCCCGGTGCTCATGAGGCAGCCAGTGGTGCTGGACATCACCGTGCTCAAAGTACAGGTCCCACTGCCGACACTGCTCCTCCCGGAAGTCAGCCAGGGAATTGGGACAGTCCTGGGGGTTGCAGAGCTGGAAGTCATAGGCCAGGCCCGAGCAGGTGCGGCCCCCATTGGCTGGACTGCAGGAGAAAGCAAAGGTTCCCCTTCTTGGGGCCTCTGGAAAAATACCTGCCCCTGGGTGGCATTTTTAGGGAAATCCTTGAGTCTCAGATATGGGGGTGGGGTAACTTGTATTGAGTAAAGAGACATAGCCCTACTAGGACATGGGTAGCCCCCAGCCAGGTAGGCCTTGGGACATCAAGACTAGAAGGAGCTGGCCGTAGCCACCAACCCCTCCTCCCCATTTGTGCTCTCTTGAGAAGGTCTCATTAGCCAGGCATGGTGGTGCATGACTTAAATTCCAGCATTTAGGAGGCAGAGGCAGGCAGATCTCTGTGAGTTCAAGGCCAGCCTGGTCTAAAAAGTGAGCTCCAGGAGAGTCAGGGCTGTTACACAGAGAAACCCTGACAGAGAGAGAGAGAGAGAGAGAGAGAGAGAGAGAGAGAGAGA
>NC_034603.1:19028066-19029159 GCF_900095145.1 Mus pahari | reverse complement strand
AGAGAGAGAGAGAGAGAGAGAGAGAGAGAGAGAGAGAGAGAGAGAGAGAGAGAATATCCCTGGGCATGCCACCTTTACCCTGGCCTCAAAGTTCAGGACTGTTAATGAGCACAGAGCTATGACTACATGTTAGGAGTCTCTCTGCCCCCATTGGATCACAAATCCCAGGATGACAAGATCTGGTTGAGTCTCTAGGATAAGGCCCTAGGCACACAGAACTGAACTGTCATGCTGCAGAAAGTACCTAGAGCGATCCTGGAGTTGTGGAATTGTACATGCATGGCTCTCTAACAGTCCTCTGGTATAGGGCTGGGTCTCTCCACCTTAGAGAGCATGCGCCATGTTTCTGTAACGTCCTCACTGTGCAGAGAACCGTTCCAACCCACCAGGGCCTTTTGTGGCTCTATTTCTCTATGGTGCTGCTCTCTTCCCAAAGCAAGAGAAAAATCCTTCAGGGCTGCTCAAGGGGTCACTATGCTCCACCTTCCCATCAAGCTCTCTGCAGGATAGCCAGGAACCCCAAGCAGAAGGATGCTCTGGGGGAGAAAGGCTTTCATGTACAGATGGGGTGGCCCGACACAGGTAGTCTGTCCTCATCCTTGATAACGTCTTGACCCTTCTCCCTGGCTGTGACTGCTGATCCCTTTGGCTCCCTGGTGGACAGTGTCTAGTTTGACAGAAAGCGGGGGCAGCTGTCTCAGGGAACAAAGACTAGGAGCTGCCTCAGTGGCCTGAGATCAGACAGACTGGATATGTCCAGGGACTTTCGAGACAGCCTGCTCCTGGCCCACTCAGGGGCCGGCAGTCAGATTATGGTTTTATGTGATGTCCTAGATTGTCAATATTTGCAGGTAAAGCAAATATTGACCCCAGACAAGTGACCCCACATGAGTGTGAGTGGTCACAGGGCCCGGGGAGAGAGGAAGGGAGGGGATGGGGAGCTTGGGTGCTGACGCATCAGTGGCAGTCCTTAACCCTGTCTCTCACCTGACCAGAAATGAGCTACTTGGCCACCCTTGCTATGGTCGAGGCTCCTGGCATCCTGGGATGCATGAGAACCTCCATTGTGGACCCTCTCCCCCCCCCCCCCCCC
>NC_034603.1:19021955-19028055 GCF_900095145.1 Mus pahari | reverse complement strand
CCCCCCCCCCCCCAATTCCTCATCTCTGCTCCATCTTCTCTCCTCCATTCCCTAGGCCAAGAAGGACTGTCTAAAGTGGACCGGGGGCCCCAGGGCAGTGAGCAGGAATTGATGTTTCTAGGGTGTTATGGGTTCTGAGCCAGGGAAGGAGCCCTTCCTTTGAACCTAAGTTGGGGAGAAATTAAGACTGGGAAGTTTGCCTTGAGCTCTCCACCAGCTTAGGGTCCCTCAGCAATGTCAAGTCAACTCACTGTGGGTTGTCACACTGGCGGGTCCTGAACTTCACGCCTGTGCCACAGGTGCGTGAGCAGGAGCCAAACGGAGTCCAGGCACCCCAGTTGCCATCTCGTTTGAGGATATCGGGTGTCAGCCAGATGCAGTGGCCTTTGAAGCAGTGCTAAAAGATAGGGACGCAGGCCGGTGAGATGGCTCATTGGGTAAAGGTCTTTGGTGCTCGATAAACTTGAGTTTGATCCCTGGGACCCACAGGGTAGAAGGAGAGGACTGATGTCCTGGGTGGTATTCTGACTTCTGTGACACATGCCTCACCCCTCCAAATTAAAACAAACAAACAAACAAACCAAAAGTAATTACAGAGAAAGAGTAAGAAGGCAATCCTCTGACCCACTGCAGGCATGAGAGCTGCTGGAGAGGCCTACTCCCCTCACTGGGGCAGTGTCTGTTATGGCTGCCCTTGGCCTGTTCTGAAGGCACAGGGATGCGGAGGCGGTATCCAATCTTACTGGCCCAAAAGATCAAAACACTCAGGTGAGACAGACCCCACCTTGCTTGTGACAACAAGAGGAACAGGCTGTGCAGGCCCACCCTTTAGGGTCTTGTCCAGCCTACCCTGAACCTCCTGTGCCTGCTGCATATCATGGTCCCAAGACAAATGTCCTCATGTGCACAGATGCAGCAAGAGCAACATGCCAGAAGTCCTGGAGACATATCAGGACCAAGGAAACTTGGGGGATGGAGGAGGAGGTCTAGGAGTACAGGAGCAGAGAAAGCACAAGGGCAACATGAACCAGCATGTCTCCAACATGAGTCAGCATGTCTCCAACATGAGTCAGCATGTCTCCAACATGAGCCAGCATGTCTCCAACATGAGCCAACATGTCTCCAACATGAGCCAACATGTCTCCAACATGAGCCAGCACGAGCCTGGAACAGGGAAAACCACTAATTTCCACCACCTCACTCTCCCCAGTGGAGGACACTTTCGAAGCCCTAAGGAGTTCATGTCAAGAAGATTTCAGAATTTAGAACGGTAAATTAGTCATTCGGCACACCACAGTCCAACAAATGGTTTGTTGTTGATTTAGAAAAAGAAAAGTATCGCTTAAAAGAAGCACAATTAACAGCATAATTACCACAGATGACCCAAACTAAAAAAAAAAAAAAATCATTGTTTTCTTTTGTATGTGTGCACACACATGTATGTGTGTGTTACAAATGTGTGTTTGTATGTGTGTGGGCACATGTGTGTATGGGGGTGAGGGCGGGTGCATGTGTATACTTGAATCTGTGTGGGACCTCAAACTACAAAAGCCAGCAGGATGGCTCAGCCAGTAAAGTCACTTGCCACCAACCTGATCACCTGAGTTGATCCCTGGCACCCCTGTGGTAGAAGGAGACATGACATGAAGCCTGCAGGAATTGCCCTTCTTGGGAATCTCCTTTTTGGAGTTCTGAGTATGCAGTCAAGGGCTCTACTCAGGGCAGTCAGGCTGGACAAATAAACACATGGCCAGCGGTCATGACTAAGTGATCCTGGCACCACCCTTTAGGCCACAGTCACCTCAGCTCTCCCTTTAAAGCTTCCCTCACTTGAACATGGAAGTAGACATGTTAGCTCCTGTTGGAGACATGTTGGCTCATGTCAGCTGGTGGATGAGGTACAATTCACAGGCAAGGAGGGACACTGGACTGAATGTTTGTGTCCCCTCAAATTCAAGTGGTAAAGCCTTAATCCCTGTGTGATGGTGTAGGGATGTGGAGCGTTGAGGAGAACTTTAAGTCACTGTCCTCATCACAAGGATTAAGAGAAATTCTCTCACCCACATGGCACCCATTGATGGCTGTGTAGCTTCAAACTGGGCTGAGCCCAGTAGGGGAAGGAATCCTGGTTTAAGCTCATCTGCATATGCCAGGCCCCTAGAAAAATGATTGGCTAAGGAGTCAGCATATTCTTTCACCTGAACCAATGAGAACCGGGCCTGGACTCTTGGCTGGGCCAACAGTACTTTCTACAGATTTGTGGGGAGGATAGGTGGTCAACGGACAAACCAGAAGCCCTGGGGGATGTCAAGGCTAAACCTCATGCTTGCTATACCTGGTAGCCACCAGGTTGCTTTATAGCAGTGGCTTTATAGCAAACTGATCCAAAGCTACCCGGCATGGTCAGGAAGGGGACATGAGATGACTAGTCTGCTGGGGTGTGGGAAGATCCAATCTCCCCAGTGTGTGGAGTGATTAGAAAGTAGGAATGAAAGTTGGGGAAGCTTGTCCAGTATGCTGGAAGTCTTAGGACCATGTAAACCTAGCATGCTGGCACATGCCTACAACCCTATCACTAGGCAGGTTGAAACAGGAAGATCAGAAGTTCAAGGTCATCCTTAGCTACATAGCAAGACCAGCCTGGGCTACATGACAGGGTGTGTCAAAATATGAGCGAAGAAGCAGGAAGGAGAGTGCGGCTGGGGCCTCCTGAGAAGGTCCCTGGATCGCCTCTGCAGACACTACAGGGCCTGTCCCTGGTTATTGTGTACCTTAAGTGTGACGAGCCCTTACCCCTGACTCACCTTGCCAGGCGCACACATAGTCCCATCCAGAGGAGGACCCTTCTTTGTCTTGCAAAAGTAGGGGTTGTCTGGGTGGCTGCACCACAGCTGTTTGCAGGGGTCGAAGGTCCGGAACTGGAAGAGAGTATCACACCCTCAGTTTATCAGGCTACCTCCATCCTCAGCTGACCATACAGAATGCCACCCCTTCGCCCCGGTCCTACAACCTGAACTGGCCTGTGGACATGCCTGTGTGGGTGGGTGCCACAAGCTCCATCTGATTCTGAGGCCATGAGGCACGTGTGCATGCAGTGTGGATATGACGGGATCTCTGGGTATTGCTGTGTCCCCAAGTCTCCAGCTTTGGAGGCCGCCCACCTGGGGGAGCTTTGATAGGCACCTGAGAGGTAGAATATCCAGTATGGAGATTAAGTGGTCATCCCTATGGCCCTGGGCAAGAGTGGCTGGCGCCTTAAAGTGTCATCACCGCAGGGCCCTGGGGACACTCACCGCGGTGCACATCATGTAACCCAGGCCAAAGTCGAAGCGACACTGCTCGTTCATGGAATAGTGAAGCCCTGGGAGTTGAGGCAATGCTGGCCAGTCGTGGGCGAAGGGATCATCCCGCAGGCAGTCATAGGAACTGTAAGGGGACACGTGGGTGCCACAAGCAACCTTCAGCGGGGAAAGCTGAGGTCCTTTCTGGAGTCACTATGGTGGTCAAGACTTCATAACTCTGGTCTGTATGCGCCTCATCCGCCAGTTTAAGATTTCAAGACCTGGCGAGGGCAGCTTCTAGGCTCGCTCAGTGTCAGTGCTAGACCCTCCCCGCCCCCCCAAGCAGGACCCCCTCCTGGCATCAAGCTCTCGCACCCATCCCTTGCATGTCAGGCCAGAGGCTCCATGGTCTGAGAACTCAGGTTGGATTCAGGCACCCTGGGTGATGTGTCCTCTTAGAACTGAACCCAAGGAAGGGACACCCTCGGGGGCCCAGGGCAGGTACTCACTGCAGGTAGCGGCCGAGCTCCTGCTGGCTGCAGCGGGACCAGTGGAAACGATGGAAGGCAGCCTGTACCAGGGGGGCCATGATGCTACCCAGCCGCACCTCGTCACCGCAGCGGTTACCCTGCCCATCGTGCTCCATGCCCAGCCTGTGTGAGGAGCAAGGTAGCCCGGCTGGACCCTGACTGCACTCACCTGCCGTGTCTCCACATCCCAACACCAGGAGGGCATTTCTAACAACCACAGTAACAAACATCTCTGAGCTTTTCTGGTCTGATCCACTTTGAGGCTTGAAGCAAGAGCTACTCTGTCAGATATTCACCGGGCAGGCCCCTCACTCTGTCTCCAAGGAGGGCCACAATATTCTGAATGAACACTGACACCAAGGCTGTCTGTAGCTCAGAGCATCCTGGTACCCCTTCTTCCTCTGCATACCTCCATCAGCTCTGTAGAACCCATCAATGCTTACCTGGCCCTAAGACTCAGACTCTCATCTGGTGCCTTGGAATATGGACATTTGGGCAGAGTCCTGGCCTTTTGACCCTGGGTTACCCTCTCTCAGAGCCTAGGTGACCCATCTACAAAATGGGGTGAGGCTCCATCCCTGACCTGAGACTTGAATGGGATAATGGCACCTTGGCTCTCTGATAGCCCAGAGCACTGGCTCCACCCCCAGGTGCATTTTGTCTTTGATTTGATCTCTCAGCAGAAAGCCCACCTCAGGCCAGAATGGCGGGACAAGTCTAAGTGGCTTTCCTACATGGCTGTCCCTCGCAGGTACTGGGGAAAGTGGTCACTTAGTAGAGCATCTGGTTTTCCCATACAGGGACGGTCAGGCAGGCCACTTACACATGGCCCGTCTCATGAGCCACCACAAAGGCCGAGGAGAAGCCATCTTCATGGTTCAGAGTGCAGCTGCGGACGGGGTGGCACATCCCAGTGACGGGGGCATAGCCTGGGAGGAGACAGAAGGTGGCTCCAGCCGCCGGGCCTAGAGTCCTAGCCCCCGTCAACCCCAGAGCAATCCTACAGGATCAATTTCCCCCGGTGGTAGGACTCAGACGATTCCTGCACTGACATTAGGCCCTCTGCCCATCACCATGGAGCTCGGTGGCCATGTTGCCAGTGATGGCCCCCACTGCAACTGGCATCTATTTCCTAGTGCAGGTCTCTGCCTGGCCTTGTCTGTCACCCTGACAGCTTCCTGCCCGTGCTCTCTCCCCCCCCCCCGCCTTGTGGTCTGACTCTATTGCTCTGCTTCTTGCTGGACCTTGGCTCCTCCCATTTCCACCCTTCTGCCCAGGTGGGTTTAGTTGGTTGCTCTTCGCTAAGCAACTTGAGATGTGTGTATCTATGGCTTATTTTCAACCTTCTCCCTAGTTATAAGTGTCAACTACTGCTATGCTAGCTTTAGACACAGGTTTTTAAATTACATCTGTGTGTTGCGTGTACCCGTGTTTCACAATGCCTGTGTGGAGCTCAGAAGACAACTTGTAGGAGTTTCTTCTCTCCTTCCAGCTTGTGGGTCCCAGGATCGAACTCAGGTCTTCAGGCCTAGCAGCAGGCGTCTTTACCTGCTGAGCCATCTCTCTGATTCTCTCCACCAGTTCTGGTTGTCATTATCATTACCATGGACGTAAAAATACATTCTGATTTCTACTGTTAATGTTTCTTCAGCCTATTTTGTGTGTCTAATGCTTAATTTCCAGAGTGGCTGGGGGTTTATTTGACTCTGTATATTTTGAAAGATTTCCCTATGGCCCAGCAGAGTCTGTTCTGGTATATTCTCACAGGTTTTTAGGAAAGAGTGGATATTCTTTCATGGTTTATTGTAGCATCCCATAGACACTACTTGTCATGGTTTTAATATGTCTGGCTCAGGGAGTGGCACTATTAGAAGGTGTGGCTCTGTTAGTTGGAGTAGGTGTGTCACTGTGGGTGTGGGCTATAAGACCCTCATCCTAACTGCCTGGAAGTCAGTCTTCCACTAGCAGCCTTCAGATGAAGATGTAGAACTCTCAGCTCCTCCTGCACCATGCCTGCCTGGATGCTGCCCTGCTCCCACCTTGATGATGATGGACTGAATCTCTGAACCTGTAAGCCAGCCCCAACTAAATGTTGTCCTTATAAGAGTTGTCTTAGTCATGGTGTCTGTTCACAGCAGTAGAACCCTAACTAGGACACCACTTAAAGTTAAATTGCTAAGTTCAAATATTTTAAATCATACATATTACATGTATTTGTGTGTGTGTACGTGTACGTGTGCGTGTGCGTGTGTGTGTGCGTGTGTGTGCGTGTGTGTGCGTGTGTGTGTG
>NC_034603.1:19014357-19020895 GCF_900095145.1 Mus pahari | reverse complement strand
CCAAAATCCTGCCGTGTGAGAAAGATGGCATGGTCGTGGTACTCATCGTGGTCTGTGTCCGGCTTCTGCTGGAGGTAGGCCCATCGGCACACATTCTCCAGACTCTGAGAAGGGTTTCCAATCTCAATGAGGCTCATGGACTGCAGTGGATGGAGAGAGAGAGAGAGAGAGAGACAGACAGACAGATTGGTATCTGGCAGATTATCCAGGAGCTAAACAGTTTGTTGTGCTGACAGAACCAAGCCACCGGGGATCTGGTTCAGGGGCCTCGAAGCTCCCCACTAAGTTACTCCCATGACATTTGCCTTCCATTCAGTCCTAGTCTTCTGAATGGAAGAGAAGGTTCCTCGTTACCCTCGTCACCCTTGCCTGCTACGAACTTGTGGGTGCTACAAACTTGTCTTTTCTCCCCTGGTGGCAAGCCATCCCCCTACCGAGCGCATGCCTTGGTCAGAGGCAGGACACTGTTGGGCAGAGATGCGACCCAGGCTCTTCTCAGGCATGGCAGCTCGCTTCCTGTAGTACTAATGACTGAAGCGACAACAAAGGAATGCATGCATGTTGAACACAGAGGAATGGCCTAGTAACTAACATCAGTCTAGCCTATGGATAGGGCAAGCTACCGCATCTGGCCAATAGGAACTGTCAGGCAAGCTACCACATCTGGCCCGTAGGCTTGCCTTGTTTATGAGGCAAGCAATTCTGAGGTGGTCACTGTCACTTGCATCCAAAAGAATTCTGAGCAACACACTTGTTTTTGCGGGAACCATGATCACTCTAGGCAAGGGCAATGGCTGGCAGGTAAAAGATAGCAGTGAGCTGATTGTCATGCCCTGAATCAGCGTGGGAGAAGAGTTCCAGCCAAGTCTTGGAAGAGACTGGAGAGTTCAGCCAGGAATATACATCCGGTATTGGGACCAGGGATCCAGAGGGGAACAGGACTGGGGACAGGAGCCAGCTGATGCAGGGTGAGAGCAAATGGGTCAATACTATGCAGACAGAACCGCTCCCCCACCCCCAAGAGGTTCTGTGAAGAGGCTGAAAACTCTTCAGGTATCTTTAAGGGTTGTGTCCACTGAACACTGACCCATGGCTGGCATTCAAAATCCAAGGCCCAGACTGTCCAGAGCTGACTTCTTAGATGGGTCTATTGTTAAATGTAAAGTGTACAAAGCTCAGTGGGTACAGTGTCAGACCAGCACAGCAAAAAACCTGGGCTCAATTCCCAAGCACCTCCCAAACCAATAGTACAAGTAGGCATTGATGAAGGGTCCAACACTGCAGGTGGACGGGACATCCCACTGCTTTGTAGAATGGTCCCTGCTGGTTCTCTCCTTCTCCCAAGATGCTGGGCTCCAGTCCTGAGCCTCTCTTGGCAGACAAGGTGATTTCACTGCCACGGCAGGATAATTTATTGAAATATTGATCTGTGTTTTTGTTCTTGCTTTGTTTTCTTCTCTGCCTGTTCCAAGAAAGCAGACTGCTACAGCGTTCCCCAGCCTCAAGGGGTTTGTGCTATGAGAACAGAGCCCAAGGGGTCTAGGTTCTGCTTCCTGGCTTTGGAATCCCAAGAAAGATCTCTAGAGGGTAGTGAAGAGAGAAAGACTTGGGGAACGTTGCCCCAGACAGGAGCTGCACTACAGAGGACGACTCCAGGAAGGTAGAACTTCAGAAAACAGTACCCATGTGCTGTACCCTGTGAACCTTGCTATGTACACAGGCACCCCAAGAATTAAAGCATTCAGGCAGTCTCAAGTGACAAGATGTAGGTGGAGCATATATGGTCATCCCTTAATGTCTGCTGTGGGAGTGATTTTAGTCCACTGAAGACATCGGTAGAGGCTCAAGTCTTCTATAAAAGGATACAGCATTTGCTGTATCCCCACATCTCTTTCTGTATCCTTTACATAAACTCTAAATGACTTATACCGTGTCCCGCAGTGTAAGTGTGGAGCTCATCGTTGTTATACTGATTGTTTAGGGAATAACAACAAGATAAAAGCCTGCATATGTTCAATACAGATGCCATGCTTCCCCCTGATTTCCCTCCATCTGTAGTTGGTGGAATTGGCAGAAGCTGAGCTGTGGGTGTGGAGAACCAACTGTATTTTCTCCCAACCTTTTCAAGGTCTGGCCTATCTCAAGCAGGCACTGAGGACCCAAGGGGAAGTGCTCTTTGTTCTTGCTGGGTCTGGAACATTCTAGAGGGTCCCAGAGTGTCCTGTCCAAAGGCTAGTCTGTGACAAGGCATCAATACTGTACCCAGGGCTAAGGACAGGACTCAGGTGCATTTTAGAAAGAGCAGACTTGTCAGAGAGGGGGCAGTCAGGAAAGGGAAGTAAGTATGGCTCACTGCACCGTCAAAGGGATCAACATCTGGCTGGAGACAGGAGATGTCAGGGCCAGGGGGTGCGGACATGGGCAGAGGATGTGTGGGAGTGCCTCGTGGCTTAGCAGGGAGGGTGTGCGATCTGGTCACAGTGCTGTGGAGAGTCTATCTTGCAAATGGTCTTTTCTGTATAGTTTGTTTACCTGGTGAAATGTCCAGGGAGTGCCTCCTCCCCGATTCCAAGGTATAGAATCCAACACTGAATGTATGTGATTGGTCACCTTCAGGCCAAGAGGCAACCTTGGGCCCAGGCTAAGCCACCCAAGCTAAGCTAATAGAATTGAGGCTTAAAGGGCTGAAAAGCATCTGACGTGCCTTAGAAGCGCAAAGAAGTTTCTGTCTCCTTCCCCATGCCCCTTTCCCTCACCCTCCATACTTTCCACTTGGGACCCACAAGCTGTCTTTCCCCACATGACCTTAAAAGACTCCTCCCAAGGGTCTGGAGAGATGGAGCAGTCCTTAAGAGTGCATACTGCTCTTGCAGAGGACCTGTAGCCCCAGCTCCAGCTCAGAGGACCTCCAGGTCCCTGTGGACATCCCTACTCTCATGCACATAACCACGCCTACTGACCTCCACACAGGCACACATAATTTAAACACATTTTAAAGAGCTTTGCTTGAGGCAGAGATATCTAGAACAACTGAACATGTCTAGGCCCTTGGAGAGAAACCCAAGCTGTCTGTGGGCAGCACAAGGTACTAACTGTCAAAAGCAGTCCAATTGCCACTGGGCCAGCTGTAGGGAACCTGCTAGAGAAGCCTGGGTTCCCAGTGGGTACTGGAAACCATAGAGAGTATTGATCCTATGTGTTTTTCCTATGTATTCATCCTTATGATCAACTTTGACCCTTGCGAGCTCTCTATGGCTTCATTGGCATCACGAGCCTGCACCTCGGAGCTTTTTTTTTTTTTTTTTTTTTTATCGCTTTTTCTCTGTCCGTCAGCGGGGATGCTGTACGTCTGAGGACTGGTCACTTTTATTTCCAGTCCCAACCTTGGCCAAGAGTCAAACTAGAGAAGGGGGGCGTTTCGTCCCAGTCCATCACAGTCACGTACAGGGAAACAAAACACACAAAAAGACTACAAAAACTGAAAACCAGGGCCCACTTCTTGCAGGACTTCCAGCACCAGACCAGGGCCCTCCTCCTGCAGGACTTTTAACACTGCCTTCCACTCGCTGGCCACCCACCAGCTCTGGGCCTCCAGGCCTACCCCCACTCCAACAAGCGACAAGCGGCAGGGGCGAGGCGGGGCTGTCCATTTGCCCAGCGGGCAAAGACCTTCAAGACCATTTAGAAACACAGTCTGTCCCAAGACAAAGATCAGAAAAGACAAGAACAAAACAGAAACACTGTCTGCGTCTGGACTCACAGCCAAATGCTACCTCTGATGGGGCGGGATTCCTCGTCCACCCTCTCTCTGGCAGAAAGAGGCACCCCTCCTGCCAGGTGACAGCCAGCTCCTCCTGGCGTCCCTTACCCCGGGCATTGCATCCAGGGTCTCCCTTGGAATGTCTCCCAAGTGGCGCAGCTTGCAGAACCTCAGGACGTCTCCTTTCCGCAGCCACCGGGTCCTTACCGTCCTCAGTGGCAGCTGCCAGAATACCAAACACCAGATCCGGTAACCCAAAACACTGATACACACACAAGCTCAGCCAGAATGCCAAAGCCAGAAAACAAGATACTGACTCAGTGGCTGCACACAAACACACCACACTCACACAAACATACCTCCAAGGAGCGTCTTCGAGTTTCTAGGGACCCCCAGATTCCCGGCCAACGCACCAAAATGTTGGACTCGCACCAGGGAAGTCAGGGTATCCCCCCAAAACACAAGAGGCCTTCTTGTTGTAAAAGCATGAGGCAGTTTAATGGCAGGGCCCCGGGCCGATGCATATCTCACACAGGAGGTAGAGGCATCGACCCTGAGACTCAAAAGCTAGGGGTTTTTATAGGGAGAGGGTAGGGGGTTGGGGGAATTTTTGGGGAACTTGGCNCAGCTTCACACAATTGGCTTGATTACAAGTCAGTAGAATAATACATGCAGGTTGTAGCATCAACAATTTCAGGGAGGGTCAGCGAGACCCAGGCCGCCAGNTTTTTTTTTTTTTTTTTTTATCTTGCAACAGTCCATGTGATAACTGAGGCAGCTGCCAGGGATGAGCAGCAGGGTGCACACATAACGTGGATTCGCTGGACAAGGTGATAATTCAGTGTCCTGGCATGATGGAATGGCACGGTGCTTGATTTGGACAAGCTCCTCAGAGCAGCCTGCAATTTAAACATTGTGAACTTTTGTTTCTGGAAATTTTCCATTTAATATTTCGAGATCATAAGTTGCAGGTATTCTGAGCGGGAAGTAAAACTGGAGATGAGGAGAAACCTTCCTGTTTCTCAAGTCTGAACCGCTTACAAGAAGTTCCATTGGCCTCGGCTCTCTGACTTCCTCTCGGCTCTGGAAGCATCCAACCTGGCTCCTGCACTGGTTTTTCTAGGGACGTCTTGGTGCGCCTGCTTTCAGCTGTGCTGGAATGGGGATGACTGAGCAGGAGGCAATCCTGATGGGGGGACTGGGGTAGCGGCCAATTCCATAGGCTGGCCGTGCTCTTCAGTGAGAACAGCCAAGGAACCTGAGGTCTAGAGCAGAGGGTGGCACATGGTGGCAGTGGACCACAGCATCTCTATTCCCAGAGGCTGAGTGGTAGGGAGACAGAGGGTCTAGCTCCTGAGGGTGTAAGGTCTTGGATTCTGGGACAAGGCTCTTCACAGTGACAGCAGTTTCCATAACTCTGACCCCAGTGTGGAGATCCCAGATGGTTCAGGGTCACTGTGCCTGCGGTGTGGGGTTGTGGATACCTGGACCCGTGCGTGATCAAAGGAACAGACATCCTATCCTGGTAGGGTGAAGCTAACCCTTCTCTCACCATTGATGAGTCTTCTCTCCAAGCATGGAAGCACAGGGGGCCTCCCAGGAGGCTCACTGAGTGTCCCGCAGGGCCATCTCTAGATACACTGCTTGTTAGACAGGGTTGAGGCCATCCCTGTGCTGTTCAATGGGCATACATGTTTATCACAAACAATGAATTAATGAATGCACAAAAATCAAATATACGCATGCTGGAGAGTCACCCCGGTCCAGGGAGGGCCTAGAGGCTGCAGGAACATTCCCAGGAACTCATGGAAAAGCATCGCCAGCAGGAATGAGCCCAAACGCTGATGGCAACAGCCAAATTCTTGGCTCTCTGAGGCCAAGCCTCTGCATATATCTCATTTAAAATTCAAAACTGCCTAAGACATAAGCACTGTCATTATCCTAATTCCCAGATAAGAAGCTTCACCTCTTGCCATTAAAGTCATTGACTCCAAATCCTGAGGTGGAGGTGGAAGTCATACAAAGGTTAGGAGGAATCATGGCTGGAAGTAGGACTACTTCTAGACAGAAGGCAAAGGAAGGGCAGGCTACGGCAATAACCACCAGGTGGCGCTGCTGCTACAAAATGCAATGCCAAGCTCCTGTGCGAGGCGAGCCGGCTAGGGAACACAGCTCCTCCAGGCTGACTTGCAGCTGGGCAGTGGTAGCCCCCTAGACATCAGACAGATTCTGGGGTCTCACCCTAAACAAACCAATTAAGGCTTGTGCAGAAAGCTGTATTCCATCCACTGCTCTCTTGACACTTGACTGTTTACTGTGGAATGCGCTGAATTATTTATGTTCTTCCCTCCTTCGGTCAAGGAGACAGAGAAAGAAAAAAAAAACACAATGGGATCTGCTGTTTGGAGTCATCTCCATGCCTGCCAACAGGAAGGCTCTGCAGGCTGGGCGCCACCACGTGGTGTCTGTGAGCACACACCCAACCCCAGGACAGGGAGCTGGAGTGTGGGGTACAGGGTGCTCTACTGTGCTTGGACACTTTGAGTCCCTCTCTCTGGGCTCCTCTGACCCAAAGTGTTTGGGTCCAACCTGAGCACCCAGCCTAGGGCTCTGGGACTTTGACCTGTGACACTGTGGGCGGGACCTACAGTTTGCACTAGTTAGTGTTTTGTTTTGTTTTAGTTTTGGTTTTTCGAGACAGGGTTTCTCTGTATAGCCCTGGCTGTCCTGGAACTCACTCTGTAGACCAGGCTGGCCTCGAACTCAGAAATCCGCCTG
>NC_034603.1:19006716-19013767 GCF_900095145.1 Mus pahari | reverse complement strand
TGTGTGTGTGTGTGTGTGTGTGTGTGTGTGGTGTGTGTGTGATGTGTGTGTGAGTGATGTGTGATGTGTCTGTCTGTCTGTCTGTCTGTCTGTCTGTCTGTCTGCCTGTCTGTCCTGAGCATCTCCCAAATTATAACAGTGAAAGTGTCTTTAAGTATCAACTTGCGTCCGTGAGTGGGGGCACAGAGTTGCAGAACCACCGTTGGTTGGGAGCATTGGACATAGGGAGAATGTCACAGGGGAGCCAGGGGCAGCTCGCCCAAGATCTCTAGCCTGACAGAATGACAGCAACTGGCTCATCCTCTAGGGACAAAGTGGCTGTCATGTATGACCTTTGGTAGATCACTCACCCCATGGAGCCACATCTTCGCTGTCACATGGAGATGGTGACAGTGACTATGGGTGTCCCCTGATCATCAGGGGATGCCTGACAGTGCCCCGACAGGATGCCTGAGACAGTGAGCTGCACAAGGCTCTGAGGACACTCAGTGATGCGTGCTCCCGGACAACATCACTAAGACGGAGGGATCGGAGGGATCGAAACACGCACTGCTCTGACGGTTGTGTGATCGCACTCTCGTTTTCTCGGGAAGAAACACCTCTGGATTGCAGGGCATGGGATCCCGGAAGGAGGTGTAAATAAAGTCATCTGACTCCCAGAGAAGGGAGCCTGAAAGCTGGGGTGGGGGTGGGGGCTTCAGACCGTGAAGAGCCAGCAGTCTGTCTGACCTCCATGGCTGCAGTCATTGCTGTCAAGCACTGGAGTCCCTCGGACTTCCTCTCGCTGGGAAAACAAGACTCTGCGATGTTAAGTCATCCAAGATCCCACAAGCGCCCCTGGGCTGGCATGAATGCCAGGACCAGGACCCACCATCTCTGCTGCTTCAGAACAACTTCTGCTCTATCTAGCCTGACTGCTTGCAGCCTTGGGGACTTCGCAAGGCTGGTGTTTTCTGTTCCCATCTGTGACAGGCAAGGTGATGTGTGGGTGGCTCAGCAGTCATGGTACAGGTGCCTCCTAGACCCGCCAGGGGAGAGCGGGCAGGAAGGTATGCCCATCAGAGAAAGCCAAGCTACTAGAACAGGATTCCGTGTTGAATAGGAACTCCTGTCATGGCCTAAAAATTAGAATTCATATCTTGGAACCTAATTTCTAGTACAATAAAGATTCGGGACCCTAGGAGGTCATCAGGTCAGTAGGACAAAGGTCCCTGAACTGGAGTGGCTCTCATATAGCTCTGAGGCCTGTCCCATCTTCCACTCATGAGCATGAAGTTACCTGTGAAGACTCCAGATCTCCTGGCTTTCGGACTTTGGACTTTCTGGCCTTCACAACTAGGAGGAATAAACTGTCATTTACTAAGGTACACTTATTAGACCAGATCAAAAGGACAGAGGCGCCCTCCAGTGGTAGCATCTAGCATTAACACTGTTTCATCTGTTCTAGACCTAGGGGCTCTGGTGAGGAGGCGTGTCACGGATGAGGGGACAGGTAATTATGTCTTACTCCTATCAGAATGCCAGGGGGTCTTTCCCAGGCTAAAGTATAGACTGAGCTTGACCCCTAGGGTCTCTGATTCGAGGCTATCTCAAAGAAGGCTCTCTCTCATCTGTCCCAGGATCCTCTCTGCTCATTCTACAGTGGGTCATAATGCAAAACCACAACGGTGCTGGTCCAAGGCTTCAGCCTGCAGACTCCTTTCCTCCCAGCATGCCTCTGCCTTCTACTCACAGACCAAGAGCGTCTGACTTTTCACCCAAATGCTGACAAATTTCAACAAGCAGCGCACACCCTGTCTCGAGCCGGCCTTCACAAGATACCTTATGTCCTCGGAATGTCCCCAAATCTCTCATCTCCATTTCCTTTGATTTCTGTCACCCAAGGAAATATTTAAAATGAGAACACTCGAGTAGCTTTGGTTCCTTCTCAAAAAAATCAATTGAAAAGCCAGTTGCTATGCAACCCACGAGTGCGGCTGATGCTCGGCTCCCTGGCTGGTGGCATATTGTATAAAATAAGATAATCTCTTTTCTTCTGATTATATATATATATATATATATATATATATATATATATATATATATGAAATGGAGAAAAATGTTGTTTTAGGAAAAGCTTGAGATGACTCAGAGGCCTCCCGTGAGCTAGAGATAAACAGCATACCTCTCATGTAAGGTTGCCAATTTTGCCCCCACTGGAGCCTAATGGGACCTGGAGGCAAGGCAGGGAGCTGATACATTTCCGGTGACAACTAGGGATGAATAGTAGGATCTATGGGTCTGTGCCACTTTTTGCCAAAGACTAGGCCATCGCTTCATAGGCTGTAGAGCGCACCCTGACTGCGGTAAGCACAGCTTAGGACTTCCTGGCTCCAGCCACCTTGGTTTTACAGGGTTTAAACTCTCCCAGAGATGGGGTCGAGTTCCTTGTATTAGTCACCAGTCCCGTTGCTGTGACAAACTGCCTGACAAAGTCAGCTTAAAGGACAAGGGGTCTGTCTTGGCCCTCAGTTCAAGGGCGGGAATGGGAGGCAGCTGGTCACATGACACCCACAATCGGTAAGCTCTCTTTGGTCTCTCCCTTTTCTTGAGCCCAGAACCCTAGCTTACATAATGGTGCCGCCACATTCAGGGTGGGTCTTCCAGCCACACTGAACCAGAGACTGGTTGCCCCGGTGAGTCCAGATCCTATCCCATTGACAATCAAGCTTTACCATCACAGTCCCAGTAGGAACCCAGACGTCCCATGCTGAGTACCTTCCCAGAATCCACCTGTCCCTGCCCTCAGCCCCATCTAGCCCCCCTATCTTTGCTTTCCCCATTACTGAGGCTATGTGGGGTGTGGAGGGGACAGTGGACGCTGAGCCTTTCAGCCCTTGGATCTCTGTCTGGCTGCTGTGCCCGAGGTCTGCCTCACCTCATTGTGTGGCTTCACGGGGCTGGCATCTTATCTGTCACTTGACAAGGAACAACTGTGTAGCTCTCGTTCCTGTACACCCCAGGATGTACTCAGGAGGCCAGGGCTCCTGAGCTCAGAGTACATCTTGTACAAACATGGCACTCTTTGGAGACCCTGACACAGAACCTCGTCTCCGGAGCTACGCAAGGTAGAGTCCGTGACCCATGGCCATGGTTGCCTTCCACACAGGAGAAGTGCAGAAACTAGGAACTTTCACAAGGAACTGGAGGGAGGGAGAGTCTCAGAAAATTTATGGAGTTTAATCATAAAAAAGCAGGGCTCTTTTTTTTTTAATATCTTAGGCTCAGCCACATTTGCCTTTTCTAATAATTCTTCTGCAGAAGTTATTGGTATGCAATCAAATGGGGCTAGAGGCTGGATCCCTGTTTTGCCAGACTCTGTGGATGCTGGCAGCTATGGCCCCAGGAGGCACATAGCCTCTCCTTCCCCCCCTCCCCCACCAAGATGCTGCCCCTGGCCCTGCAGCCTGAGACTGCCCAGAATCAAGCACAATGCTTCTTGTCATTTAGCTCTATGCTGTCCCCCAAGGGGTCTGTTAAAGACTTGCTCACCAGTGGAGGTGCCCTTGGGTGGTAGAATCTTTTGGGGGAGGAGCCTCATGGCAGGAAGTTAGGTCACTGGGGATCATGCCTTGGAAGAGGGGGGTTGCGACTCATTCTCTTCTCTGTCTTTGCTTTCCAGCCTCTCCCCACCTCTGTTCCAGAGGTGAATACCCTTTGCTTACGCCATACTCCCTCCAGGCTGTCCCACCACTAAAGGCCTCAAAGAAACAGGTCGAACAGCCATGAACGAAACCACTGCAATCACGGGCTTGGACGCAGTTATCCCTCCTTTTAAGTTTCCTGCCTCGGGTATTTCGGTCCAGGGACTAAGCGCTAACACACCTCTGTGGTTTATTCCATGCTATAGTCTGAGAATGTCCATTCCCAGCTCTGAGTCCTCTACATGTAGGTCAGAAGCAATTTGTCTTCTCTCTAGTCCCTGCCCCAGCTCTCCTGACTGCCACACCAGTACAACGTCCTCCTAACATGATCTCCCTTTCTGCACTTTTACATCCAGCATGCCAGGATTCCAAAGGTGGGTTGGCTTCCTGTCCCAGTCCACGAGGGTTTCATTCCAGACACCGGGGCAGCAACCTGTCTTTGCACCATCTTGCCACAGGACACACTCCTGTTCTTGAATGTTCCTGTTTGTTTTTTTTTTTTAAACCCAGAACCATCCCATCAAATATCCAGCTATTAGCCTGGAAACACCATCTCTCCTCTCTGTCTTTCTAGAAGGAACAGTGTGGTTTGTTGTTGTTTTTTGCTTTTTAATTTCCCTGTCATGAACAGCATACCTCTCTCTTGCTGTATGCTTTATGTCTGTCTTGGACTACAAGAGACATATTTGGATTTCTGTGATTTGGGGGGTGCTTTTGAAACTTCATGTGTCTTTGTGTGAATTCATTTGGTCAGTGTGCACCATGCGCACGCAGGATCCCACAGAAGCCAGAAGAGGGAGTCGGCTTTGCTGAAACTGGAGTTCCAATCAGTTGTGAGTCACCTTGGAGGTGCTGGGAACCAAACCTGGGGCCTCTGCAGGAGCCATCGGCCCTTTTAATTGCTAAGCCATCGCTCTGGCTTTGGTGCAGGGAACTTGGTTTTCTCAATTAGCCCTACTACAGGTGTTGTTGGGTCGCAATGTTTGCTTGTGAAATTGCAATCAAAGCAGGATGGCATATACAACAGTGAACCCGTGAGGTGATATCATCTAGTGACACCATGACATCTGTCTTAGTTTGAGTGCACTGTGACGTCAACACAGTGGCAAAATTACCTACGTTCACATTTCTCAGGATCTGTGTCCATTAAGTGATGTGGCTGTGTTTGTCTTTATCACTCAAATTTTAACTCCGTGGAGTTTTTACAGTGGATTCTCTAGGGTTTTAACCGCCAATGACTATAATTTCATCTACTCTTCTCAAATATTAGTTTCTTGCCATTTAAATCTAAGAAAAAAAAATCCTTTCGAATCAGAGTATGAGAACCACTTATGTGTCAACAAACTTATGTGTCCTGATTGTGTGTGTGTGTGTGTGTGTGTGTGTGTGTTATACCTGTGGAGGCAGGAAGTCAATACTGGGTGTCATTCTCAATTGCAGCCCCCTTATTTTTGAGTCAGGGTCTCTCCCTGGACCTGGACCTCCTTGGTCTGGCTGTGTTATCTGGTCAGTGATCTCCAGGGCTCCTCCTGTATCAGCTACCCCGGTGCTGGGTTGATAGACACATCCCTCCACCCCCAGACCGTTTTAAAACAATTGCCAGGGACCCTAATTCAGGTCCTTGTGTGTGCATGGAAGGACCCATCTGTGGCTAGTTTTACAGCCACTGCCTCCAAGGTGACAGTTTCCAAAGCAAGTCATGTGGAATGTCTGGAGGGATCCACCGAGAAAGAGGTCTGAAGAATGACGCGTACCCGTGTGTCTCACAGAGCTTTACCACGCACATTCCACAGTCCCTGGGACACGCTGCCGTGGGGGGTGGGATGCGGGGAGCACCTGCATTCCTTTGCTTCCGGAGCATCACCTGCCCAGCTCTTTTTCTGTGTACACATCGATTACCCTTCAGCTGTTATGTATGTACATACACAGTGAATACACGGAACACCTTCGGGGAAGCTCGATTTTTTTCCACCTTTAAATGAAATGTCTGGCTATCATCTCCCAGGATGTTGTTTTAAAAACAAGAGACCCACCCGGCTTCCCTGCCCCTGTGACTCCCTGTTCTGCCCATCTGTTTTCGCCTTCCCTGGGATCTCTTTCTCAGCTGTCACCTCACATGGCCCACCCCATGGTGCAAACTTCTCATCTTTATCCCTACGCTCCAGGTTTCCCTGTGGGATGCCAGGCTTATATGCTGATCTATCCTGGCACCTAGGCTGGGGTGGCATCAAGCACCTGGTGCACCTCCGATGCTGCTGGCCTTGGTTGAACTCACAAGCTTCTCCCTAAGTCAGCCTCTCATCCTGCACTTCCTGTCTTGAGTGTGCTCCTAAGTCTTTAGCTACTGTGGTAAAATGCTCAAAGCAACAAACTTTATAAGCAGAAAAGGTTCATTTAGTTCATCGTTTTGGGAGGTTCAAAGTCCAAGACCCTTGTTGATATGGCCTCTAATGAGGGTGGCACACCATGGCAGGAACACCTGGCCATGTCTCTCACGGGAGCAGAGATAGACAGGAAGCAGAGTCCTGCATCCCTTTCGTGAACATACCCCAGTGACTGAAAGAACTCCCGTCCCACAGGTTCCATCCCACAGGTTCCGTGCCCTCAGGTACTGCCTTCCGAGGACCAACCCTTCGGTAGTGAGACTTCAAAGAACAAGCCACGTGTGAACCTCAGCAGGTCAGGCTCTGTGTCTCTCCGTGTCTGGGTAAGTCTCTCTGCCTGCACCCACCCAGCTCCCAGGTGCTCGGAAGGTGGCCTTCCAGCATGCTCTCTAATCTGACTTCCTTTCTCCATCACTGTAGCCTTGCTACACACTTTTCCATTAATGACAAGTGTCCTCAGTGTGGGAACCCTGTTAGGAATGCCACCTTAAGAAAGCCAAACTTCATGGCAGAGGGCACACGGATGGACCCTTGTACGATGACCAACCTGGCTTTTATTAATTTATTTTTGAGATAGGCTCTCAAGTATCCCAGGATGGTCTTGAACTCACTATGTAGGCAAGGATGACCTTGAACTCCTGATGCTCCAGCTTCCAACTCACAAGTGCTGAGGTTATGGGTATATGCCAACCCCACCCCTACCCCTGTTCATACAGTGCTGGGGGCTACATCCATGGATTTGGGCAAATTAGGCAAGCACTTTGCCAAAAAAGTTACATTCTCAGTCCCTGATCTGGCTTTTTATTTATGTGTGTAAGAGAGTGTGTATGTACATATGTGTGTGCATATCTGTGTGTGTGTGTGTGTGTGTGTGTGTGTGTATATATATATCCCAGTAGGACACCAGTGTCCTCCTTTTTCACTTTGTCTATTCCTTTAAGGCAAGGATCTCTCTCTCTCTCTCTCTCTCTCTCTCTCTCTCTC
>NC_034603.1:19001709-19005711 GCF_900095145.1 Mus pahari | reverse complement strand
GAGAGGGACGGAGGGGAGGGGAGGGGAGGGGAGGGGAGAGGAGGGGCAGGCACGAGGCCTCCACCTGCACAAAGAACCACAGACAGTGGAGGAATGTCAAGAGCAGGCAAAACAGCCTTCCCCAGAAAAGAGCCCACCAACTGGTTATCCAAGACTAAACGGCCAGCCCTGGGAACACACGGACAAACATAGTTATTCAGACTGAGCATGTTATACTAAGGAGTATATGTCTATGTGCACACACATACGCATACAACAACAATTAATGAAAAAGAGGCCAAGAATTTGAAGGAGAGAAAGGAAGGGTATAGAGAAAGATTTGGAGGTAGGAAGTGGAGGAGAGAAATGAAATAATTATAATCTCAAAAATAAAATTAAAAAAAGACAAAAAATATATAAACGCATTTGAAAATTAAAGTATATGATTTTTGTTTGAAAAGCAAAAGCAGGGGAAAGTCCAGGGCTTCCTTGTTTCCAGCTTGAGTGATCTACACTGCCTGGTGTTCTCTCACTCGTTTCTAGGAACGATTAAGAGGGGAGAGGACAAAACAACGTGCGCGTCTATATTTTGAGATCAGCCTCGTTCAGTGTCTGTGCTCAAAACGACTCTCCACTGGAGCTGTCACAGGCAGCATGTCCACAGTAGAGTACAGACCCATTCCCCAGTTAAATGGAGGCCTTCTCATCCCCTCCTTCATGCCAAGAGCCTGGAGGTTCCCAAGACAGCGAGGATCCTGGCCAGGATGGAAGAGCTGGAGCGACCCAGTCTGAGGAAGTAGGGCGAACTTCATATAGCTGCCATAAACACCATGTCCAGAAGCAACTTGTAAAGGAAATGGTTTACGTGGCTTGCAGGTACTGATCAGAGCTGATCATGAGGGAACTCGGGACAGGAGTCTAAGTGGAGACCATGGAGGAGTACCAGTTACTGACACGCCTCCTCATGACGTCTTCAGCTTGATCTCTTGTACCATCTGAAACCACATGCCCAAGGGTGGCACTGCCCAGGCAGGCTGAGTTCTCCCATATCAATCATCAATAATAATAATAATAAATGCCCTAAAGACTTGTCTATAAGCCAATCATATGGAGACCTTTTCTCAATTGAGGGTCTCCCTTTCCAGAGGATCCTGGCTTGTGTTGAGTTGACAAAACTAACCAGACCGTTAAGCGTGCCCACAGCAGGGCAGGAAGAATCTTCCCACCGCTTTCTGGTGGAGCCGATGGCCCCCGGTGCTTCCCCTGCTACGAGGAGAAGTGTTCTGTAGGTTTTATTACGGTTGTCACGCAGTGACCTGGGAGAGAGGACTTGGTTACAGCATCTCCCCTCACCCTGGACCCAAATCCATGGGTGCACAAGTTCCTAATCAAGCCAAGTTATCTTCAATTGCAGTTCTACTCTTCCCAGGCAGTTAAAAAAAAAAAAAAGTGTTTTCAAGGGCAGGGCTTGTAGCTCAAGTGGCAGAGTGCTTGCTAAGCATGCATGAAGCCTTGGGCTCAGTCTCCAGCGCCACATAAAAACAGGGGTGCTGGTGCATGCCTGTAACCCTAACACTTGAGAGGTGGAGACCGGAGGATCAGAAGTGCAAGGTCAATCCTTGCAAACTACATAGTGAGCCTGAGGCTAGCCTGGGCTACAAGAGACAAAAACAAAACAAAACAAAACAAAAAAAAAAAAAACAAGCAAACAAACAAGAGCCCCACAAGCCCAAGCTTTTCAGAGTGGTTCGGTTGTTTTCAAGGTTCCAAGTATTCTTCTCTCACACGTCCTCACACTTGGGGCACTTCACTGGCGCACACTGCCTGGGAAGGGCTTTAGTTTTTAATCATAGAAAATTCATTGACATTTTCATTAAGACTTAAACACTTGTGTGGTTTTAAAGCACTCTCTAGTTCCACAGAGAAAACACGCAACCCTCCATATGACAAGGAAACATGACTTCATATCCACTGCCCTCACCCCACCCCATCACCAGGACCCTAAAGACGCAAAGCTTAAGAAGCCTGAGCACCACATTAAACACACCCTCAGTTAGCTTTCTGCCGGTCTCTCCTCTGTGCCTAATGGCTTTCTCTGGAACATTTTATGTGAGCGGAAATAAATCGTTCCTGAAATTGCTTCTGTCAGGCACTTTGTCATAGTAACAAGAGTAACTAATCCACCCTCCAGGACCTTGGGGGAGGGGCTCAGCATTCAAGAGCCAGAAAAAGAGGGCGACAGAGGGGCCTGGTGGTTCAGCATTCAAGAGCAAGAAAGATGGGGTCAGAGGGGCCTGGTGGCTCCCTCTGGTGGTCAGAGGAGAAGAGAGATTTTAGACTTGGTCAGAGTCTAAAATGAGCCATGGATTCCCAAGACTGATGTCAGAAACATTGCTATACACAGCGAATAATTTGAATGTGCCTTTCATAAGAAAACCAGCCATTCAGAACCTGGATCCCCCGAGCCACCTCAAAGACAGAATTCCGGTCTCAGCTCAACCTCATTTCAGTCTCCTGTGTTGTTTTACACTCCGGGACACCATTCACCTGCCCCAATCCTGCAGGGCCAGTTTCAGTCATCTTGGGGCAGCCTTGTTTCTGAATCCGTTCTGAATGAGATTCTATAGTGAGGGTCCCATGAGCCTGCTCACTGCCTCCCCCCCCACCTCGCTCTCTCCTACAAAGACTACACCGCGAGGGTTCCTTGAATCCCGTGTCCTGGCCACACCATGCTGCCCGTGCCTCGGCCTCGTGGGACCACAGCTCTCTCTGCAGTGATGAGGATTCTCAGTGTGGTAAGGTCAGCTGGCCTTACCTTATGGACTAACAGAACTTGCATTATAAAAAAGGGTCATGTGGGAAGGGCGTGTGGGGTCTATAGTGGGTGGGGATTCACAGCTTCTTGCTTGTTATAGGGCTCTAGGGTGTCCAGAGAAAGTCAGGGCAGTGTGAAAGAAAAACTCGCACAGGACGCCCCATTCATTCCAGAGAGAGAGAGAGAGAGAGGTGGTGTTTCGGACAGGAAAGTTCACCTTTGCGTGGCTCAGCAGGATAATCCTCACCAGCACGACATTGATGTGGGCCCCCAACGACTCGTCGTGGTAGATTTCGTTGACCTGAAAGACAGCCAGGGAGTTATGATCAGGAACCATGTGACAAGCCCAATTCTGGCATCTCATCCCTAAAGCCCCAGGTAAGAACCAAGGGACCCCACCCCACCTGTCTCTTTCTCTTTGCAAACTTACTTCCAATTTTCCATCAATTCTAAACCACATCTGGATTCATCCCTCTGTGACCTTCTCTGGCCCTGGCTGCTACAAACACCTGCCTGGATTTGCAAAGCATCCCCCTGAGACACCCCATCTGCTGGCCCGCAGGGTCTTCACTTAGAGCTGAAGTTGAACCAGAGAATTCACTGGAGGTCCTTCCAGAAGGAACGAGAGCTGTTGTCAGAGCAGAAGCGACTCCCAGTTGTTGCTGCTCAGTGTGAAGTGTTACCCGTGCACATTGCTACAATCCACACTTGGTATCCCACAACCCCGCACCCATGCATTCAACCAAACCCAGGTCAAAATTATTTGGAGAAAAGTTGACAGAAAATGTATAGACTTCCCCCAGCCCCCTTCTAAGCAATAGAATGGCACTTGTGGCTTATGAAGCACTGTAAGTAATGTGGATTACTTGATGTATGTGGGCGAGTGTGTGTAGGTTAAACACAAATGCCACACATATTACCCAAGGGATCTGGATACCTGAGAGGGTCCTGCCCCAGAGCTCTGTGGATGCTGAAGGATGCTGCAGTTGGAGATGTGGACCATTTGGACCACAACTAGCTCTACTGTCATCCCATTAGCGGGAGCAGTTATTATCACTAGGTCTCTTGCCCCGCCCGCCTTGCTCCATGTCATGCCTGTCATTGTCCTCTTTCATGCTTTTCTTTTTCCTTTCCTTTCCTTTCCTTTCCTTTCCTTTCCTTTCCTTTCCTTTCCTTTCCTTTCCTTTCCTTTCCTTTCCTTTCCTTTC
>NC_034603.1:18997581-19001339 GCF_900095145.1 Mus pahari | reverse complement strand
AGAGAGAGAGAGAGAGAGAGAGAGAGAGAGAGAGAGAGAGAGAGAGAGATGTCCTTGCCTGTCTTTTCCTGTAACCCTAACGTTGGAAAGGGTGCGGCTGCAGACAGGAGGATCCCTGTGGCTCACAGCTGCCAGCCTACCTCTGGGTTCAGAGAGAGGCTCTATCTCCAGGAAATAATAAGACTGGGACACCCAGTGTCATCCTCTGGCTTCTATAGAACCTGGGCTTGTCTACTCCCACACACATGCTCATATACCACACACACACACACACACACACACACACACACACACTCACGTGCACACACATGCACGCATACACACACACGCATACGCACACGTGCACACACACATGCATGCATGCATGCATGCACGTACACACACACACACACACACACACACACACACACACACACACACACACACTATTTTTAGCAGGCATCTGCAGTCCTCCTCAGATATCCACAGTGTGGCTACCACCTTCCAGAAACGCATACTAGGTTAACCTCACAGGCTCAGAGCTGTTAGGCGTTTCCTTGCCATTTGGTCACCTCCATCTTCCCACCTCACACTCAGAACTTGCTGTACCAGCCCGTCACTGCTCACTCCTTCACCGGTAGAGCGAGCTCTATCCCCTCTTGTAGTACAGTCTCGGAGTGAGTCACCCCCTCCTGGAAGCCCCCCCAAGCAGAACTGGTACCCCATCCTTCTCAAGCCCCATTGCCACTAAGCTTCCCCTCAGTCTGTACTTCCCCTCCTTGGATGCCCCTCCCCATAACCCCAGAGCAGAAAGGCAAACAGTCAGCAAATGCTGATGGACGACAACTTGCGGAGTCACTGAGGGGAGAGGTGTGGACCAGCCATGTATGCCGTCTGTATGCAGACTGGGCCGAGAGGCTGGGCCATGAGGCCCTTGGTGGAGAGTCAGACACGGCCAAGCTATACCAGTCAGAGCCCTCTACACCCCAATTTCCAAACATTCTTCTTTGGTAAACTGTAATCGCTCCCTCTAAACAGCAGGAAGATGCCTCCGGAAATCTAACTGGAATGAGGAAAATCAAATCATCATGGTGACGGATAGGGTGGAGAGGGACCCAGGGCTTGGGAGGCGCACGGCCCAGTGGCTGCTGCTGTCACCACAGCTGTGGCTAAAGACAGCACCAGTCAGAGCCCAGAGCTAACAAGTTCACTGGTCCCCAAACAATGCCACCCTCGACCCCAACACACAGGCTCTGCCAGGAACAGCAGCCAGCCAGGTGGATTTCTGAGTATAAGTTGGCTTCTGTTCTCCTATCCTCATCTCCTTTAGGGAAGAGGTGAGGCTCAGAGCTGCAGGAGCATGGTTGACATGGAATCATGGCTCTGAGCTGTGGGCTGGTCTTGAGTCCCCTGCATGCCCTGTCTGTCTAGCAGTATGGCTGAGGGCCATCAGCTAAATACCCAAGTACCCACTTTAGCTCAGAAAGCAGAGCCCAAGGGCTGTGCCACCTTGTCCACCTCCACAGGTAGCCCACTGCCCACCTCACCCACCCACCGCCCACCCCCCACCATCCACTGTTGCCTCTGAAACAACAAGAGAAGTGCTTCCCACAGAGCTCCGTCGAGGATCCGATTTCTACACACATACACGATGGAATGGTGTTTATGAAAACCCAAACTGTATTTTTCATACTTGGCAAACTGGATTGCCCCTCTATTCTGCATGAGGTTTTGGGGAGTGGGTGGACCCCCCCTAAACCACAGGCACTGCTGCCTTAGCTTTGAGGCTCAAGCTAGATTTTCTTTTTCAGTCCATGCTGAGACAACAGATCTTAAAAAACCAGATCTTTTACTTAGGGAAGAAAAGATTTTTCTGTATTTTTAATTGCTTATCTACAATGAGCAAGGCCAGGTCACGTGAGCTCACAGACTCCTGCTGAGAGTCACAGCTGGGAAGAGTCCAGGCCTTGGAAGGTCCTGCTGTAGCAGGAAGGGACAGGGATGGGGGAGCAAAAGCAACCTTGCAGCCTTAGCCTTTAGCGTCTTCTCTGAAGGTGTGTGTGTGTGTGTGTGTGTGTGTGTGTGTGTGTGTGTGTGTGTGTGTATAAGATAAGGCAAGCACAAGCGGCCCCCATGGCCAAGGAGAAAAGCAGAGCACCCTTGGACCCCTCGCTGCCTGTGCTTGTGAGAGGGACAGGCTACCCTCCCCAGAGGCTCCAGGGACCTCACACAGAGACTCTACATGCTTGGGCAGTGGGCAAGTGACAGTGGGGTCAGCTCGAAACTATGGACAGCAGATGCCAGGGGCCGCCTGAGCCCCATGGCACAAGGGCAGGGTTGTTGTCAGTTTATCTGGAGCTGGGGTGCTGCCATGTCTCAGAGGGAGCCCAGGAATGCTGACTGCAGGAGGGAAGGGCAAGCCTGTAGAATGGCTTCTGTACCAAGAGTGAATCCCAAGCTCAGGACCTCAGCCTCGAGGGCAGAAGTCGTGGCACAGATGTTTACTAGCGGAGTTCCCTAACACAAGGGTTGTGCTGTGGAAACCAATTATGTACCTCATTTATAGGATGAGCTTTTAATCTACGACATAATAGCTTTTTGAGAATGGCCTTCATAAATAATCAGATAGGTGAGGGCAGGGGCTAGGGTCCTTTGATGGTATTAGGAACCTTGTGGGACAAGACACCAAAAAGCTACTTTAACCTTCTCTCGCTCCCTCTCCTCCTTCATCTCCCCCCTCATCTCCTACACACACAACTGGGAGGTGGTTGGATTAGCTGGCGATCTTGACCTTGGAGTTGTCAGTTGCACTGTAACTCACACTGGCTCCGTGATGCTTTGTGACAGTTGCCCCGGCAGATGGTCAAAGCCCGCTGTGGTGTGCACTGTAAATGCCCCTCAAAGGCTCTTGCACTGGAAGCTTGGGAAACTCGCAGAACCTTTTGAGTTGGGGTGGGGTGGGGTGGGGTGGGATGTGGAACTTAAGAGAAAGAAGTTAGATCATCAGGAGCATGCCCCTGAAGATATTAGGACCTGGGTCAGTTTGTCTGTCTCTACTTCTGTCTTTCTCAATTGCTTGCTTCTAGTCGCCATGGCATGAACATGTTCCACATCAGGATGTCCCACAAGCCTCCAGTGGAAAGGCCAAGGGACCGTGTACTGAAACTTCTGAACTCATGAGCCAAAAGAAACCTTTTCTCTTTCTAAGTTGAAAGCCTCAGGTGTTTTGCTACAGCAAGGAAAAGCTGACTAACCTTGACCTGGCTGAGCATCCTTCCAAAGGCTTTTAAACAGGAAGAAACGAGCCTTCTTCTCAAGAGCTAGGTGATGTGTGCTTTTCTATCTTAGGTCTGGGAGTTTAGGAACAAGTAACATTAGATAGAAGAAGATAGAAAGAAAGCCGTGTTTCCCCATGTTTAGATTTAGATTTTAGAGTGTCAGTGTTGACGCCACCATGCATTTATCTGAGGGACAGACCCTTCTTAGCTTTTCAGTGGGACATCGCAATGTAGGCTGAGTCACCCAGGAACTTTGGCCTGGCTTCTCCCTCTCCACAGTCAAAGACAGGTTGAGAGCACTGACTGCTCTTCCGAAGGTCCAGAGTTCAAATCCCAGCGAGCTCAGAAGGAAATATGGGAATGTCCTCCACTTTCCTTGTCACTGACTAAACACCTGAAAGAAACAATGTGGCTGGTGCCCCCAGGTCTCCCTTTTCCCCTCTCTCTCTCTCTCTCTCTCTCTCTCTCTCTCTCTCTCTCTCTCTCTCTCTCTCTCTCTCT
>NC_034603.1:18944566-18996508 GCF_900095145.1 Mus pahari | reverse complement strand
CCCCCCCTCAGCCAGCCCTCCTTTCCCATCCTTTCCCAGAGCCTTCGTGGTAGGAGCAGGGGCACACTTTCACCCAGGTTTCATGGGGGAGGGGAAGCCCTGGGACAGTGCCCTTGAGCCCTGTCTTTAAGAAATTGATCTTGGAGCCTTTTAGCCCTGTGGGGGGAAAAAGGCTCAGAGCTCCAGCACTTCTCTGTGCTGGGCCAGGAGCTGGCATTTTGGGGGAAATGCTTTGTGATGGGCTTTTTGTTTACGCAAAGAGGCAGCCAAGTTTTCTGGTCTGGAATAGACTGGGACGGACCTGGCTCTGCATGACAAAAGTTTGCCCGGTTGGTGGCAAAGCATCCCTGGAATGACAGCGGGGCCCTGGAGGGTGACCTGAGGTGGGGTAGAGGGGGAGTTGGGTACAAAATGGGGGGTACCTGACCACAAAAGGGGGCTCCTTATGAGGGAGGCCTGTTGGCCCTGCTGCTTGGTAGACAGGCTTTGAGCAGACCGAGTGCTGGGATCCCCATGTTTCTGCGGAAGATTGGGGCAGTGAACAATGTCTAATGCTCACCTCAAAAAACCTAGAGAGCAAAGTAATCTGGGGGAGACCCCAGGTGGTGGGGGAGGGCACAGCCCCTGAGTGGCTGCTATGCAGACTCCTGAAGTAAATCGAGAAGAGGCTGGGTTTGGGTGACCAAGTGTGAACACACCGGACTTTTGGGGAGACAAGACGGTGTGCCCACTAGAATTTGGAGAACTCAAGACTGAGCAATCAGAAGCTGAGGGTCTCAGAATATCCCACTGGAAGCTGGGGGAGGAGTCTGCTGGCCTCAGAAGGAGGAATATTTGTATTTATCTTCTGGAGCATAAATGGGTGTGTCAAGAGGCAGGGTGGGACTTAGGCAAGCCGTGATGTATAAGGTAAGCCCCCCCGCCCCCCCGTTTAACTCCAAGTACCTGAACACAGTGACCAAGATAGACCCCAGATTCATCCACAGTCTGTTCCCACCTCCTCTCCTGTGGAACGCCACACCCTCCAGGGCCAGGAGATAACTCACCAGGCAAGGGATCTAGGTTGAGGCCCAAGCTACCTCACCCCTAGGTAGGTTGTCAATGCTCAGAACCCAGTGTGTGCTCCAGGAATATGCTCAGCTGACGGTAGCACTAGGGTGGTGCACTGAACAAAGTGATGGTTGCCATAGAAACCCTCCCACGTTGTTGTTAATAACCAAAGGAAACTGTCCAACCCTTGCTCTGGCTTTGGGGGTGAGCAGAGGGTGGGTCTGAATCCTTTGTCTCAGCTGCACTGGTCTCAGGGGGGACCTACTGGAGTCCTGCTGTGCAACACCCGGGCCTCAGGGTCCTTGGGCATGGAGACATAATTGTCCTCGTGGCTCGTCTGATATGAAGACTGATGCAAAAATGTTTTCAAAGTGTCTAGAAAAATCCTTGGCGCACAGCACTATGTTAGCGAAGCTATCCAGGACAAGAGGGTCAGGTAGTGGGCACTGTCCCAGATTTTGGTCCCTCTTGGCTTCAGCCTTGGAGGCAAGGGAAGTTCTGAACCCTGCCTCCCATTTTCCTGGTAACACTCAAAAGGTAAACACCCACTTTCCCCGCTCCTTAAGATCGGGTCCAAAGACTGAGACACAACCTTCTGATCTGTCCCACAGAGTGGGACACTTCACGCTACTGTCTCCTGTCCTAAGGATTCATCCAATGGGACCTGCCCATCACCTAGTTAAGAGACCACCCCTCAGCCAGGCTGATTCAAGCTGAAGAGATGGAGGGATAGTTATCCCTTTAATTGGAAAATATACCTGTCCTTCCCAGGGACGCCTTCGTCACTTGCTGCGAGACAGCCATGGAACTTCGCTGACTTAGCCCCCTATTCACAGTCTGAACTTGGAAAGGCACAGCTTTTCCTTTCTCTCCTTTCCTCGTTCTTTCTCTGTCCAGAGCCTGAGCGTGTTCTCTCTGGCACTAACATTAAGCCCTACCTCTCCCCCTCTGCCTCCACCATACGGCTGTCTACTGCCACGTGCCCGCCTGCTGACCTCCCTGGCTAAGCATAGCCGCCTGATGCCAAGGGCATGGCTTGCTTTCTTCCTCTTCTTCATGTCCCTCTTCCCTCTGGCTGCTGCTTGCTTGCCTGTTGTTTTGTCCCACGCTCATGTAACCATCCTCGAAAGCCAGTTGTTGTTGTTGTTGTTGGTGGTGGTGGTGGTACACACCTTTATTTGGAGCACTCGGGAGGCAGAGAATCTCTGTGAGTTTGAGGCCAGCACAGTTTACGGAGCTAGTTCCAGGACAGCCAGAGCTACACAGAACAACTCTTTCACAAACAAACAAACAAACAAACAAACAAAAACTACCCTTTGAGCCTCCACTGAATGTTTTTTAAATTCTTTCATTAACAAGACTAGGAACCCAAAGAAGGGACCCTAATTTCCCTCTTAATACCAGGAGGCAATGTCTGCAAACACCAGCATTTGTTTAAGGTGTTTCTCCACAATCAAGAGACATCGGAGTGTGATTAGGATCTGGAGCTGGGGCCTGAGCTCCTGGGTCACAGCCATCCACACTTCCTTCTAGGCCTGATCCTCCATGGGCTGACCTATCAAATATCAGAAGTAACGCTTCCAGATAGGGAAGTGTGGTCACTGCTGAGGCCACCGGACACAGAGCAGGGGACCTAGAGCCCTCAAAGGCCTCTCAGCCACTCTCAGCCCAATGGGGGATGGAAGATCGAGACAGCAGGGCTTTTGACTCCTGCTGGCTGTGACCTCAGGACTTCAAGTCTCTAGAGTATTATGTTGAGACGGCTGGTGGAGGCACACAGACTGGGGGTTCAGTGTGGTGTTCCATTTCAGGATGCAGTCTCATTCCCTCAGTACCAAGACCTTGAACTTCCCCCTGGTCAGGTCACTAGTATCCCCCGTCCCCGTCTCGGAGCCTGCGTGGTACAACCGTCCCCAGGGACTAGAGCTCTGTCACCAAGCTCCACTTGGGCACTGTTGTGTTCTCTGAGAACGAGGTATATTTCATTCCTCGGTGAACCAGATTCTCCTTCTGCTTGATCAGATCGTGACCCAAGGAAAGATGAGAGAACCAAGAAATCCAAGGAGCCAGCGGCCTCGGGGCAGTTCCTGCAGCGCCCTCGGGAGTAGAAAACACTGTGGTAGATGAAGGAGACGGGAGGGTGTTGAGAAGTGGGAAGTGAGACCAGGGCTAGGCTCAGTGTCCACTCTACCCTTAACATTAGAGACTGACAGATCCAGAGGCCTCGCTCTGCCTCCCACAGTGACGAGACCACAGCATAAGAGGAGAGTCTGGTCCCTAGATGGTACCTATGAAGGTTAGACACAGGGCCTGACCTATGTTTGAGTAAAACAGTGAGACCTAAGGCACCATGACTGTCCCAGCCCTAGACAGGTATAAGTGTCACCCAGAGGCTCCTACCTGGGGAAGAGAGTGTGTAAGTGAAATTATAATTTTTGTAATTTTTCTTATTTTCTTATTTTTATTAGCATTCTAGCTAGCCTGTATAAAAGACACACAACCAGGCACTTTGTCAAGCCATAAGCCAGATGGGGCGGGTTTGGAGTTATTCTAACTTATCTCCCAGCCGTGATGTCCCTTGTCACGTGCTGTCTTTCCTGGCCGTGTGCTCATGCTCCTCTCATGGCCGCCTCCTCCTTTCTTCTTCTCTTCTTTCTCTACCTGTAACCCACTCCCTTTATCCTCAAGCCCCAGCTTTCCCCCTGCACGGCCCAATCACAGGCTCTAGCCTTTTACTGACCAGGTTAACTGGGGAGCAAGGTTCACATGGCATCACTTGGTGTATGTGAGGATCTGCTCATGCGGGGGTTGGGGGCTGGGGGGATGTAGGGGGATGTGGGGGGATAGATCTTGAGAGCCAGTATTTAGCATTAGAATACAAACACCATCAGACCAACCTACTATAAGGCTGCAGAGCTGAAGGCACATGAAGTCCATTCCCCTTCCCCCACTCCATTTCCCACCCAGTACACCCAAAGAGCTCAGATGAAGAACAGCTCAAAATAGGGAAGACTCAAACCGGCCTTCCCGCCGCCATTCGGGCCCAGTGACCCGACGTGAAGCAGGGAGAGAAGCTGGCTCACAGCACTAGCACAGAAGAGACAGCGGCATCTGTGACTAAAGGTCTTAAACCAGCACTGTGCATGATGTCCCTGGACCCCAGCAGAGGGATCCTGAGAAATTCTATGGAACATGGCAATACTAAGTTTTGTATGCTCAAGTTCATGGCAAGGGTAGCCTGCTCTGGACATGCCCCTCATGGGCGCTTTCTAACACCCTGACTTTAGCCAGAGTGGATGCTCATTCAAACACATCAGGAATTGGTTTTCCTCTGCATAGCATATGTCTCCCGGCACCAGGTGCATCAGGAATTCAAGGTCATCCTCAGCTACATAGCAAGTTCAAGATCAGTCTAAGCTACATAAAACCTTATCTCAGAAGTTTAAAAGAAAGAACTATAAAGGACATTTCGTGAACACCTACTATGCACCAACCCTTTCTTGGGGGCTGAATGTGCAAAATCCGGTAGACAATGTTCTCTGAGAATCCCAAGAGGAGAAGGGCCTCGGGGATGTCTGACTACAACTTGGTACAGGGGCAGGGGACACGCCATGGAGAAGTTTGGGCACGATGACAGCCCACATCTGCCCAGAGTGAAGCCTGGCAAGGGAGACTGTCATCTCTGCTGTCTGGCTCAGCTGTCACCTCCTTGCTGGAGCCTGCACAAGACAAGCTCAACAGCCGCTTCCAGCTGTCACCAGGGAGTGACGGTGCCTGGCTCTGCATGTCCATCTACAGGGACTCTGACTCCTGCTTTGACAACTGTCAGCTCCCTGTGGGAACCAAGGACAGGCAGCTCCTGGGCTCCCTCATCAGCTGTCAGGAGGCATGGGGGGGGGGCAATGAGGAGTGGCTGAGTGGCTCTCAGCATGCAGAAAGAATGACAGAGAAGAGACAGAAGCAGAGGTGAGGACATTCCAGTCCTCCCCCGTCCCAGTGTTTCCACCCCTACACAATCACCACAGACCTCTGTGCCACTCCAGCTCTTTGGACTGTGATCTCCATAAGTGTAAGATTCTACTGGCTCGCAGTGACCCTTCCTCTATCTAGAACCTCATTAGGGGCCCAGATCCTGGGAGAGAGAAAGAGAGAGAGAGACAGAGAGACAGAGAGACAGAGAGAGACAGAGAGACAGAGACAGAGACACAGAGACAGAGAGAGGGAGAGAGACAGAGAGACAGAGACAGAGAGACAGAGAGACAGAGACCCCTGGGCCCTTGCATGGGCTTTGCTACATCCCAGACTCATCTGCATTGCAAGCTGAAAAGTCATTGAAGAGCCTTCTCTATCCAGTTCCCCCGGACACGCCTGATGCAGTTTCTAGTCTCCATCCAGTCTTTAAAGTTTACTCTGACCAATCAGGGACAGAGGCAGTCTTGGCTATCTCCATGCTCCACTGTCCATAATGAGGCATGGCCTTTAGGGAGCACAGGATACAATGGTTCATGACCCAAAGGGCCTCTACTCATCCCATACCTGTCCAGGTGATCGGCACCTAGAGTGTTGCTCACAGCAGTCCTTGGAGCTACACTGTCCCCACATCTGGGGCACAGAGGGACTACAGTGACAATTACCTGCTTCCCTCTAAGCCAGAAGGAACAAGCAGGCTGCCCTCTGGCCTGGTAGACACCACAGCTGTGCTCCAATTCACCCGACATTATGAGCACTTAATTGCAATTTGTAGCTCACATTGAAAAATGATTAGGTTTCCCCCGGAGATTCCCACCTTCATTTAAGAAAAACCAGACGCAGCAAGGGCAGGGCAGGTTATTCCTGTCTAAGCTCAAGTGAACAGAGCTGAAGAGGTCATTGCCAGGGGACGTGGCTTCTCCCGATCTCTGCTATGCCCCAGAGCCCACAGCTACCTACACCCACTGCTGCCTGGCATCCAGCAGCATCTGGTGAAATGGTTCTCTTCCGGGCTTTGTGTGCAGCGCCCCCAAGCCACCGTGGTAAGCAGAATGACCTTGATCTCAGGCCTCGGGAGCTAAGCCTGAGGAACAGCAGGACCACAGAGTGGTCCTCCCTTGGCCCAGGCGACACAGCCAGGTGAGAAGAGAACTTTGGACCTCCATCCTTCCCCTCTCTTGCTCTGGCTGGCTCCTACACTAAGTATGCCCCTCCAGTCTGGGCAGTCCCAAGTTTCAGTGTCTCTCTGTTGCAGGAAGCTGAGCCAGACACATGAACCAGGGCAGGGGATGGGGTGGACGATGCTTTCCGAAAGCTGCCTTGCAGTACACAAGATTTCCTTCCCCCCCTGAGCCTAGCACAAAACATTCCTGCACTGCCGCTGTGCAGGCCCCAGCATTCTTGAAAGTTGGTGAGCAGCTGATTGTTTACAAACCCTGGCAAGGCTTCGGCAAGTCAAGGCCAACTTCTGGATTAAATTAGAAAAGAAAAAGAGGAAGCATATTCAAGTCTTGGCACAAATAGATTGTTCGTTGAACACGAGTTGTTTCAGAACACACTGTGCTGAGGACTGCCAATCTGCTAGGAGAAATCAAAAGGTAGAGGCTCAGCTCCGAAAGCGCAGGGGACCCCTGAACCCCATGTGCTCTACAAGCCTAAGGGATGACTCTGCCCTCAGTGGAAGAGTGCTTCACACAGCTCAGACAGACTGACTGCTCTTGCCCAGAAATCCACTCAACCGTTTTCAAATGGAGGTTAAAGCCAGTTCATTCACTCCTTTAAAAGGAATCCTCCAAGCGACCTCAGAGAACCTTGGAGGCAGTGGGGCTAGGCGGAGGTAGAGGTGGTGTGTTGGGTAGCTTGGGGTATGAGGAGGAGAAAGATACAATTCGGCTTGAGTGTGAGGTCACCGAGGTGTCCTTCAGATAAGGGCTACTCCAGCTTCAAGGGGGAGGCAAGGGAGGGTTTGTCTGCTGAGGGTCCGTTCTTCCTCGAATGGAAGTTTGGCTAATATGGTAGCAGGTAAAGCCTCAGGTTTAAGGATGGAGAAGCTGAGTCCAAGCAAGGGATGCTTCAGCAGATCAATGGGCACACTGTATTCGGAATGTTCTCCCCACCACCACACCCAAGGACCTCACTGCAGAGGGATACAGAAAGGACCATGGTTATCACTTAAGGTTGTTTTCTTAAAGCCAGATAGCAGGAATTACTTAAGCACTAGCTCTGGGGCCATCTGGTCCCCTATGATGACAATGGAACTGAGACATTCCTCTCCGCTGATGAAATCATGGTCATTCTGTGGAGGTCACCGAAACCCCATGTGTGATATCTGTGTGTCTGTGATGACGTCAGAGGAGACAAACCTACTTCATTATTGATTCACATACAAGCCCAGCTTGAACAGTCACGTGTGCTAGATCCCACAGCTTCCTAAACTGTGAGCTTTGAGCCCAGTGGGCTCGCAGAGCTCAATGTGGGGATTGAAAACAACGTGGTATCAATAAAGCATCTCTGGGCATACACAAAACTGTAAGGAACCTGAGGTGCTTCTGGCTGTATTCACCTATATTGTACAGCACAACTTCACTGCAGCCTTGCTTTGAACACATGACTGTGTTGTTCATCCACACTCCACACCAACAGACCCAGCCTGAAACACTTCCCTCAGACCCGAGACCACCGTACATTAGGAACTGCGGTGTTTTAACTTCACGGACTGAGCTAAGTGCTCTTACAGAATCAAATGATTTAATTACCCAGAACAAAGACTTCTCTTGCTTTCCTACTGCCACTTCCAAGCCCACATTAAATTGATTTATCTTTGCAGTGTTTTGTGTTAGAATTCTTGATTTAAAATCCTCACATTTGAGTTGCTGACTTGTTTCGTAAAAACTATTTCCCGATGAATCTTGGCTTGGACTTAGGGCTGGTCTTCCAGCTAAGGTCTTAATGTCTGAAATGACCTTAAGCCTACTCTGTGTCAAGAGACACTTCAGGGCACCCTCCTCTGAGCCCTTCACCTTGCAATGGTGCTTGCTATGAAGCCTGATGACTTGAGTTCAGTTTGTAGGACACGCTTGGTGGGAGGAAAGAACTGATGCCTGAAAGTTGTTCTCTGACCTCCACCTGCTCTCTCTCTCTCTCTCTCTCTCTCTCTCTCTCTCTCTCTCTCTCACACACACACACACACACACACACACATGGAATATAAATAAATGAACTAAAAATAAACAGAATAGCTACAGCTTGCAACGGGAAATTTTAAGATGTCATAGTTGAAGCTATAAGTTACCACAAGTAAGAAATGAGGCAGGGGGTTTTCCTCAGTGGAGCCGACACTGATGATGAAGCCACACAGACTATTTTGGCATAGGAGACTTTAACATGTGTGTGTTAGCTGTTGGAAGACTTAACTCTTAGGAGTCCAGTCTAAGGAAATAGTTAAGGATGAGGGACAGATTCAGCTATAAGGATGTACAATAGTAGGTGGCACATCTGACCTCCGAAAGGGAAGTGAGTTTTATTCCCCGGAGGCGTCGTGTAAATAATCAGTTACATAAAAAGCACACGCTCCTCACTGCAACAACATTCCACACTCATTAAAATGAAGTCGTGGCGAGGAAATTCTGGGAGAAAATATGGAGAGATCTGTATGAGTTCATTCTAATCTTACGGCATAAATAATATATTATCTCTGTTAAATATAGAATGTTTTAATGAACTGAAAAAAAATACTTTTCCGAATTTAGGGAGGGAACTGGGGGGGAATGGGTCTGGCTGGCAGGGAACGAGTCGGTAGGTGGTGTCTCCGGGTAAGCGGGTCTCACAGAGGGATCAGCAGATACCATCAGCCTCCAGTGGGTCTGAGATGAAGCAGGGGGTGGGGCAGATGGGCAAATTCTCACTTTCTACTGTGATCTGCGTATGATGTCTCCCCTGGGCTCATGTGCTTGAACACGTGGTGCCTAGCTGTTTGTACTCATTGTTTGAGGAAGTTATAGAGCCCATTAAGGAGGCGGAGCCCTTATTGGTCCTCTCTGCTCCTGTAAGTGACCCCTCACCCATATACCCAATAAAACCTCTTTGGTTCATGGAGTTGGACTTTGGTGTGGTTGTTATTTGGGTCTGTCCCATGTTTTCTTTGGGGGCTGAATAGACATGTGTGTGTTGTGTCAGAAAAGCCTCTCCTACAGCACCCAGCTCAGTGGGCAGCTTGCTGACCAGACTGTCCTTCAATCACGGAGCCACCTCCACCTGTTATCACAAGCCAATAGTCAAGAGACCCAGAGGGCAGTTGCAGCCCACCCAGTGCCACATCTGGATATGCGTTCTAACAGCTGAGCTACATCCCAGCCCCGTGCTATGCCGGTCCCTCGGTGATGCTACTTTGGTTCCAGCCTTGGGGATCCCGGGACCAGATGTGGACTTATAAGAGGATTGTGACTAGCCACTGGCCTGGCCTTTGAGGGCTATTTGGGGTTGTGGCTTGAATTCCACATACCCAGAGTTGCCCAGGCTTGCTTAGTAAATGGAGGTCAATTCCAAGTTCAGAAGAGTGCTCAGCAGGTCTTCCCATGACTGTAACACTCAGGATCACTGCCCCTGGCCACACCGGCAACTTAAACTTCAGTGCTGATTAATTACAAGCCATGTTCCCATTAGTGTGGCTACTATCAAGATGACAAGTGCTGTGGGCTGCTGGGAACCCTCACACATTATTGGTGGGAACATAAGATGATACAGCTGCTGTGGAAAACAGCGTGGTGGTTTTTTTTTAAGTCAAACATAGAATTACCATATGATTCAGTGTTTCTACTCCCATGTCTGTAGGCAAAGGAATGTAAAACAATGATGAACAGAAATCTGTAACCCATGTGGCCAGCAGCCTTTGTCACAACAGCCAAGAGGTGGAGGCTGCCCAGATGCCCATCAGTGGGTGAATGGATAAACAAATCTATCTAGATATACTATGGATTTTATTGAGCCTCTGTAAGGAAGGAGGTTGGGCATTCCTGTGTGATTCCAGCACTCAGGAGGTTAGAGGCAGGAGGATTACAAATTCAAGGCCAACTATCAAGAAACAAACAAACAAACAAACAAACAAACAAACAAGGAAGAAAGAAAGAAAGAAAGAAAGAAAGAAAGAAAGAAAGACCAATATCAAAAACAAAGCAAAACAAAACATACAGACAGACACTCAGACACATAGACACACACACACACACACACACACACACACACACACACACGTGGAATTCCAACACATTACAATATGAACAACCTTTAGACTATTACACTAAATTAAATAAGATGGTTCCCAAGGACAAACATCGTACAAATTCACTGGTTTACAGGTCCAGAGTGGTTTAATTCGAACACCAAAATCAGAATGATATATAGCATCCAGAACCCAGGGGACCAGTCGAAGGTTAGTAATTAATGGTGGGAGATTCAGCTTCGCAAGACGGAAAGAGTCCTGTGCATCGATGGTGTGACCTATGCGTTTTCACATGAATGGCACTAAGGCTACATACAAGCTGTGCACTTAAAAATGGTGGTGATGGTCTGTATACCTGGGCATAACTCTAGGGCTCTCGCATGCTTGGCAAGCCCTCTATCATATCTATATATTCCTAGCTCTCTTTATTGTGATTCTTTTTTTTTTTTGTTTGTTTGTTTGTTTGATTGGTTGGTTTTTCAGAACAGGATTTCTCTGGGTAGCACTGACTGTCCTGGAACTCACTCTATATACCAGGCTAGCCTCAAAATCAGAGATCCACCTGACTCTGCTCCATGAGTGCTGGGATTAAAGGTGTGTGTCAGCACCACCTAACTACTTTTATTTGAAAGAAGAGCTCACCAAGGCTGGTCTTGAACTTGAGATCCTCCTGCTTCAGCTTCCCAGGTAGCTGGGACTATAGGCCGGAGCTCTAGGCTTGCTGTTCTCTTCCTACCCCTTCTTGATTTGGAGTATGTGTGAGCAAATGCACACTTATGTGCTTGTGGAGAGGTCATGTGTCAAGCATCCTCTTCAATCCCTTAGTTATTTATATGGATGTGCAAGTATGTAAGTGTGAGTGGTATACAAACATGTGTGTGTGTGTGTGTGTGTGTGTGTAAAGGCCAGAGGAGGAAGTCAGGTGCCCTGCTCTATCACTTCCACAGATAGATGGAAACCTTACCAATTGAGTTAGTGTCTCTCATGAAACCTGGAACTCACTTCCTCGGCTGGACTGGGACTGCAGGTGTGTGCCACCGAACCCAGCTTTTGGCTGAGAACCTGAACTCAGGTCCTAGTGCTTATATGGTGAGCATCTTCCCAGCCCCAGGCCTGGCTTCTCTCTTATTAAAACACTTTTAATTAAGCTTTACAATTCTATTGGATTAAAAACAATTGATTAGTTCCTTCCTCTCACTGGTGACATTTCACGAGCTCAAGATGAGCTACAACATCTGGCCAGTGGCTACAACATCTCAAAGGCCAGAAGGGTAGCTGCAGAAAGCTCTGTCACACAGCAATGTTCTAGAAGGTTCTCCTTCTCCAGGGCCACCAGAATGTCCCCTCAGCCTTGCACAATCCCTCTCCCCACTGTGGAACACTCTCTGAAAGGCAGAGGGAATTAGCATTCTGCTCTCCAGTGAAGAAACCTCATCTCCCCTTATCTCCACGAGGACCTCTTGAGGCAGCAGGAGGAGCTTGGATGAGGGGTGAACTCCACCCCAGCCTCACTGAGCCCCAGGACTCTGTTCCTCGCTCGCCCTTGGCTTCTGATGGACTTGACACCCTGCCCACGAGGCCAAGCCCTCAGTCAATAAACACTTGCTGTGCACAAGTGCATATCTGTGTGACAAGGGAAACAGATGTGACCCAGACGTCCTTTCTCAACACCTCGGGATTATCTCCTAACATCTTTGTGTTGTTGTTGTTGTCCTCCACGGAGCTCTGTGATACAGGAGCCTCCTAGCAGGAAAAAGGAGGATTTTCATGCATCTGCCCCATGAAGAAGCCCCAGTCCCTCCACCTTCGGGCAGGGTGCTCTCTGCGATCTTGTCACTGTCATGTGCGCAAAACCACATTTTATCTGGAGTTTGAAAATGCCATTACCTTACTTAGAGACTGAAAAAAAACCATTCACTTCCATTATGGAATTTAAGACAGCCTACTGGATACAAGAGGGAACCGACCCTTTTTAATGATGGGAACATCAAGGCTCAGAGGACTGGAATCTCATTCACATGGATACACCAAATCTTAATAATAATAAAATTTATTATATATAATATTTATTATTATTATTATTACTATTATTATTATTATTGAATGTATGTTAGTACACTGTCACTGGCTTCGGACACTCCAGAAGAGACATCAGATCCCATTATAGATGGTTGTGAGCCACCATGTGGTTGCTGGGAATTGAACTCAGTACCTCTGGAAGAGCAACAGTCAGCGCTCTTAACCTCTGAGCCATCGCTCCAGTCCTGTTTTGTTTTGTTTTGTCTTGTCTTGTCTGTCTTTCTAATTCTAAGCCCTGCCCTTTCCCTTCGAGTTGGACAGCAGTGGATCTGAGGGAAGAGTGCGTACTCTGGAGCTGACGAGATCTGCATATCTACCACTCTTACAGGCTTAGAGTGAATATTTCCACAGCAAGTGGCTAGCCTGGGCCTGGCACACAGCCAGCCACACATTGGCAGATCATTAGTTGCAGTAATTATGGCTTTATTTATTTCTGTTGTTACTATTATTATTACAGCCATATCTCAGAGGTTTGTTAACTTCAATAATTATGGTTTTATTATTATTAAATTAAAGGTACTTTTCAAAAATTAATGTGAGATTAGCATTCTCCAAAATAAAATGAACAAATACAAAGAATTGTGCAGGGTAAAGGTGGAGATTCAGGGAATCAAGGACATAACCAGGACAACTCAGGGAAGGGAGACCACTCATGGGGTGCAATCTCTTTCCAGGGTTCAGCTCGCTCACTTTCTTCCTTCTATCCCAGACGGATCTTTTCACCAGGACCCCCCCCCCCCCAGAGCCTGATCTGTGTGCCACCTTAGTTCCCAAGGACTCAGCCTCTGACCTAGAAAGGCAGCGCTAAACTGTGGACACAGAGCTCATCTCTGTACCTATGTCTGCTCACCTCCAGCTAGGTCCTGGGAGGACCTTGTTCATTGCAGCGCCCTGTAAGCCCACTCTCCTCCCACAAAGCAGCCCCTCCCCCTTAGGCTCCATTTGAGAGGAGTAGTCATGATCGTTGCCTAGTCCTTCCTCCCACTTCTCATCTCTGAGCATGGCTTTGGCGATCCCACCACCCTGAAAGGAGAAGATCTCAGCCGGTCAGCTTAGCTCTGCCCCATAAGGCCCCACCCTGGAGTCCAGCCTAGTCCTCCAAGACCCCTGTAGCTTAGCTTTTTTTCTCCATTGCTGTGATAATATGCTCTGACAAAAGAATTCTGCCTCACAATTCAAGGGCACAGTTGGTCATAGTGGGGGAAATCAAGACAGCAGGAGCTTGGGGCAGCTGGTCACATCACAGACACAATCAGGGAGCAGAGAGGGATGAATGCTGCTGCTCAGCTCCTTTCTCCACTTACACAGTCCAGAATCCCAGCCTAGGGAATGGTGCTGCCCACAGTGGAGGAGTCTTCCCACCTTAATTAATGCAGTCAAGATTAATTTCCCATAGGCATGCCCAGAGGCCCATCTCCAAGGTGATTCTGGAGTCTCTGATATTGGCAATTAATACTAACCACATCATATCCATCTTCCAGCCCAATTCGCCAATGTCCTACTCTCTGATGGACCCACCCATAGACCCACCCAGCCACTGCCCAGTCCCTATCTAAACCCAATCTCCCTGCCCTACTCAAGCCCTGCCTCCAGGAGACTGGTCCCACCCCTGTTCCCCTGCACCCCTGAGCCTTGACTCACAATGTTCATGAGTGTCAGCAGGTACTTCTGCACGTGCTCCTTCCCATGGAACTGGACCACCGAGTCATCCACACCCAGAAGGACCTCAATGTTGTAGTCATCGTCCGTGGCATGCCTGCGCACCCTCCTCCGAGAGCTGTTGATGCGCTCCTCCAGGACGCCTAGGGCTCTGCTGAGGCTGTCCAGGTTGCCCTGGGAGACTCCTGGAAGGAAAGGACACCTTCTTTGGTAGCCACCCATCAACCATTTGGGGCATTACAGAAAGACAGAACCCATTTGGGCACAACTCAGTTACCATCCAGGTAACAGGATGACATTAGGGTGGCCATTATTTCATATAAAACTCACAGCACCCTAAATCTGGGGTATTGTGCCCATTCAGACATACAGAGAAGGGCAATAGTGACAAACGCTCCATGCTAACACCTCAGTAGCTTCAAGTCCAACTTTTACCCAGCACCGAGCAGAAAGCATCAGGGACCATGGTGGTCTCCTGACACTGGCAAAAGCACATTAGGGACAGACACAGAGGAAGCTTAGGAGTGATGTGGTGGTGCCAGCCTTATCACACTTCCCTAAAAGGCTAAGAACTACCCAACTGCCAAAAGGCTGTTGTACTTACAGGATGGCATTGCCTCTTGCTATAAATGGGGAAACTGAGGCTCAGCTCAGGTAGTGTGTATTGTCCAGTGTCCTCTCACTCCTAGCTTTCTCCGAGATCTCTCAACCTTTCAAGGGCTCCACTAGTCTGATATCCGTATTCTGGGTCAGGACCTTCATGCCTGGCCCCTTGTCCACCCTGATACGGATGGAATTGCTCAGGGATCTCTTCAGTCTGCCTCGGGAGCCAACTGCCTGCCTACCCCCAAAAGGTCAGTACCTCACCACACACTGATCATGCTCAGAAGTAGAGCCTGTGGGATCTCAGCTGAGGGTAAAGGTCTGCAGCACCATCAGGACCAGAGCCCGAGATGCCACACCCACAGCCTCCACCTGTCTGCATTGATTCCTGTCTGTTTCACACTGGTGAGACCAAACATCAGCGGGGAGCCACTTGGTAAGGTATTAGGCAGCTCGGCATATGGTCCTGCTCCTGCTACCCGCAAATCTCTCCACTCAGTAACACAGTGGACACATTCAGTGCAAATTACTCCATTTTACAGATAATAAACCCTGTGTGTGGGAAAACCAGACAGAAAACTCTGCAGCTTGCCTTTAACATGGCAAACTTACAGTGTAATACACACACACACATGCATACATATACATGTATACACACACACACTACCTATAACATATATATAAACCTGTATACACACACTACCTACTATATATATATATATATATATATATACACACACACACATATCTGTATATATGTATAAAACAACCTATAACATATATATAAACCTGTATATACACACACTACCTATAATATATATATAACTATATATAATATACACGTATATGTACACACATGCTACCTATAACATATGTATATAAATCTGTGTGTGTATTTATACACATACACACCATGCTGGCATATATATATACATACATATATATATATATACACACACACACACACACATACACACACAACTACACATCTGAAGTGCATAGTCATATGCTCACATGTGCACACACGTGCAAACATGGAAGGTCCTGTTCAGGGCTACTCTAGGCATGGGGAACGTGCCAGCCCTGCAGGCGGGGCCCATGCAGAGCTGAGCGTTGCTCCACTCGGCTGCCTGGAGATGATTCAGGGCCATCCTGATGCCTCCAGAGGAGCCGCCTGGGACTTCAACCTGACACAGGGCTTGAGGGATTGCTGATCTATTTTCATGCATTTATTTCTTTGCATTTTCAGCGCGCAGGGACAGCTCACCTTCAGAGCCACCTTGGGAAGCAAAGAAGATGGTAATTTCCACAGAAAAAGTCCTTCCCTGGGGAAGGAGCTAGACACCACCTTCTGCCCTCATCTTGCTCAGGGTCACACAAAGGCAGCCCCAGGGAAACAACAGACTGAAGGGGTACTCCTTGGGGCCCTGAGGCACTTTGTAAAAATACCTAATTCGGTTGACAGCATTTGAAACTCGGAAGATTTCACATTGGAAATCATTGAGAACATCTAGCTTCTCTTGAGAAATTTAGAGATGGGGCCATCTTTGGGTCACCTAGGTGTACTGAGAGAGGGCATGTTGGGGCCCAGGTCACCAAGCCACTTGTCAGCCTGATAACTTCTTGAGCCTTAAAGGTCTCAGAGGGTACCCTTCTGACCCCACTCCCCAAGTCAGCACAGAGTGACTCTTCTATGCATCCCCTGCAGTGGCCACTAGAGTCACCAGGAGGCTGGAACGAGTCTGAGGCATCTCTTGAAGCAGCAATGCCAAGCTGGCAGAGTTGTTTAGCCAAACCACGTGCATCAGGTCCTTCCAAAGCAATGAGGCTTTATAAAGCTCTTTTGGAAATGCCAACTTCACCTCCGGCATGGTAATTATCGTTGCTGACATTACTCTTATCACAATGATTTTTGTGGGGAGGGGAGTCCCCAATTTGTTCTCCTGTTTCTGTGATAAAACGACTGACTGAAAACAACCTGGGAAGGCAAGGGTTTTAGGTAATTATTGAGGCAGTCAAGGCAGGACCCTGTCAGAAGGAACTGAAGAGGCGACCATGGAGGGTCTCTGCTTACTGCCTTACTTCCTGTTTCTGTTCATCTTGCTTCTTTACACAGCCTAGGGATGGGGTGGGCTTCTCTCCATCATTTAGCAGTTTCATGGACCCCATAGGTCAATCTGATGGAGGCAATTCCTCAACTGTGATTCTCTCTTCCCAGTGTGTGAGGGACAACCAAGATTAGCTGTCACAGGGGTCCTGGGCATTATATTTTAGAACACTTTCTCCCAACCCCAGCCCTTGGTAGAGAGGTCCCAAAACCCAGGATCAGGTAGATGGGTCAGCTCTTCCAAACAATCTGACTCCTTGAAATTTCGAGCCTGCTCCAGCTAGCTCAGCACACAGCCGTGGGGTCTGCTGCCCCCAGGCCTGGGATCACATGATCCTTGCCTTACTGCCCTTCTGTGTCCCAACGAGAGTTGACATCCAGGCAGATACTCCACCCCATCAATCATGAAGACCACCCTTGTTTTCCTCACAGTGATCATGACCTTAACACAAGCTAAACTCCGGCCCCGATACGCCTGTTTCTCCTAGGGAGCTCTGGCCAGCAACAAGTTCCTGAAAGGTCCTAGATCAACTCCCTAGTGACTACAGCTCTGGCCTTCAGGGCCTACCCAGCCATACTGGGTTACCAGCCTGACCTAATGACCTTTGTCCCACTTGGTCCTCCGCCCATAGTTCACATGACCTCATGTTCCATCCTCATTACTAATGCAGGCAGGGTGATGAACTTTGAATGCTGCCCGTCTCCTGCTGAGGCAGGAGGATACTGCTACTTGTGGTTTCTCTTTCCACTATGGCAGTTCCTTTTCCCAGCAAAACACACACACACACACACACACACACACACGTTGTCCTGTGAGGGGGGAGGGTGTTGACAGATGTTAGAGAGAAGACAGAGGCCCCAGCAGCCATGCCTGGTTGGCTGACCCTCCCCTCCCATGTGTCTATCACTGGAGTCTTTCAAATGAGTAAACAAAAGATAGTTGGTTCCTGGCATTTCCTTGCCTGGGGACCCTTCCAGATGGCATCTGGAGTTCTCTTTGCTTTGATAAAGATGACACAGCAGAAACCATGTCCAAGAGTCCTGGCCTGAGAGTCTCTAGAAGGCAAAGGAAAGATGCTGAAAGCAGCTCAACAGACTTGGGGAGAGGATAGGAGCAGGGGAGTTAAGTTGCTACCCAGACAAGTCTGAGGCAGCCCCCACCCAGGGGAATGGGTAGCTGACAGTGGGCAAGCCCACCTACATAAGCTCGTATAGCAAGGGTGCTGAGCCCATGGACTGAGGTCTGCACCTTCGAGCATCCTCAGAGTGACCTCTAGGACAAAAGCATGTGCACAGTCCTTCATAGTGATGAAACCGTGCTCAGTTCTCACTAAGAGGAGGGGCTCCTTTTTGTTCTCATTCCCCCTCTGGCTTGTCCCTGAAAGGCCTCAAGAGCTGGAAGTAATGTCCCTGTACTGGATAGCTTTGTGTCAACTTGACACAGCTGGAGTTATCACAGAGAAAGGAGTTTCAGTTGGGGAAATGCCTCCATGAGATCTAGCTATAAGGCATTTTCTCAATTAGTGATCAAGGGGGGAGGTTCCCTTGTGGGTGATGCCATCTCTGGGCTGGTAGTCTTGGTTCTATAAGAGAGCAGGCTGAGCAAGCCATGGGAAGCAAGCCAGTAAAGAACATCCCTCCATGGCCTCTGCATCAGCTCCTGCTTTCTGACCTGCTTGAGTTCCAGTCCTGCATCCTTTGGTGATTAACAGCAGTATGAAAATGTAAGCTGAATAAACCCTTTCCTCCCCAACTTGCTTCTTGGTCATGATGTTTGTGCAGGAATAGAAACCCTGACTAAGACAGTCCCCAACACAGAGTTATTGAGATGGCAGGAACTCAAGACATGGGGCCTAGAGGAAGGTAGTAATCATGTCACACGGGCTCCAGGCTCGTTAAGGAATCAGTAGCATCGGATGGAAGTGGGGAAGGGCTCTTGGGACTCGGTTATTCCCCTGGGAACCAGCTGTTATATAAGGGGGCATGTGGACCCTCATCTTGGCTTCTTCTCTTGTGTAGCAATCTCTTCCTCTGGAATATACTCTACATGATGCCATTTGATATGTTGTGACACCACCAGGGGGTGCGACTGCCAGAATGTTGCTTGAACTTTTCATTCCTCAGAATGGAGAGCAAAACAAGCATCTTTTCCTCAATAAATAAACCTAGTATAAGGTATTTTGTGATAGTAGCCCCAAGTGGATTAAGACAATCAACAGGGAGCAATAAAAAAACAGAAAGGTAAGTCCATCAAGCTACATTGACAGAGAGGGGGAGCTAGACTTGAGCCCAGGTCAACATCCAATACTAGAATCTTCCCTTAAAGAGTGATGATTCTGACTCTGCCTCCGGGGCTGTGTTTGATCCCCCAACACTGCAGCTGTGCTGTTCACTTGTACTCCTAGCACTCAGGAGGTGCAGGCAAAAGGATAAGGAGTTCAAGGTCATTCTTGGCTACAGATCAAGGCCGGTCAAGGCCAGCCTGGGACAACAACGAGAATAATAACCATCCCTATTTCAGGAGTAGCATGATCTTGCAATAATAATATATGTCAAGGCAAAGTGTGGGTGTGTTCTCCAATATCGTTTTTGTTTTTGTTTTTTTGTTTATGTCCTATCGCTCTTCAGATAGGTTCTTACTCTGTACCCCAGGCTGTCCTAGAAATTATTCTGTAGACCAGGATGTCTTTGAACTTCTGTCTCCTGTGTGATGGAATTAGAGGCATGTACCACCACATCCAACCTTCCCAATATTATTGACATGGCCTAGGGGATACGCCATGCTCCGCCTGTGCAAAGGCAGGCTCAGGATAACCAAAATTGGTAGAAAAGACACTTGGTCTCTTGCCTATAAAGCAGAATGTGACAGGGCTGGTGACAGCCCTGTAGTGCAAGGATGCCTGAGGGCTTACGGGAGCCTGTGCAAGTCTATGCCAGTGCCTTTGCTGGGTTGGCCTCTTTACTTTTCTGCTCCTGTATTACATTAGCTCATGACCACACCCTGGAGGAGGCCCCAGACTTCCCAGAGGGAAGACAGTCAGTTCTAAGGTCTTGCTGCCTGCCTTCTCATTTGGGCTCAGAGGAGTGAAAGAGGAGGCCGCTATTTGATCTCACTCTCAGTGGAGTTTGGCTCTTACCTGGCTCATAGGCCCTGTGGTCAATGCTCAGGCCCCAGCCTGTGTCATTGCTGGGAAATGGTAGATTTGTAAAAGGAACTTAAGTTACCTGGAATACATCCTTGATGGGAGTATTGGGATCTTGGCCTCTTCCTGATTCTCGGTGGCCATGGGATGAGCAGCTTCCTCCTCCACATGCTCCCACCGTGACATGAGCTGACACAGTATAGCCTGAAGCAACAGGCCAAGTGATGATGGCCTGAAACCCGTGACCCCAAATCCTGTCCCCTTTCTATGCTGCTTCACTCTGGTATTTGCCATCTCAATGCAAAGACTACTGACACAATCTCCATGTGTCACCTCCATCACCCTTATTAAACACTGGGGACAGTATGAGGTAAATCAGGGCAGGGACTATAGACATTTACTGTTCCATGACAGGAGAAGACTCTACTGTCCGCTCTCCCAGGAATGACCCTCCCTATTTCTCCCATTCATCCCAGCTAGGATGTCTTCTCCTTAAGAAACCCTTACTCCTTCCATCCTATGTTTTAAGACTCTCCTCTGAAGTGGAAATGTAAGGGTTCTTTGGAGAGTCGGTTGTGTAGGATGGGGTTTTCCTGGGGCAAACATGTGAAGGAGTGTTTTCCTGAAGCAGACACAGGAGAAAGGATATTTTGCTAGAGCAAACATGTGAAAGGACACGTGATGAAGGATTCTTTGCTAACAACATGCATGCACTGGTCTTCCCTATGCTGTGTAGTTGAGCTAAATATATATATATTTTTTAGGACCTAGAAAGAACTGCTTCCCAAAACTTCTGGTGGTGTGTCGTGGCTTTTTTGCTGCTTCCACCGACTTGGGCTGATTAACAGAGTGATGTCAGCTGAGACAGACTCAGGTAGAGTTTTGTTAAGTCAGACTCACATGATGTTTGGAGGGATATAAATAGAACTCGACAGACAGTGATGGTGGCAGAGCTGGACTTGCTGGTACAGCTAGCTATACAATGGTTGTTGGTCTCTCATCTTCACTGATCTTCACTTCACTGAGAGAGGCACAGCCAAGAATTTCTCCTAGCATCCCTTCAGATCCCTCCTGCTGACTGTGCAGAGGCTGAGACCTGGCTCTCTCTCTGCCAGGTAGTGCCACCACTGCTGATTCATGTTTGCTATCCCGACTCTACCGAACTGGACTGCTGATATATCCATAAAGTGTTTGCGGGTGGATTGAGCTGCCATTGCTGACGCCTGTGAACTGAACAGCCGATTTCTGGATAACACAGACAGGAGTTGCTTCAAAGAACTCTTTCTAAATAGACCCACCTCCCCTGCGTTCTTTCTTTTCCACTACCTCTGGTGGGAGGTTAAAGTGTTTTAAAACCATCATTAAAAATAGCCCTTGGAAAAGTTATACTCCTCCCTCAACTCCTCCCCAAGACAGCATCCTCCTCCCTTCAGCAGGAGTGACAATTGTGAGCAGCTCTGACATCTTTTATAGATTCATAGTGGCAATTACTGCTTTTCCACCCTTGGATGAAGACCCCTCAAAGAGAGTGGCCATGGGTGTCCTCAGTTTATCCAGTGCCCCATAGGAACTCTGGGGCTGGGAGGGCTTGGAGTTCTGAAAGAGATGCAGTGGGAACCCAAGACCCAGCAGAAGGGCAGCTGGTGTAGAAAGCGAGGCAGGTGCATGCAGGGACAGGAAGGTACTATTGATGGGTGGGAACAGGGGGAGGACATAGTGACAGGTGCTGAAGTATGAACTGGAACAAGAGCGCTCTATAAATTACGAGGGAAAACCAAGACATGAGGGGCCAGGCGGCTTAGAACAAATGGGATGGAGAAATTACACGTGCATCACATAATGGACAAGAAAAAAGAAATGAGGCGTCTTAATGCCATTCATGAGATACAATAAAATCAGAGGTATTCAAGGGGAGGGGTGGCTGAGGCAAACAGGGCCTGCGGGAGATGTGAGAGAAAACCCAGTGCACCAAGCCAGTGGGAGGAGAAGATGAAGGCCAGTTAGGTGTGAACAGTCACACACTTATTCCAGAAAACAACAGGTGAGTTAGAGCAAGCACTGAGGATGGGCATAGAGGGTTAGAATTCATAAGACAATCTAGTGTTCAAACCACAAGGAAAACAAGACTCAGCCTTTTCATGAATGTGCAGAAGATGCTAAAATACAAAGAAAACAACAACTAAGACTGTGTCTGTGGTGACCGACACAAGCTGGGAATTACAGTAAACATGGAGGCCGCAAGACCTTCAGTTCTAAAAAGCATAGACTTGGTAGAAGGTGTAAATTCCGATGGTTGGCTGAAGTATAGAATCTGAATAAAGAGATAACTAGAAGAAGCTGGAAAAAGATGGCCAAAGGAAGGTTTAGATGCTTCTATGGGAAAGTGTTTCCCAACCCACAAGGAGTAGGCACATTTAATTTTACACGAAATGGGCACGAAGCAGTCAATAACCTACTTGTTCAGAGCAACGACCAGCTAAAAAATTGGGTTGGGGGAGGGGAGCCTATTAACCAAAGTGCTCAACCATCATAATGCCAAGGAATAAGTAAAAAAAAATGATGAAGGTGTAAAGACAAGCAAAAGGTAATACTCTTTAACACTCTAAAAAATTTAAAAAAAAAAAAAAGAGTCCATGGTAAATGGAGAGAATGATGCAGTGCTGTATCGGAAGTAACTCTCATCTAAATTAATCTAATAAGTATAACACAATCTCTAAAGAATCACTAGACTCTAGCAAATTTCAGAACCTGCTTAGTTCTGGAATTCTTAGCAGACAACAAGTGTGAATAAGATAAATGAGCAGGGGCTTCTTCAAATCCAGAGTATTTATTATAAAATTACATTTGCTCTAATAGAGTATGCTAATATCATGAGATATACTGAATAAAATGTCCAAGGACACATCCAGACACCTGGGTGAAAAAAGGCTTTGAACATAAACCCCCATTGAACTCCTTTCTGGAATCCATCTGTCTGGAAAGTGTTAGTCAGGGACTTTTATTTTAAAAAATCCCAGAGCTATAAGCCCAGGGTGAGCAGACGAGACAGCACATCAGAGCAGTCATTGGCTGGGAAGCAAGAGAGCTTTCCGTGGTAATAAACTTGATATATTCAAGTTGAGCCCCATGCTGCTATGGAGGAGAGCCAAGGTTCTTCCAGTCTGTGCCACAGTCACCCCCAAAGCCCTGACACTGATATATCAAGCACCATCTGGAAGTGGTGTGGGGAGCAGGTGAGTCGAAGGGCAGTGACAGTCTCCTCCCACGTCCCGTGCCCTCTGCTGGACTGGCTTTCGTCTGGAGACTTCTTCGAAAAGGTCTCTGGGATGCAAGTGCTTGGTGTGGTTAAGGGTGGAGGTAGCATTCTAGAAACAAGAGGATTCAGTGAAGGTCCACTTCCCCAGTTCATCCCAAGATGCTGGTAGCCAGACATTCACTATTCTAGACAGAGCTTGGGGGGAGCACGCTGAGGAACCAAAGGGCAAGAGGAACCCACCTACAAACTCGGGGTTTCTAGTCATCATGGCCATCATGGTCGTCATGCTCATTATGACTGTTTACCTTTACAAATGAACAGCCATCCAAGGGCCACAACTTTCTGTGAATGCCTCTGACACTGCAGATGGAGATCTAGAGAGAAAACGAGAGCGAGTATACACACAATCACGCGCGTGCGGGCGCGTGCGCGCACACACACACACACACACACACACACACAGCAAAGTAAAGAAACCAACAAAATTACCCACCAGGAAACAGGAAAGAGGCTGTGAGACCACAGACCCTTCACCTGCCTCTCTCTCCCTGACACCAACCCAGGTCCCCATGCAGCTCTCCCTGGACAGAGCTGATTAATAGACTAGAACCTCACACTTCTTCCAGAGTCCACTCTCTCCATGGCCCTGCAACTATGAGCAAGCCCAGTCCCTCTGGCCCCAGAAAAAGGACAACATTTAGTTCTCAGTTTACTATTATTTAATGCCTTCTTGCTGTGTGACTCCTGGACAGCGCAGGTCATGAGGTATGGAATCTGCCCGCCCACCCCAAATATCTATAAAAGTCATGAAGTCATGCTGTCCTCTGGAACTGAAGGTTCCTTCCTCCCAGGACCACCACACTCTCTATGGCTGCCACCTTTTCTAATGAAGCTCCTTTGGGGGACTGGAAGGGAATGTGTCTTCCCCCTCGCATCATTATCTATCTCTCTGAATGCTCTCCCACTGCAGTGCCTCATGGCTCCCTGTGGTCCTGGGCCTAGGAAGCCCAGGGAAGGGTTGAGTTCACACCAGCTTTTCTGGAGTCATTGCCAACAGAGGAAAGAAATGAACTCTGCAGGGAACTGGGAGCGGGAAGCCTATGCGCCTGTCCTCTGAATGTTGAGAAGAGATGTTCCATACTTTGAAAATGAACAGGAAGAGAACATTCAAATGAGCTCCTGGAAATTACAAAACAAAAGAAAGACTAGCTAACCTGAGTGAAAGGACTGGAACGTGAGGCTGAGAGCTTTCGTACTGGTGAAGCAGCAAGTCTAAGGTGATCTGAGGCTGATGATAAACTGTGAGACCTTGATTATCGAGTACCATCCAGATAGCAGACACTTTGTAAAGAGCATGGAAAACCAGAGGAGAGGACATTAATCATTCTAGAAAATTCCCCTAGCCAGAGGGTGTTTCCAGGCCGAAAGGATTCATCTAGTACCCAAAGGAGGAGACTAAACAGATCAAATGATTACAAAATTTCAGCAGACAGCGGAGTCTGCAAGCTTCCATAGGACAAGCGGGAATCCACAGGTGACAGAAGAGGTAGACAGAGGGATGGGTTCAGAACATCAGACGTCACGGAAGCAGTGTTAGAAGAACTTTTGGAATTCTGATGGAAAATTGCGTAATTGCAGTCACACCCAGTTGCTCAATGAAACATGACACTGGAATATGTAGAAATCTCCAGACGTGCAAGTTTCCAGAACATGTACTTCCTGAAATGTTTTCTTCTGAAAAAGCTACTGAAGGAGATGGTCCATCCAAACAAAAGATGTGCCCAATGAAGTGTAAGCTGATACAGGAAACAGGAGACTCAACATAGAAGTGACAGGGGAGAGAGGGGGAAGGAGAGGGGGAGGGAGAGAGAGGGGGAGAGAGAAAGAGAGAGAGCGCGCGCTAAGCCCCTACCCGTGCCATGCCCCTGAGGTGTCAAAGCTATGAGCTTTTGTTTTTAGAAGGTTAGCTGCCGCCAGCATTTTGTCCTAAGGCAAAACTGACCAACACAATCTGGTATGATCAGAATGAAGTCGTGTAAATGCTAGAAGAAAATGCTTTTCTATAGTTTAGCAACAGCTTGGCTTTGGGCCCCTAGTGCTCCTGTCCGGTGCCTGCCTTCACTGTCACTTGCTTGCGACCCATCGGGATGTCCCAGATCCCCATTGGCTAAGCAAGGTGACTGCCTGAAAGCACCGCTTGTTAAGGCACTTGGTGCCCAGACAGAGGAATCCCACCACTCTGCTGCCCCAAGGGGTCATCCACGCAAATTAGAACACATCTCTCCCCCCTCTAGGGCTCAGGAAGAGCAGGAACTACTTACTTACTACACTGCTGAGAAAAGGGAGAGGGACGCTTGCCACAGTGCTCATGTGGAGGTCAGAGGACAACCTCAGGGTTCAGTCCTTGTTGCAGGTGTCATTCACTGCTGCTTACACCGGGCTAGTCCATGGGCTTCCGGGGAGTCTCCTGTCTCTGCGGTCCACCTCCCCATAGGAATACGGGGAATGCACGTGTATGCTTTACTGCGCTTGCCTTTTTCATGCGTGTTCTAAGGCCTAGAACTCGGATCACATGCTTGCAGGTAAGCACTTTTTGCAACTGTGGCATCTCCCCAGCCCACCCCAGCTCTTCTTGCTGGGGATTTTCAGGGGCTTATGGTTAGGCCTTACCTCCTGGGCGGCAGCGGCCCCACAGAACACACACTGTGGAGCCAATCTGGGCGAGGTCGTCTGCAGGAAGGTCAGTCCTCTGGTTGTTAACTTTGAAGACATAATCACTCTGTGACTGCAGATTCCCCCAAAGATGGTCATTAAGATAAAATATGTTTACCTAGATGCATAATGAGGGCACGGCAAAAGGCCCTATTTGGCAGCAGGCGGGTTCTTTGGAGGCTCTGGAAGCAGAGAGAAGGCTCAGCCCCACGGGGGCCATCAGCACAGAGTCCCACTGGTGAGTTTTATTAAAAGGAGCTCATTATGGTTATTTCAGCCCAGTCTTTATAACTTTATTACAGAACCTGAATTAATTTCTGTAACTCCAACAGATGCAGTTCATTCTGTGTCATTTTTATGACTTGGGGTGTAAAGGGGGGGAAAGGAGGGGGTACAGGAACAGCTTTAGTTGCATGACTTTCAGAGGTGGGGGGGCTGGAATACTGTCCATTTCTGGGGAATGAGTACCTGGGGGGGGGGGTCCCAGGTGCCTTTCAAGGCCTTTACGGGGATAAAAAGAGGCTCCGGAGAAGGGCAAGGAACCATCTCTGCCTCCCTGCCTGTGGTAAGATAATGTTCTCCTAGAGCACTGGATGCTCCTTGGTGGAGGGCATGGAGCCGCCTGGTTGCCCTGTGTGTGTGTGTGTGTGTGTGTGTTTGCCTTCTCAGAGCTACACTAGCAGGGTAGCATAGCGAGCTCCTCTATACTGGGTGTCTATCATTGATTTTGTTTTGATCAAAACTGTCACCCTCTCCAGACCCACAGAAAAGCCACCTCCAGCCTAGGTTTATTCTAAAGCCCCAGCTTCTGAAGTGTTCATGTGTCCTCCAAGAACATTGCTGCTGTACATAGAAAGTTACCACAATATATAATTCCAGGGTGGCTTTTTCTTTCTGTTCTCCAGAACCGGGATGCTGTGGTGATTGATTTTGTCAACTTGACACAATCCGGAATCACCTGGGAAGGGAGCCTCAGTGATAGACTAATTAAATTAGATTAGCCTGTGGGCATGTGTTTTTTTTTTGGGGGGGGGGGACGTGTATTCTTGATTAATGGGAAGAGTTGCCCTCTGTGGGTGGCACCATTCCCCAGGCAGGGACTCCTGTATTATAGGAGAGAAGATAAAATGATCTGAGCATTAATTAGCATGCATGCATTAGTTCATTCATTGCTCTCTGCTCTTGACTGTAGACATGACCAGGTGCTTCATGTTCCTGCTGCTATGCCTTCTCTGCAGTGACAGGCTGTGACATGGACTTGTGAGGCAAATATGCTCTTTCTCCATTAACTTGCTTTTTTGGGGTATGTTATCATGGTAACAGGAAATGAAACTACAATAGTGATAAGCAAGTGCTGAGGCTGGGGTAAGGCCTAAGAGCAACCCCCAAAGGAGCACCATCATGTGGTAGAAGCTTTGTCCCTGTATGGTTATCTGAGAGTTGATGGGATTTTAACCAACTATATGTTTGTCACTGGGGCCATGGCCCTTACAGGAGACAATGTCATTCACTGAGACTTAGTTCCCATGAGAATAAGTTGTAATGAAAGAGCAAGCCATGGTCCTGAGTCTGCTGACTAACTGACCCCCAGGGACCCCCTCTGCCAGTAATCTCCTTTGTGATTGCTTGACTATGAGAGGGCCCACACAGACAGGGTCTCCTGAGAGGAGAGCTTTGAGACAAGCAATCTTTCTTTATAAAGAAATGAATCTCAGGCATTTGTTCTAGCCATAGACAAATGGACCCAAATAGCTGGCGGCATGGCTAATACAGCCCCAATTTCCCACCTTTCCAGTTCTCTGACTCAACTCATTTGTCTTCCTGTCTCTTGTGACCACGAGAGTCCCAGGATGACCCCACACAGACACCATCATGTGCACTGACCCCAGTTGGATACTCTGGTCAAAGCACCCCAAGATTATTGAGGTGTGACAGTCTCTCTGCTCTAGGCTTTCACCTCTTGCTTTCTCAAGGAGCCCAGTGTGGGGTGAGGAGAAAACTTGCTAAGTAATTAAGGTCTGTGGCCTAAAAAGTGGGCCAACCCCCCTTAAATACATGCACTGGGGACATGGTGCTACAGTGTCTCTGTAGAAGTGTGGGGACCTCTGCGCTGGATACCCAGTTCTCATAGTGTCTTACAAGTTTTATTTACAGCAGTGATGGCCTATTGTCCCCAGACCTCACCTGAGGTGGCAAAACACCCCTGTCTCACTCCGTCACCAAGCACAGTTGGATTGGGTAGGACCCTGTTTACCCACCTATCTCCTGGTACCATCTTCCAGGAAGCCTCTGCACCCCACCCCTTTAGCAACCAGGTTCCTGGAGCCCCCAAGGGCTAGGGAGGTTTGGAGCGGAGAGGCCAGCAAAGCCCTGTCCTGAGTGGGTCTCTTCTAGAAGTGTCCTGGGACCAGCCTTGGCCTAGGGAACACCAAACCGTCTCTCTGCTGAGCAGGATGCCCAGGGGAGCGAACTGGCCCTGAGTTTTCCTTTTCAGTGTCTCCTTAGCACAAAGCAGCCAGAGGGTGGGAGCCAGTGGAGAGACAGGCAGACGACTGAAAGAAAATACCGTGAACTTCAGAACAAAACACAGACCCCCATAGGTCCCCGTAGAGATTCCTCAGAGCTCATCTAGAATGTGGGGGAGCAGGAAACCATTAAGTGGGGTCGATCAATGTCATAGAGCCCCAACCTCCAGGTTTCTGTCACACACAGTCCGTGGAAGTGTGTGGCTCAGGATGAATGATTCCAGTGTCCAAGCCCACGCACACACTGGAGACCCCAATGTGGACATTGAGCAGCTTCCTGGCCCCACAAGGCCCTGAGGCACCTCACAGTCCACATGTCCTGGATACCCTGAGGACTGACTGCCTTCCTCATCTCCTTCTGTATCTCCATTCATGACACCATTTGTCTACCAGCTCCACTCCAGGACTGGCCTCTTCTCTGTCCACAAAGCTGGCTCCTTTCTCCTCCTGGAGTCTCTGAAACCTTCCCCCCTCCAGCCTCAGTCTCTCTGCCATGGCCTTGATCAGACCTCTAGCAGGACTTGGTACTGACCCTGTTTGTGAAGTCCTCTCTGCCTGCCAGACAACCTTCGGTCCTCTGACCCCATGTCATGAAGACTTGGTCCTGTACATCTTTCGGCCAGAGCTGGAGGCCAATATTTGCAGGAGGTCTCAAATGCCAGACTTGCAGTGGTTCCCTATCTCCAGTCTGTTCCTCACTGCCCCCCCCCTTCCTCCTGGTCCTGTCCAGTGTACAGGCAAACAGGGGAACTGGCTGGCATGGCTCTTCCTGGCTGCTGCTGGGATTTAGAGGTGGTACCACAGAGTGGGTGCTAATTCCTCACAAACCTCAGCCAAAGCATGACATTAAACGATGTCCACGGAGGTAACAGTGGAAGCTTGGTCCAAAGCGCATTCCACGTCAGGCACTCAGGGTGCAGCTCGGATGTGATTTATTCCGTCCAAAGCTCAAGCTGCGACTTAGTCCCCATTTGGAGTCACTAATAGGTGGGGCTGAGGGGTCTTCTCAATGTGATTAGGGCCCCACCTCATGAATGGATTCACCCACGCGTGTCACACATGGATTCACAAAGGGAGGCTGCTCCAAAAGCCATGTTGGTTTGGTTTCTTGAAGGTCCCCTGTCTCTGGCCATGTGCTGGGCACTTTGCCAACCAGAAGGCCAACGGCAGCTGTGTTCCTTAACCGGGAACCAGAGTGTTATTAGTAACCGAGAACAGCAAGACAGGAGGCTTTACAAGTGTCTTGTCAGACCTGATGCTTCTGTGTTTGTTATTCGCAGCTGCCCTGTAGGTGTGAACAAGGCTTCTGTCGGACAGATGTAGAAACAAGCCTAGCAGACACCGAGGGGACAGCAGTGCAGGGCGGCCCTGTCTGACTTCCAGCAGCAGTACTGAACTCAGAGGCTGACAGGTCACTCTGAGGCCGCAACTGTCTTGGGCCCCAGTGGACGACAGGCAGCTACAGGCATCAGCGCCTCTGGCTTTGGTTTGGACGTTGTTTCAGAACCAAATTGCAGTGACCCAGGGGCACAGTCAGCCCCACCTGATCTTAGCCAGAGTGAAAACGAGGTTGGCACTGTGGCACAGACACGAGAAGCAGAGACGTGCTTTTATGAATGGCTGTATTGCATGACCCGTGGACAGGCCTTTTTGATGTCTTGGAATCATTAGTATCACTGGAAGTCATTCATTCATCATCCATTCATTCATCACTCATTCATTCATTTGCTTGCTTATAGACAGGGTACCATGTAGTCCAAGGTGGCCTCAAGCTTTGTTGGATGCCGAGGATGACCTAGAACTTCTGAGCTCGGTGACCCATTCACCAGAGTGCTGGCACTGTAGCTGTGAATGGCTGGGGAGCAGACTCGGGACCTGATGCCTGTTAGGCAAGCACTGAGTCCTATCACAGTGGAGCGTTAGTGGGTTGTGTTAGTAAGTAAGATGTGGAGGGTCAGCTTTCAGGGTCACTGAGCACCACAGGCCCTGCAAAGCTCCAGGGACACCAGCCCACAGGCTGGACTCTCCTTCAGTGGTTGTCTTTTCTTCAGTGTGTGTGTGTGTGTGTGTGTGTGTGTGTGTGTGTGTGTGTGTGTGTGTCTGTCTGTCTGTCTGTCTGTCTGTCTGTCTGTCTGCAAGCAAACACTGTGTGGTTGTTGGATTAGGAATGGCCCCCACAGATTCATGTGTTTGCATGCTTGGCCCATAGGCATTTATGTCACTATTAGGGGGTGTGGCCTTGTTGGAGGAAGTATGTCACTGTGGGGGTGGGTTTTGAGGTCTCCTGTACTTAAGCTATGCCCTCTGTGGGTCAAGATGTAGAACTTTCAGCTCCTCTAGCACCACGTCTGACTGGACACTGCCGTGCATCTTGCCATGATGATAATAAACTAAGCCTCTGAAACTCTAAGGCAGCCTCAGTTAAATGCTGTGTGGTCTTGGTGTCTCTTCACAGCAAGAAAACCCTAAGACACACTGGGGAATCCCAAAGGTCTCACACTAGGCAAACCTGAGGCATGTTAGGATTTCTGAGGCGGGAGAGCGGTCAGCCGTTCACTACCCCTCATGCCCCTCTGCGTCCCTGACCTGCCCAAGGAAGGATTTGATAACACCCTCACTCCTCTTCCCCACGCTGAGGACAAGAGCAGAGCATCCCTGCCCCGTGGATACACCCTCTTGATTGACAGTCTAGGAGACACATAGAACCCTCCTGGCCCCAGTGCCTCCTGGGATGATGGGGGATGGGTGGCAGTGTGGGCAGTGCCCTGAGGAGCCCCACACAGAGACCACAGGTGGCTTGCCATTCTCCTGGTCCCTTCCCGCATCCCGCTCAGCCCATGACACTAACACAGCAAACAGCATCCCACTCCTTCTCCTCTGCCAGGCACTGACAGTCTCTTTCCGAACTATGTCTTGTAGCAAGCTCCACGTGGGACCAAGGCCTTTCTGTCCGTCCGTTTGGCCTCTCCCCGGTCTTCCAGAGGCAGCAGGCATTTGAGCCTGGCTTTGCGCATCCTGCCCCGGGCCTGCCTCCTCCCACAGGTGAGTTTCAAGTGCATGCAGGCTGCTAGCTCTCCTCCCCTGAGGTACCTCTCAAGACCTTCCCCCAAGTCATTCAGTCCCATAGGTTCTGAATCCACCCCCATTTGTCTTCCTGTGTGTATTTGGTACCTGGGGACCCGAGGGTGGTGGCTTTTCCACACCATTGTGGGTCCCACCAGAGCTTCTCTCATGCTGCCTCCTACCTGAGAAAGATCAGGGCTGTGGTGGAGGAGGTGAGCAGGGGCTCCCCTACTCCTGAAAACCCTGGAGGCGCAGCAGTGATGCTGGAGGCACCGAGCCTGCTGTCAGCTCACAGTGTTGACCAAGCTTAATTTGATACCTCTGTTTAGAGAAGGAAGGAAATCAGAAATTGGAGCCAGAGCTGAGTCCAGTGAATCTGATCGGTCGGTCGGGCAGCCTGGGAGGGCTTTTCCTAACAAACAGGGAGGGAGTGGGAGGTCCGGGGGGGGGGGCATTTGTGCTGCAAGTTCAGATCCTAGCCCTGCCCTGAGAGTCAGGGGCAAGGGGTGGAGAGAGCAGTCACCCATCTACTGAAGATTGCCAAGCCCACTTCTTCAGACCAAGGCTGCAGGGGACAGGCGCAGTTAGGCAGGTCTCCCCAAATCATGATCATACATTCCTTTTTTCTGCTTAAAAGCTGATGTAGCTGTGCCAGGGAGCAGCAGGCCAGGTCAGTGGGAGATGACGCTGGTGAGTAAAGAGGCATGGGCATGGGATGGGAGTGGGGGAGGGGGCACAAGGCAGGGCACCTGCTCTGACTGTCACTCAAGCACAAGAGACCTTACAGGACTCAGCAGTAGTCCCTGTCCTCCACTCTGCTGTCCCCTAACCCCACCCTAGAGCAGGGAGCATCCACCCCAGAGCCCAAGACGTCGCCGCCACTTGCTGTGCAGGAACCCTGTCCCTTCCAGGACCGGCCTCATGTTTAGGGCAGTTGCTATCTACCTGCCACCACAGCATCCCCAAACCTCCACTCTGTCTTATCTCTCTTTGCTCACTTTCCACGCATTTCTGTGACTCCCGCTACAGACCCTGTGCAGTATCACAGTCTTCCGGTCACAGTCATGTGACCACTACACATCACCCCACACTCACGCTCACATGCAATTGCTATGCTGATGGCAGTTTCACACACCCACTTACAGAGAGTCAGCTATACCTCCACATCCACAAACATGACACGGCCATCTTCACACACATACACATCCAAACATTCATTGACTATACATACTGCCACACACGGACATACACAATAACACACTCATTCTAGCCCACACATGTATATACACACTTGCTCATGTACATCCACACACTTGAACATGTATGATCACCTTCCCTTACATACATGCCCACATATGTGTGTGTGTGTGTGCGCGCACGCGCACACACACACACACACAAACACACACACACACACACACATGCTCCCACTCATGCTCCCTAAGGTAAGTTCCTGGAGAACTTAAGCAACCTCCGACCCTTCTCCAGGTTTCCAGGAAACTACATGAAATTTGGTGAGAGATGAAGAAACTGAGTCGCTGAGATCTGTTGGTTCGATGGAAAACTACGGTCGTCCAAATGCTGCGCCTGAGCAGAGGCTGGAGAGGGTGGGAAGAGGCTGTGGGAATGGAAGCATCCGTGGGTGTTCCTCTCTCTTGAAAGAGCAGCCAGTCGCCCACGTCGGAAAGAGATGTGTGTCTCTTCCCTGATCATCCTTTGCAGAAGAGGTGGCCATGAGGCTTAGCAAGACAGGGTGGACACTGTGGCTCACTGTGGCTCTACGGTGGGTGCCTGTTGTTACTGAGAGTGGTTGCCATGGCTCCCAACACACTGATAGTCACACAGGGGTCACATGTCTTTGGCCTTAGGCCCCAAGCCAAATGCAGCCCTCCCTCAGGCTTCCCAGACCACTGGAGTCCCTGCAGAGCCAACGGCCGGGACTCTGTCGTGCAGAAGCGAGAGTGAGTGTACTTCTAGAAGTCTCTCACTGAGCCAGACGCACTGTTTACATCCCAAGCCTAACCCCCTGCATTTCCAGGAAGAAATGTACTCTCTTCCCTGCCTTAAGACAGGCACTCCTCTTGGCTTATCTTTTGTTTTTTTGTTCTTGAAAAATATTTTGCTCCCATAGGAAAAGCCAAGTGGGAGCGTGGCCTCTGAGCGAGGGGATATGAGAGTGTATGTGCTCTGGGGCAGGCTGCAGTGGCTCATGACCCAGCCTAACTCCCAGGCATCTTCTTCTCCGCCCCCCCTCTCTGTCTCTCTCTGTCTCTGTCTCTGTCTCTCTCTGTCTCTCTCCCTCCCCCCCAAGTTTCATGTAGTGTTGGCTGGCCTTGAACTCCTGTGTAATCAAGGTTGGAACTTGTCTCTAGCTCTCAACTGTTGGGATTACAGGTTTCAGTCACCATACCCACCAAATACCTCTGAATTTTTAAAAATGTATTTTGCCGAGGTGTGTGCACACGCATGCTTGCACGTGTCTTTGTATGTTTATGTGTGTCCCTGTGTGTATACAGGTATGCTTGCCCATGGCAGGTGTCTTCCTTTATTGCACCTCCTCACCCTAGTTTTGGAGGCAGGGTCTCTCACTGAACCCAGGGCTCCCTATCTAGCAAGGTTGATGTCCAAGGAGCCCCCAGGATTCTCCTGTCTCTCTTAGTCACTCACCTCAAATCCCAGGACGGGGTTACAGGCAGGAGCCACTGCACCTAGACTTTATGTGGATCTAGAGCTCTGAATTCAGATGCTCAGAGGCAGGCACCTTACCCACCGAGCCAGCGCCCTGGCCCTAGACTTTATGTGGCCCTAGACTTTATGTGGCCTTAGACTTTATGTGGCCCTAGACTTTATGTGGCCCTAGACTTTATATGGCTCTAGACTTTATGTGGCCTTAGACTTTATGTGGCCCTAGACTTTATGAGGATCTAGAGCTCTGAACTCAGATGCTCAGAGGCAGGCACCTTACCCACCAAGCCAGCGTCTGGCCCTAGGCTTTATGTGGCCCTAGACTTTATGTGGATCTAGAGCTCTGAACTCAGATGCTCAGAGGCAGGCACCTTACCCACCGAGTCAGCGCCCTGGCCCTCTGTCTCTAATTTTAAACACTCGCATGAAATTTAAATGGGACAACAGTAGGTCAGTGTGGATCAGACCATATTCTCTCAGATATTGGAGGACCGCAGAGTGAGTGAGCCACATAAATAAGAATCCCTGAAAAGAAGCCATCTTCATACACTGATAATAAAATGTCAATGACTGTGAAGAATTTGGACCACTGCTGATCTGGTAGCGCAGTTGTAACTTCTCTCTGGCTATCTTTAGCCCTTTAAAGAGACATTCCTTGCCCACCTTTGTGTCAAACCTAATATCCCGATAGACAGATAAAAACCCTTGGAAAACATTAACTTCACAAAACACCATTTGCTAACGGAAGAGCTAAAGATGCTATAGCGGAGATTCCTCAAACTCCTCCCCACCCCCGCCAATGCTGTCCACCATGACTGTATTTTAAAACGCCTTGGTTTATAACTTTTATTGTTCCGTTGCTACAAAAAACTGCTTCCATGTTGGACCATGGAAAGTGGGGTGACCTAGCTCCATGTTCCTGGGCCATGATGACTCAAATTGGCTCAAGAATGTTTTATCAGACCCCAGGAGAGAAACTGGTACTCTCCTGGGGAGTGGCTCAGAGAGAGGCAAGCTTAGGGTTAACCTTCCCAGGCCAGCCTGTCTGAGTAAAAAGGGATCTGTAGCATAGGCCAAGAATAAAAGTACTGGGCAACCCTATGTGCAAGGATGGTGAGACTGGCCATAGAAGAAGGCAGGAGAGAAGGCCAGACAACAGCCACACTCCGGCAAGGAGGCTTTCAGGATGTGGACAGAGACTGATGGGGAGAGACCGGAGATTCTAAGCAGGCTGCCGATGTGAGGGGATGTGGTGTTCTTCAGAACAGCCCTGGCTCTAACTGGATGGGGAGGGAGACAACTCATGTGCAATCAGTAGAGGAGCCCACAGAGCTGACAGACAGAGCCCTGTGGGATGCAGAGGGAGAGGACTCTAGGTGTGGCTGGTTGCCCTGTGAAGCCCTTTCCTGTGCCTGAGTAGCTCACTGGAGTCTTGTGGCAGGAAGAGGAGGCTGTTTGGAGACATGTAGATCCTAAGGCCTTTGTGGGCATTCACTGCTCAGGAACAGAATGAAAGGCTGAAACCCCGGCGTGGGGGGGGGGGGCTGTGTGATGTAGGGAGGACACCCAGATGTGAAGCTGCCGACTGGGTGAATAAGAAAAGACCATCAAAGCAACTTCAAGCAGCCTTGTGCCAGGTGACCAGAGAGCTGTTATTGATTCATTCACTCAGCAACCTGCCTAGACACCAGCCGGGTCTCCATCCTCCCAGCCAGCACATGAGAGGAGGGAGGCTCCCCTGCAGCCCTGAGCATCCCCAGGCCAGAGCCACTCTGTTTCCTTCTCTTTCTCCTGCGGTCCAGTGGTCAGCCTGAGTGTGAAATGGCATCACGGACAACGCTCAGCTCACAGGGGACAACAGCCTTTGCTTCGTGACGCTCTGATATCTCTTTTGACCAAACAGCAAAGTCTGGGACCTGGAGATGCCCTAAACCCCGGCACACACAGACTTGTTCCAGACAACCATGCCTAACAGAGGTCATCACTCGGCCTGCCCCATCCCTCACCATCCACACAGCAGCATCCACAGTACCTGGCTTCAGATGCTATCTTCATTCCCATGACTGCACTTGACATCTACAACATCTTATTACAAAGCCAGGCTCCCTTAGATGAAGGATCTTAAAGTCTGAGCAGAAATGTCAGCAGCTGACCTAAGATAAATTGGGGTCCCCAGTGTTCCCACAAACTCTTGAGAAGTAAGAGGGGACATGTCAGCCGGTGACCTGGATTCTGATCGCAGCATGACTGCCTCCCAGATGTGTGACATGGCAGCCACCACCCTCTCAGCCATGAGCCTCAGTTTCCCCATGTGAAAAGTGGGCATAACTGTCCTGGCAGTGGCCCCAGAGTCAGTGTTCAGGGCCCATGAAAAGCTACGGCAGGATAAAGGCAAGGGCTCCCACCATGTCTTCTTAAGAGAATAAAAGGAGGGGTGATGACACCCAGAGACCCAAATTCATGTGAGAATGGGTCAGCAACACCAGATCCCTCACCTATCTCCATGACAACCAGGTCAGTGTCAGTCTCCCTGCCAACCTAGGTACAACTCTCTCTAGGGTCCTGTCCCAACTCGGGGCTCTGAGGTTCAGCCCCATAGCAAACCACCTTCTGCCAGCTGCTCTTGAAGTCACCTCCAAGAAGAAAGCCATGCTTCTGCTCCAAAGATATCCCCGGGGCAGGAAATGGGCAGCAGGCACCATGAATGTTTAATTACGCTAATTGTCCAAGTTCAGTTCCCTCCTCATTTCTTAAGTACTTTGTGGGAAACTGTGATTAAGCGTGAAATGGCTCATTCCTACGATTCCCTTGCTCAGAGTTCTAGGTCGGCTGGGAGTCTGCGCCAGTCTGGGTCAGACATCCCTTGATAATACCTTTTCGTTTTTTCTAATTTCGTCTTCCGACCTTTTACTCTTGCCGTCCTTACGGGCTTCGTCCTGGGTGTTGGCACACAGCACACAGCACTGTAATTACTTAACTGTAGCCCTCTCTTGACTTTGTTCGAAAACACTGTAATCAAATCCCTGAGAGTCAGGATCGATGAGCTGGGCTTGCCAGAGGAAATCTATCACAGGACTAAGTGGTTTAGCGAGAGAGGAGCTCCCTGTGGGGTTGGGGAAAGCAGAGCCGGATGGGTGGGGCAGAGGATTGGGGCGTGCAGAGTGGGTTGTATATGCTCGGCCTAGGGCATAGCACCATTAGGAGGTGTGGCCTTGTTGGAGTAGGTGTGTCACTGTGGGTGTGGGCTTTAAACCACTCATCCTAGCTGCCTGGAAGCTAGTCTTCTAGTAGCCTTCCGATGAAGATGTAGAACTCTCAGCTTCTCTTCTACCATGCCTGCCTGGATGCTGCCATGCTCCTGCCTTGATGATTATGGACTGAGCCTCTCAACCTGTAAGCCAGCCCCACTTAAATGTTAACACTTATAAGAGTTGCCTTGGTCATGGTGCCTGTTCACAGCAGTAAAACCCCAACTAAGACACAGGGGATGTGGGCTTGATCAGTGCCACACACAGCTGGGTGTTGGAGTCTATACACATTTCCTTTACCTATGCTGTTTAAAAAATGCCCACTGTGGCTCTTTCTCTTCCGGTCCCAGGCGCTGCGGGAGCCACGGGTTACCGTGCAGACATGAACAAGTCCAAGAACCACACCACACACAACCAGTCCCGCAAATGGCATAGAAATGGCATCAAGAAACCCCAGTCGCAAAGATATGAATCTCTTAAGGGGGTTGATCCAAGGTCCTAAAGGAACATGTGCTTTGCCAAGAAGCACAACAAGAAAGGCCTGAAGAAGATGCAGGCCAGCAATGCAAAGGCAGTGAGTGCACGCGCAGAGGCCATCAAGGCCCTTGTGAAGCCTCAGGTCATCAAACCCAAGATGACAAAGGGCTCCAACTCGAACGGCTGGCTTTCATTGTTCACCCCAAGCTTGGGAAGTGGATTCGAAGCTACATGGCCAAGGGTCAGAGGCTCTGCCAACCGAAGCCTAAGGTTCAAGCCAAGGCAGGGGCCAAAGCTCCAGCTAAGGCCCAGGCTTCAGCTCCAGCCCAGGCTCCCAAGGGTGCCCAGGCCCCCGTGAAGACCCCATAGAAAAGGCTCCTGCCAGCGTGAAGACAGACGGACTGCTGTGGTACACCTCTCCACACACTATCTGCAGATGACCAGTGTCCTATGCTGTTTTTATAAAAAAAAAACTCAGGCAAGATAAAAAAAAAAAAAGCCTACTGTGGGGATGCCCTGAAGGCTCGCAGTTAAGAGCACTGGCTGCTCTTCCAGAGGATTTGGATTCATTTCCCAGCATTCACAGAGGCTCACAACTGTCTGTAACTCCAGTCTCAGGGGACCTGACATCCTCTTCCAGACTTCATGGGCACTAGGCTCACAGGAGGTGCACAGACACACATGCAGACAAAACGCACATACAAATAAAACAAATTTAAAAAAATCTAAAGGCCCACCTTATGTACTTGATTGACATTATTTCATTTTATAATACAATGGGGGTAACCCCATGAAAGAAACAAATCCAGCTTGCTTGGCACTTCTGAGTGTGTGTGTCTGTGTGTGTGTGTGTGTGTGTGTGTGTGTGTGTGTATGTGCGCGCGCGCGCGCCCCGAAGCTCATGTAGGCCAGAGGAGGGTATCATGTCCCCTGAAGCTGAACATACAGGCAGCTAGGAGCCTGATGTGGGTGTTGAGAATGAACTCCATCATCTGTTAGAGCAGTAAGTGCTCTCAACTGGTAAAACATCTCCGTGCCGGGATGTGACTCGGCTGTAAAGTGCATGCCTAACATGTCTAAGGACCCGAGCCCAATCCCAGCACCACAAAGCAAGCAAACTATCAAACAAGTAGACAACAGGAAACCTACCTTTTAGTCTCATATGATGATCTTGGTAATCCTAGCACGAGGGAGACTGATACTGTATGATTACTAGGAGTTCAAGGTTGGTCAGGGCTGCATAGTGAATTTTAGACTAACCTGGGGTACAGAGTGAGACCCATCTTAATACTCTACAGGGAGAGGAGGGAGAGAGGGAGGGGAGGGAAAGGGAGAGGGGGAGGCAGAAGGAGAGAAGGAGTGAGAGGGAGATGGGGAAGATGAGAGGAAGTGGGAGGGAGAGGGGAAGGGGGAGGGAGAGGGAGATGGGGAGGGAAAGAGGGAGGGGGAAGGAAGTAGGAGAAGGGCAGGGGGAGGGGGAGGGGAACGGGGAGGAAGCGAGGAGAAACCGAAATTTGTGAAATTGTACAGGTATAAATGCTTTAAGCTTAAAGAAGTGGGTTAGGGCACAAGAATAGGTGGGGTCTAATTCATCTGTTATTCTGACAGTGCTGGTAATGCTGCAGCCGGTTGCACACATCACAACTCTGTACATAAACACGTGTCACTCCTTATCTTTTAATGATCAAATAAGCTTTAAAAAAGATTGGTGGAATAATGAAACCAGTTGGTAAGAGGCAAGGCACCTGAGGTTACCATGTCTGATCACAAACTCCCCACCAGGAGGTATCACAGACTCCAGGGTCACAGCCTGCAGTTTTATTTGGTTCCAGGAGGCACTTCAGCCCCCGAGGGCTCTGCCACTGTAGCAGTTCAGAGTTCACAAGCAAGCTTGAAGGCGAGGTGGGTTCCTGTCTCAAGCTATGGTGGTCCGTATCTGATCTGTGTCAAGTCTGTGTACAATTTTGATCTAAATTCCCATATAATTCTTGTAAATTTGCAATTTCTTAATAAATTAAGACAAAAGTGCAGTTCACCAAAAGTAGGACTTTATTCTAGTCTTGCATTGTGCCTCTCAAAAATGTGTGAATTTTATCTCATGGAATAGGAACAGTTTGAGCATTCCTAACCAGAAAATCCAAACTCAGAAACGTTTTGGGTTTCTCATGATATCCCAAGAGAAAAACTCCATCCCTGGGGTTAGAGAGATGGATCTGTGGTTGCAAGTGCTTGCTGTGCAGGCTTGAGGACCCTAGTTCTGATCCAGCATGCAGGTAATGAGTCGGGGGCCCCAGCCATGCATGAAACTCGGGCTCCAAGGAGGGCAGAGACAGAAGTATTGCTGAAGATTGCTGGCTTTCAGCCTAGAAGAGAAAATGTGAGTCCTCGGTACAGGGGAGACTCTGGCTCAAAGGAACAGATAGAGTGTGAGAGAGGATGACACCTAAAGTCCTATCCTGCCTCTGAACACAGGCACAGACACAGGCACAGGCACTCACATGGACACAGACTTAAATAAAGACATATAGACAGACGGACAGACAGAAAGGAAAGGAAAGGAAAGGAAAGGAAAGGAAAGGAAAGGAAAGGAAAGGAAAGGAAAGGAAAGGAACAAAGGAAGAAAATTATACCCCTGACCTCTGATGACATATATCTATTAAACACAAGGACATTAAAATACTCTATAAAATACCTCAGGCTATAGATACAGGTGTACCCAAAACCTTTCCCTGAGACATCCCACCATGTAATGCAAAACTCTTTTCTGTAAAAAACAAAATCTGCAATCTGAAACACTTCGGATGGAGGACTCATAACCTATAGATCTTTTAAAAATAGAATTGATGCCCCCAGAAGACAGCAGTACATTTATCCCAGGCTTACGTGGCCCCATGACACTCCACTCTGTAGTTAAATGAGGAAACAGCCTTCCATCTGGGGAAGCAAGTATATCTGTGAGAGATTGGATCAACCCGAGTATAACCACAACTTAGCAGGCCTGGCTGCTACCATGGCAACCATTTGGGCTTCCTAATAAAGGGTCACGTCACTCTTAAATTGTCTTGGGCATTGTTTTAAGCAGGTATTGCCAGTACCCAGTCGATTCATCTTCATAGCAGTGCAGTGCGTTAGCCATGATTCTCTGCCTTCTGCAGAGTGTTGAGAAGTGACATCCGAATTCCACAGCCACCAAAAAGCTCTGATCCCAAATCGGAAGCCTGGGCTTTCCCCTGATGTAGAGCCCAAGCGTCGTTCCAGTCTGGGTTTCAAGGGACTCTCAAGTGATTTCTGACACTTTAAGCAAGTTACTGTAATTGTTTTCAAATGAGTCCTCAATTCTTGGTTTGGAAAATAGTACATCTCACGGCACTGTTGAGAGCTGTAGAGAAAGTTCTGGTGTGAGCCTGTGTGGAGCCGGCAGACTGGGAAGGAACCTACACACTTGCAGACAGTGGTTATCTTATCGGGTCTCTGATGCTGCTTCTGGTGAAATCCGCTACTTAAAAAATGGCGGGCTGGAGAGATGGCTCAGTGGGTAAGAGCACCCGACTGCTCTTCCAAAGGCCCGGAGTTCAAATCCCAGCAACCACATGGTGGCTCACAACCATCCATAACAAGATCTCTTCTGGAGTGTCTGAAGACAGCTACAGTGTACTTACATATAATAAATAAAAAAAATCTAAAAAAAAAAAAAAAAAAAAAATGGCGAAGAGCCACTCCCTGGCAAGTCCCCCGATTAACCGTACCTGCATGCTTTCATTAAAGTTTCACAATACTCCCATTGTTTATTGGTCTCATTAACGTCACGGACTACAACATCTCTAACTTCCTAGAGCATGGAAGTGCTCAAGGCCACTCTTGGCGCTCATGTCTGAATACATCCCAGCAGATCTCTGCAACAACTAGCTGGGACAGGGGAGATGGATCAGTGCACAGAGGGCTCGGTGCTTACGCACGAGGAACGGAGTGGGGATGCCCAAAACTCACATTAAAAAGCCGAGGCATACCTGCACACGGGCTTGTTTGTAACTCCAGAACTGCTGTGCAGAGACAGGAGGACAGCTTTATCCTCTTAACCACAGGCCAGGTTTAGAGGGAATCTCTGTTTCAGTCGAATAAAGCACCCTATGTCCTCCTGGGCTACACTACCCAGCTGCCTGCAGTCACCCTTAGGTGTCACATGACACTTCTGGAGTGGAACTTCTACCATGGAACCTGGTGTCTTTCCCTACCCTAGTCCTGGCAGGTGCCACGGCTACACATGTAAGGAATTGGCAACGTCTAACATCTTCTGCCTTGATTCTCTGACGAGTAGGCCCTCTCCTGTCCGCCATGATGTTGGGCTTCTGCATAGACCTCAGTATGTGGTCTCCTGCCTCTGACCTCTCCCCACAGAGGCTGGAGCCTCCACCAGACCCTGCCTCATCAGTAAAATCCCCAGAGTGGTTGACACAGCAGGTCACAGCATGAGCCACTCTGTCTGTGGCCTCCTGAGGGTCCTCTTCCCTTGCATCACCTGACCAGCCCACCTACTAAGATATGCTCAGCTCCTGTTCAAACACCGGTGGGTCTCTGTACCACCCAAACCCCTGTGCATGCTGGGAAACATGGCTTGCTCTGCCCAGAGTGTCCAGCTGCTGTCCTTTTAGATGCTATGGTTTGAATGCACCCTCCAAAGTCAGGGTACTGGGAGTTTAGTACCCGAATCTATGTGTTGATGATGTCCCTTTGTTGGGATAATTAGGGTCCTTTGGGCTCCTGGTGAGGAGATGCCTATGAGAGTATCAGCGGTCTTATAAGAAGAGATACACTACTGAGCTAGCGGTCTTCCCTTATCCTACCATGTGACTCCACTCACCATGTCATGGTTCAGCAGGCAGGTCCTCATCAGGTACCAATGCTGAGTTGAACGTCCTAGACTCTATAACCATGGGGCTTTTTAAATAGGTTATCCCACCTGTAACAGAAAGTGAACTAAGGCACTGACAGACTCTTATCTGAGTTTTGAAAGCCTGGCTCCTTGCCCCTGCAGTTGCTTTCCTCTAACATCTACAGTGTAGATTCTCCCAGCACCTGGATTCAATTCCCTTCCACTAGCACATGGATGCTGGGAACTAACTGCACATCACCTCCTTGCAATGCTCTGTCACCAAGACCTTGAGCGTCAGAGGGGAAAACATGGGTCAGACTGACCTTTGGGTTTGAGTCCTGTCCAAGAGAAGGCTAGAAGCTTGGAGTACATGAAATGGAGGGGACCAAGGGCCTTTGTATGTCGGCCCATGTTCCGCCAACTGTGACAGCCTCCGCCGGTAAGGCTTTGCTCCCATCCTGCCCCCTAGCAAAGGGCCAGAGGAAGGCTTGCATGCTAGATCTTGCCTGGGGAGAGTCAGACGTGAAGATGGAGGCGAGAACAAGACCACCTCTTCCAGAAGCAAAGATGGAATCCAGTGTTGACACTCACCAGTGTGGTCCTGTTTGTTGCTGGGTCCCCCTCCCCAGACAGAGTTCGATTTAGGAATCCATGCTGGACCAGCAGGGCTCCAACCATCCTTCTCTTGCCCAAGACAGAGAGATTCCTTCTCCTCTGGATCCTTCCCTTCTCCTAGGTGCTCAAGCCGAATTCCTACTTCCTGTTCCTGCCAGGGCCTCAGATGCCCTCCTGCTTGAGCCATTGTTCAGCAACCCCCTACCATGTGGTTCCAACCCCCAAATAGAGACTTTGCTTAGCCTTGGGACCAGTGACACCCTGGCTTCCAGCTGCACAGCCTTCTGCAGGATAGTGAATGCACTCACCCGAAGGAGACACAAACCTCTATATACTTCCTCTTTATACTGGGTTTGGGATCTTCCCTCCCAACCACTTCCTCGAGGGCACACAAACTTAGTATGCCAGTTCTACCAAGAAATCCAACCTCAGAACCCTTCTGAGACCCCAAGACCCTAGCAAGGAATAGGGCTGGATGTGGAGACTCTTATCAAGGGTTTCTTGATCTACTATGGACTCCCCAGTTCATATGCAGAAGCCTGGTCCTCAATGGGATGGGATGGGTGGGGCTGAGGCAGAGTAATGGGTGGCTGAAGTCTGATGCAACCAACCACAGAGCTTCGACACACAAAACACCACGAGACCGTTCCAACAGCTGATACAAGACCAACTCAAACAAGCTGGAAACAGCTCAGCCAACCACACAAGGCCAACTGTCCTTTGCTTCAGCCTACAGTTCATGAGCTTTGCAGAATTGCCTGCTCCCATCATGCATCTGACACCAAGCTACAGCAAATAAGCCCATGTGAGGACAGAAGAGGGGAGTAACCCTCGTCTGGAAAAATCCAGACCTGTTCCTGGAACTCCCCGCCTTAACTCATGAATAATCCTCCCTTCCTTTAAAAAGTTGGCATAAAACAGCTGCTCAAAGTCATGTACAGATTTCTCTCTCTCTCTCCCCCCCTCTCTCCCTTTTCCCTCTCCCTCCCTCCCTTTCCCGCTCTTTAATCTGTATTACCAACTTTTTCCTAGGTCTAGAGAGAGTGCTTAGGGATTAAGAGTGCTTGCTACTCTTGTAGAGGACACAGGGACACATGCTCAGTCCCCATCACCCACTAGGTGGCCTCTGAGGCACCTCCACTCAGGTACATATACTCCCCTTACACACATAAACACATAACTGTATTTTTTTAAAAAAGATATTTCCTTAATAAACTCCAACTGTCTCCTACTGACTTGCCCTGAAATTCTTTTCTGTGATACAGTCAAGAGTCCCTGTGTCTCCTGAGTTTAGAAGTCTCCAAATAGAATTCCTGCTTCAGCAGCAGCCATAGAGCTCAGGCTGCCAGTGACAGGGCCTTTGGTAGGTGATTAGGTACTAGGGGAGAAGCTTCTTGAACCTGATTGGTGCTTGCATAAGGAGAACCCCCAACAGGCTTTCCCTCCCACTCTGTAAGAACACACACGGTCTCACCTCTGACCTCTACTCACCATCCTTCAACCAATGCCTCCATCCCAACTTCCCACTCTCCAAAACTACGAGCTACATGACTAAGGGAATGACCAAGCTACCCAGACTTAGGGGGTTTTTATTATAGGAGCTCGAGCTGACTAAGATACCATTCTTTTAGCTACTTTGAAGTCTTAATAGTTATGAGCCAAACCAGACCTATTAAGTACGGCTTCATGAGTGTAGGGTAGCATGGGTCATTGCTGTTTGGATTTAGGAATAACACACAACAGTCAAACCTGTGGCATTCGACTTTTCTACTGATAGAATTAATTAAGGCGAAGGCTATGAGGGGCTCCTGGGCCCCTCTCTGTGTCGCTGCCCAGCGTCTTTGTTAGGGAAATGTCAAGGGGAAAGGAAGCAGCTTGGAACATCTGTGTCCTCCTGTTTTAACTTCATCTCTGAAATTGCCAAAGCACAGATGTCAGGTGTTTGACAAAAAAAAAAAAAAAAAAAGCGAAGAAAAAGAGAAGCTTAGAAGGCACCTGCCCCTCCGAAGCCTGTGGGACAGACAGCACAGCTGGATGCTTTTACAATCTTGTAGATGTTAAAGGATGAATTCCTAGCCAGAACCTCCAGTGGCCTCCTTCTCACCTCACAGAGGCTCTGAATTCCTCACAACAAACACACCTAGCCAGGGTGCACGGAGAACCCTGGTGAAGTCTGTGTCACAGACTTATCAACATATGGAGGAGCTGAAGCTGGTCTTCCATTCGGGGTGAAGATATTCTCCGAAAGCCTGGAGGAGGCCCCAAGAGAACTGGAGCAGTGCCGGTTCCCTGGAATACACTGCAGGTGAGGCAGCCGGTGTCCCTCAGGGAGCCCAGTCCTGGCTTCCCCTGCTGGGAGTCTGTGACTCATCAGCCATCTACTTTGAATGTTGACACTGCAGTTTTGTTCTGTTTGTTTTTAATTGACATCAAAGTGTTGTACCTCATCATGGGCAGTGTGCTAATGGGACACACCGTGTGTCTGGTTAAAGGGCTTTTCTCTGTCCATCCAGCATACCCACGAATCATGGTCTAATCAGAGAAATTTAAATCACCAGCTCCTTGAACATTCCTCATTTCTCTAGGTTGGGAACCTGTGAACTTGTAGTTCTTTATGAACCGTATAATACAATTGGACATGGTAGCGTGGGCCTGTAATACCAGCACTTAAGGGAGCTGCAGCTGATGGATCATAAACTTGAGAACATCTTAGGCTGTTCAGCAGGACTCTAGTTCAGCAAAGTAAGTAAATAGATTATAGAAGTTGTTGTAAACTATGGTTACCTTCCTGTGCTATAGAATATACTAGAACAACAGGGGCTGGAGCAATGGCTCAGCAGTTAAGACCTCTTGTTGCTCTTCCAGAAGCCAGCTTCAGTTGCCAGCACCCACATGGCAGCTCACCATCAGCTGTAAGTCTAGTTCCAGAGGATCTCCCACCTTCTTCTGGCCTCTGTGGGCACTGCACACATATGAGACATATATGTACTGGTGAGACAAAAAAAAAAAAAGGGAATATTCCTGACTATCTGGCTCTCTTCCTTCCCACCTTTCCCAGACTCTAGAAATCTTTTCTCTTCTCACTCTCCCTCCTGCCTTCCTTTTTTCTTTCTCCCCTTGACCCTTTTTTGCTACCTAACTCAGGTTGGCTTCGAGACCATGGTCCTCCCGGCTCAGTCCCGAGTGCTGGGGTTGCAGGCACGAGCAGCCATGCCCAGCTACCTGAAATCAGCACAGAGTGACAGAATTTCATCGTTCCCTTTCCATGTCTGGTTTGATTCAGTCTCTGGGATGTTCTGTATCCATGTTGTCATCTTTTATGGTTGTAATAACATCCCACCGTATCTGTGTACCGAATTTCCTTTAGCCCTTCCTCCCCATGGGATCTGACTTGACTCCGGATTTTGCAACTGTGAATGATGTGAAGAAGATAAGCAGATGTCTTTCTGATGAGCTGGCTTGGCCTCCTAAGATACACCCAATAATTACTACTACTACATGTTGACTGGGAGCTGAATAAGCCCCAGGGGTGGTAACCAGGGACATTCATCAGGGACTCTAAATTAGCTACCTCCCTCATCACTGTGACCAAATACCTGAAAAGAGGCAACTTAAGGGAGGAATGATTTATTTTGGCTCACAGGCTGAGGGTCTGACCCACCAGGTCAGGGAAGGTATGGAGGCAGAAGCAGCTCGCAGCTGTGGCAGTGGGATTGTACTGACTTCTGGGCCAACCGGGAAGCAGGGCTGGGCTGTAAACCTCAAGATCTTCCCACAATTCACTTACAGAACGCACATGAGATGTCTGGGAAGGAAGAAAGGGAAGAACAGAAGACCTGTGAGTGGCAGCCACAGGCCAGGCTGGGGAAAGGCATATTGTGAGGATTCCTGAGTGCTCAGGGTAGACCTCAACAAAAGGCAACAGACAGACAGACAGACAGATGCTCAGAGATTTGCATGGGGTGGGGTTGAGGGTAGAGAGATGGGATCCTAGGGACATCTGAGGAAAGAGATGCCAGGCAGAAGGAAAAGCCTGTGCAGGGGTGTGGGAAGAAGGGTGAGGAACCTAGAATGTTAGAAATAGGGTAGGTGAGGAGAAACCCCAGGCTGGATCACACGGCGTCCGTTGGTTAGTTGCTTTTCCCATCACGGTGACGAAGTACCCTGACAAACACAACTTAAAGGTTGAGCTGGGCTCAGAGTTCCTGAGTAGAGAGAAACATTCTGAGTGGACGTCACGGGGATGGCGACAGGAGATTGAGGGGTCTGCTCCCATTGCATCCACGTTTGGGAAGCAAAGGATACCGATGTTGCTTTTTTTTTCCTTTCTTCAGCCCTGAATCCCAGACCAGGGACTGGTCCCACCCACACTCAGGGTGCGTCTCCCCACTGTCGCTGACCTAATCAAGAAATCCCTCACAGATGTGCCTCTTCAGTATTCTGGAGCCTGTCAAGCTGACAGCGTTAACCGGCACAGTTTAGTGCATGATAAAAACATTGTCTTCTTCACCGAAGCAGAGGCTAGCGAGGGGTCTGAGTGCTCAGGCACACACGATCCACGGAAGGCATCAGAGAATCGCTGACCTAAGCACCGCCGTAGAGGATCCCGTTTCTAGCAAATCCCAGCAAAGGCAAATCCGCAGAGACAGGAAGTAGTTTCGTGGTTGCCTAGGGGATCGAAAGATAGGGACGAAGGCCGACAGCTACCACGTGGGAGTTACTTTTGAAGTAGTACTGAGGTGACCGTAATGACAGTCACAAACTCTGAGAAGACAATGATATTTTGATTAATTGTATACATTAGGGGGAACTGATTGGCTGTGAATTATATCTTACTAAGGCTGTTAGAGAAAAAAAAAGGAATGGATCACCGATTAGGATAGGCAGGGAGGGGAAGGGACCGGTAGGAAGAAGCAGGGAGGGGCCACTGGAAAGATGATGATGGTGGCTAGGTCCAGTGATGGAGAGGTGGAACTGCTGATGGAGTGGTCAGGCTCTCGTGAACTTTGAAAGACCGATACATTTGCCTATTTGTACATTTTGTTACGTGTGTGGAGGCCAGAGGTCAGAGATCAACCTTGAGCATCACTCCTCAGGTGCAGTCTACAGGGTCTCTCACCGGCCTAGAATCCACCACAGATTCAACTGCCCCTGCCTGCCCAGCACTGGGACCAAGCATACGCCATCAGTCCTGGCTTTCTCACAGGGTTCTGGACTCAAACTCAAGTCCTGAGACTTGGGTAGCCATATTTCTTGTATATTATTCTCAAATGTATTTGTGTTCAGAGAGCCATCACTAAGGACTTTCATTTCCAATTAAAATATTTCTCAGAGTGACAAGCAGAGTTCTGGGACTCGTGCCCAGGCGTGTGCCAACACTCCAAAGGTGGGACAAAGAGAGGTGATATGGGAAACTGAGGTCAAATGAAGAGCGCAGTGGTTAGAGCCTATGAAAGTATAATAAGTGTTCCTCATGGAGGCAGGAGAGGCGGCCTCATTACATGTCCTGAATAACTGGTGAGGACCAGGCTGTGGATTCATTAACAGTGGAGTCATGAGTGACCTTGAAGAAGATGGCTTGGGCAGGGTGATGTCTGCAGAAATGCTGCTGAGACATGGAATGGAGACGAATGGAGACAGTGACCACTCAGCGTTGTGTCTGCGCCAATAGGAAAGAGAAGTCACGGCAATGGGTAAAGATGGCAAGATGTTAGAGGAATACAAAGAGGAAAGACAGGGAAAGCCACCTGGACAGGAAATGAGGTGGGGCCCTTGGTGATGCCACCAGCCACCATTGTGACCAGCAGAGGGACTGAGGGGTCCCCGGAGGCAGTCCAGAGCTGGTGGAAGCTTTCAGTTTCCAGCTTGTCCTGCAAATGTCATTAAGCCAGAGCACTTGCAAGAATGGATGTCTGCATCAAGATGAGGCTGCTGGGCAAGCGATGGGGAGATATAGCAGGGTTAGCAAGACGATGGCTTCCCCATGGAGCAGGTCCTAGCTGGGATGAGGTGGTCCAGAAGGGGAAGTGCACGGGTCCCAGGAAAAGAGAACCAGAGAGTGTTAGACTGAAAGAGACCGCTGTCCAGAGGTCACTGCCATTTGAACACGATCCCTACAAGTTCACGTGGATAAATCATGATTATCCAAATCACATGTTGGTGGCATTGGGAATGTGGGGCTTTCATTAGGATTAGATGACTTGATGAGGGTGGTGCCCCCCCACACTGGTAACGGTGGCTTTAAAAGAAGAGGTGCCTCAGCCGGCACTCAGCTGTCTCCCCGTTGCGTTACGTTGTAGCTGCAAGTCGTCACCAGACACTGGTGGATGCCAGCACTAGAATCTGGGACTCCCCAGCCTCCAGAACTGCGACAGAAATAAACTTCTACCCCTCACAGACTTCCCAGTCCTGTCCATCTTTCTTATAGCAACAAAAAACAAATTAAGACAATGGGTTGAGGAGCTAGCATCATCAAAACAAAAAACAAAAAACAAAAAGTCAGTGGGTCTTTCCTAGAAACCTTGAAAGATGTTGCCATGCTCAGGTCTGACAGGCCGTGATTCCATGCCCTGGTGAGTTCTTGGGGCGCCTGCCAAGGGGGAGGGAGGAATCCCTCAAAGTATTGGCCTTTATAACTTTATTCAAGCAATGCTAGAACAGTCACCAACAGAGACCTTGGTCACTGCTATGGACACCTGAAAACTGGTCCTACTTGAAAGCTAAGCTCTCCACTACTTGTGGAAGCTTCACCAGTCAACAGAAGAGAAACAAAGGGTCCGACCCTCCTAGGCAGAAGACAGTCTTAATGACTGGTTGTGGTTTCAGTGTGAAAGTTCCCCACGGGCTCTTATTTGAACATCTGGTCCCTAGTGCTGATTTGGAAGGCTGCTCAAAGTTTTACATGGTGGGCACTTGGTGGAGGAAGAGGGTCACTGGGGGTGGGCCTTAAGGTCTCTAGCCTGACCCTGCTTCCTGTCTGCTCTCTGCCTCCTGACTGCATAAGTAGTGTGACAGGCTGTCTCAGACTCCTCATCATGCTATTGCTGCCATGGTGGACTATATCCTTAAACTGCAAGCCAAAGTTAGTCCTCCCCATCCTTCCCTTATGCCAAAGTTAGTCCTCCCCATCCTTCCCTTATGCCAAAGTTAGTCCTACCCATCCTTCCCTTATGCCAAAGTTAGTCCTCCCCATCCTTCCCTTATGCCAAAGTTAGTCCTCCCCATCCTTCCCTTATGCTGTTTCTTGTCAGGTATTTGGTCACAGCCATGGGGAAAGTAACTCATTAACCCAGGAGACTATCTCCAGTTTAAGGTAGAAGAGGAAACCCAACCGTAGAAGAATATGATGCAGACTTGACATGAGTATTGATTGGTCCCTGTCTTTTTTATGTTTCTATTTCTGTGAGGAAACACCATGAGGAAAAGCAACCTGAGGAGGAAAGGGTTTTATTTTATCTCACACTTCTGGGTAACAAGTCCATTGCTGAGGGAAATCAGGGCAGGACCTTAAACCGAGCAGGAATGGAAGCAGGGGTTATGGAAGAGTGTTTTTTACTGGCTTGCTCAGTCTGCTTTCCTATACAATTCAGGACATGAACATTGTATAAACAGAGGCCACATGCCTCTGTAGGCCTTGTTGCTTGGTCCAAAGCATGTGAGGTAGAAATACCACAGATGAGCGGCTGCTGCCTGCTGCCCCAGCCCAGCCTTTCTCAGGCACAGACCGCCAGAGAAGAGCTCCCTCAGGCTTTCGGAGAATGAGGTAGCATCAGGTCAACCCAGAGCGATTCACATCGTCCAGCAGGGCTTGGCAAGTGGGGTTTGGTATTCTGCATCTCTGGGAGTCAGAGTTCACAACCTCGGTGTCATCCAGAGAGTCAAAATCAATCTGACGCTCAAAAGGCGATGTGAAAATCGCCGTGTCGAAGGCCACTCTGCAGTTTCCATTTATGAAGTCGCAAGTGACCACAGGCTCCTTGGAGATGTGTACTGCTTGGGCACAATTCAAACGTGCTCTCTCTTTGACTTGCATACTCTGACTTTATTTTGGTTTTTGGGAAGTGCTCATTCAGTTTTGCAGGAGGAGCGCAGTCCAAAGAGATGACTCGTAGGAAGTGTGATTTTTAAGATCTGAGAACATCAGTGCGATTCAGAGCACACACAGATTAACTGCAGATGCTCCTCTGCCCACAGTGGAGCCCTACTAACCCCTCTGAAACTGCTCTAGGTCACGAAACTATATATCAAGCCTACCCAACGGTCTGGAGTGTGGGCTCTGTCCCTTTGTGGTCATGTGACTGACGAGAACCGTGGTTTACTGTTGCTTAATCTGGGGCGAAGAACCAAATGCAAATCTATCATTGTCTCACTTTTCCTGTTTATGGTATATATGTGAGTGTACATGTGTTTTTGTGTGTCTGTGGATGCCAGAGGTTGACGTCCTTGATCATGTCTCCATTTACATACTGAAGGAGGGACTCTCACTTGGACTCATCACTGACTATGTGGCTCCAGAGCACTGGGGTTCTGGGCAGGTTCCTGTCTGCCCCACTTTTTATTTATTTGTTTATTTATTTATTTATTTATTTATTTATTTATTTATTATATGTAAGTACATTGTAGCTGTCTTCAGACACTCCAGAAGAGGGAGTCAGATCTTGTTA
>NC_034603.1:18883877-18944554 GCF_900095145.1 Mus pahari | reverse complement strand
TCTTCAGACACTCCAGAAGAGGGAGTCAGATCTTGTTAAGGAGGGTTGTGAGCCACCATGTGGTTGCTGGGATTTGAACTCTGCACCTTTGGAAGAGCAGTCGGGTGCTCTTACCCACTGAGCCATCTCACCAGCCCTGCCCCACTTTTATATGGGTGTATTGAATAGGACCTCGGGTCCTCACACGTGTGCTTATGACGAGCTCTTTACCCACCAAGTCATTTCATAATAAAATATCATCAGTCAAAACATTGGTAAGGGAGGAACTGTTGCATGTGTAAAATTGCACATGTACTTATCTACAAGTATTTTTTAAAGATGATTTTATTTTATGTATATGAGAGTTCAGCCTGTATGTATGTTATGTGCACCACATTTATACATGATGCCTGGGGAGGGGGGGTCAGGGGAGGGTATCCAAGTCCCTGGAATTGGAGTTATAAGTGATTGTGAAGCATCATGTGGGTCCTGGGAACTAAACCCAAGTCCTCTGCAAGAACAGTGGTTAGCTGAGTCATCTCCCCGCTACATGTGTTTGTTTTAACATGGAGAGATGAGGGTCGTTGGAATGACCTGGTTCCCTCTTTTGCTCACCGAGGGGGCCTGATGTAACTTTGATGGGTGAGTACATCACATCTAGTCTGCACTCAGAGAGCTACAGGGGAGGGTTCATAGTCCACAGCTGGTACCCATGTCCCTAGCCACAATGGTTTATCCAGGGAGTGCGTGTGTGATCAGTGTAATCAGTGTAGCATTCATCAACAGAATCTAGAACCACCCGAGAGATGGGTCTCTATGGAGACACGTGGGGGATTTTCCTGACATCATCAGTTGAGGTGGGAAGACCTCCCTGCTGTGGGTGACACTGTCCTCTGGATGGGCTCCTGATCTACAGAAGCGGAGGATGGGAACTGAGCAGAAGCCATTCATTCATCCTCACTGTACTTCTTCGTTATGGTTGTGGACATGATGTGTTGAGCTGCTTTTAAGTTCCTGACTACTCATAACAATAGAGTGTAGTCTTGAATTGTGGGCTGGAGTAAGCCCTTTCTGCTTTAAATTGCTTTAGTCAGGGTGTGTTATCCCAGCAGAAAAAAAAAAAAACTGAGACAATAGTCTTCCATGAGATTGGGATAATGAGAAAAACCAACCAACAAAACATCATCTTCCTTTCTGTCCTGTAAAGCTCCTACAGGAATCCTGGAGTCACTTATGTGAAGTGACTTATGGTGATCTGAGAAGGAGGTCACCACAGAAAAGAGCCATGTCAAGAGAGAAGAAATGTTTTAGCTTCATCCTACTATTGTAACAAATATTATGACCAAAAGCAATTTAGGGAGGAAAGAATGTATTTGATTTACACTTACAGGTCACCATCCATCACTGAGGAAACTCAAACAGGAACTTGAAGCAGAAACCATGGAAGATGATGTTTGCTGGCTCACTCAAAGGCTCATGCTTAACTAGATTTATGATACAGGCCAGGATTACCTGCCCAGGGAATGGTGCTGCCCACAGTGGGCTGGTTCCTCCCAAATCAATCACCAATCAAGACAACTCCCATAGACATGCCCAGAGGCCAATCTGTTCTGGGAAATGCCTCAGTGGAGACTCCATTCTCAGATGACTCTAGGCTCTGTCAAGTTGATAGCTAAAGCTAACTAGAGTGGGGAAGGCACAGGCCTCAGCCATGACATAGTACAGACCAGCTATAGCTACTGTCTCACTCATGTGCTGGTACAGTTCTGCCTGTGGTATAACTGGATTTGTGTCTCCAGCAACTATACCTCAGTAGATCCCGACAGATACAGTGTCCCCTGCTTTGCGTATTACCATGGTACTAAGAAGAGTTTCCAAGCACTGAGGACCCAAGAGCTCCATTCCAGGAATGGTGGCCAGAGGAGCCTCTGGGGTGTAAAGCAAATTAAAAGAAACAATTTAAACTCTGCCATAATTGTACTAAGGGAATACGGCAAATGAAGAAACACCACTTCTTCAAGAAAATCAATTAAATTTTGGTAAGAATATCTCAAGAAGAACACGAAGCTTTTGTACTTGAGCTGGAATCTGTTCTTTCTTTTCTGTTTGTAATTCTTACCAGTTCACCTTGGAGAAAGTCCCATCTGTTGGAGAAGGAGGGGAGGGAAAGAGAGGAGGAGGGAGAGGAGAGGGAGAAGAGGATGAGAAGGGAGGATGGGAGGAGGGAGGGGAAGAGGGATGAAAGGGAGGGATGAGGGTGAAAGGGAAGGATGAGAGGAGGGAAAGAGGGATGAAAGGGAGGGATGAGTGTGAGAAGGGAGGGTGGGAGGAGGGAGGGGAAGAGGGATGAAAGGGAGAGATGAGGAGACATATGGGAGAGGGGTAGGGAGGAGGATGGAAAGGAGAGATTGGGAAAGTATGGAGTAGGGGATGAGGGAGCTGACAGAGGATATTAATGGGGGACTGAGGAATCAGAAAGATTACTGGGAAAGTCAAGAGAAAAATATGAGACATAGTAGCTGAAAACTTACTAAACTTGAAGACATCAGTGTACATAGGCAAGAAACTCAAAAAACTTCAAATACAATAAATGCAGAGATCCCAAAACATCTCAGAAAAACGGTGAAATATGGAAATGTTGTAAAAACAACAGGATGGAATGACTTGTGGTATACAAAGGAGCCCATTCAGATAACGCTGACTTTTCATGAGAAATCACAGAAGACAGATGACCAAGAGAGAGTGAACGGCCATCCACTACGAATCCAATGTCTGTTAAACTGTCATTCAAAGGTGAAATAGTTGTCCCAAATGTTAAAAAGAAACTGAGAGAAGTTGTTGTCAGTAGACCTCTTTTATAAGACATATAGAAGAAAGTTTAGGGGGCTAGAGGGATTGCTCAGCAGGTGAGAGCAATGACTGCTCTTCCAGAGGCCCTAAGTTCAAATCCCAGCAACCACATGATGGCTCACAACCATCTATAATGGGATCTGATGTCCTCTTCTGGCATGCAGGTATATGTGCAGATAGAGCACTTAAGACATAAATAAATAAATAAATAAACAAATAAATAAATCTTTAAAAAGAAGACTAATAATTTGAATATATCCATACATCCTATATTAATAATTAATGAAATTAATGATAAATTATAAATATAGCACAAATGCAGCTCCCTTCTTTCCTCAACTGACTTTGAAAGTAATTATACAAAACATACTTACATAAATGTATCATTGGGCCTGTATCATATAGAAATACAATATATTTATCTAACCATAATGGCACAGATGTGAGTGAGAGTGATGTTACCACCCACCAGGTAGTAACTGAATCCACAGGCATCAAGCATAGTGAGCTAGAAACAGTCAGTAAAAATAATGTCATTGTATCAAACTTTAGGCACATGCTCTTCTTTCTCAGATTCTTTAAGTATCAAACGATGTGAAGTAAGGATTATAAAACGCATTCTTGGGCAAGAATATGTAGTCGGTAGCATTGTGGTCCTTCAAAGACACCAATGTCCGAACCTCTCGACCCTGTGAATACTATTATTTCATGGTGAAGGAAAGTTAAAGCTGTCGATCAGCTGTGGTGCAGAAGCTTCCTGGATAAGCCAGGAAGGAGCAATACAATCACGCGTGGTCCTAGAGACAAGAGAAAGATGCAGAAGAAAGGCCAGGAGAGGCAGCAGCAGGAGACATCCTTGGCCTGATGTTACTGGCTTTGAAGATGGAGAGAGAGCCTCATGAGCCAAGGAATGCAGATGGCCTCCAGAAACTGAAAAGGCCAAGGACAGATCCTCTGTAGAGTCCCCAGAAGGAGCAACGTCCTGCCAACTTGATTCTAGGTCAGCAAGACCCACGTCAGATTTCTGACCTCAAAAGCTGTGTAAATTATATTATACAAGTCACTAACTTTACAGCAACTTGTCACGACAGCAGTAGAAAGCTGCTAAGACAAGACACAGAGCCATCTCAGAGAGAGGGATGGTGGCCATGCCAGGGAGGAGTAGCGTCTTTAAGTGTTAAGTTCCTATATGTGCAATTCTGATAAGTGAAGGTGTCTATGACATTGGACAGGATGGTGCCAACATGTCAGAATGGGAAATGACAAAGCTATGCCCTTCCATAAAAGCAGGGAACAAACTGGTAAATCTGTCAGAATCGACTTCTAGGGAATGCCAAAATTTAATCAGAAACGTACAAAAAGCCGAGGGATGCTGACGAATAAGGAAGCTGCTGGCTTTCAGTGTGTGTTAGTTCCTGTTTGCCACGCCCTACTCTCCAACTCAAGAGTTCCAGAACTATGGTAGCCCACATTACCAACCCAGTTCACAGTACCACAGAAAACAGTAAAAACCTTATTTCCGACAAATTGTAGTCATGGGCTTCTGCAGTAGCTTGATTTGTTTCCTCTGACTAGTTAGTTTCTCCAGGGCTGAAGTAAGTTCCCTGATATTTGTCAAACGAATTTAAAGGAGAACGTATTTCAGCCAGTTAGGGCGAAATTAAAAAGGAAGGCAAGCAATGTGATAAACAAATCCAGGGATTTGGGGAAGAAGAGGTTGGAGGAGAGCAGGAACTTTGGAAAGTTCCCCATATGTACAGGCAACCTAGGAAGCCACATACACATAGATAGAAATAGAAAATGACAAAATGGGGCCTGGAGAGATGGATCAGCAGTTAAAAGAACTGGCTTCTCTTGCAGAGGACCCAAGTTCAGTTCCCAGCAGCCACATGGTAGCTCACAACCTCCTAGAACACCAGTTCCAGGAGGTCTAGTGCCCTCTTGTGGCCACCACAGGCATCAGGCACACACACTGTGCACACACATACATGCATACAGGCAACACACACACACACACACACAAACACACACACACACATAGAGAGAGAATAAAAATAAGTAAATATATAGAAAATAATTAAAAATCATAAATCGAATAAACCTAAGAGGCACGTAGAATGCCGTGTACTATCAGAGGAGAAGAAATATCATCTTGGTGAACACAAGTCATTCTCTGGTATAAACCTTTGTGTCAGGTCATAAAACAAGTTTAAAGTATTGAAACCATACAAAGTATCTTTTCCAAACTGGAGGAAATAAAACTGCAAACAAACAATAGGAGAAACTTCACAAATGTGTGGAATTTCAATGAATAGTTTATTCAAACAATTAGGACAAAGAAGAAATTGTAAGATGAATTAGACTGTCTATTGAGACAACCGTGAAAACAACCCCCTAAAGTAACCAAAACTCATACAAAGGCAGAGCCCAGAGGGAAGTTTACAGCTGTAAACCATCATGTTTAAAAAAATAAGGAGGAGCTCCATCAAAACACAGCTTCACACTGTAAGAAGCTAGGACAGTAAACGCAGAGCTAGTGAAAGGAAGAGGAAAAACAGGAACAAAACAGAGAGCGATAGAAAAAATACCGAAAGATAGTTCTCTGAGAAAGTCAGTGAGATTTACTATAATAAAATCTTGAATTCCAAAAAGGAGAAAAATACTGCAGACAGCATTAGCAACCTTGAAGAGATAAATGAACTACCAGAGAAAATTCTGGATAATCACAATCACATACTGACAAACCAAGCAGGACGAAGTTAAGAAGTTTCTAGGAACCGATTACGATTGTCTGAAGGCGAAATAGAAAAATTGAACAAGAGATTGACTAAGAAAGGTATTGTAAGACAACTACAACCAACCTCCTTTGTGAATATAGAATAAAAAAATTCTCAGTAATGCATTGGCAAAATGAATCCAGCATTATATTAAAGGGATTATGTGCCGTAACCAAGTTTATCACTGGAATATAAGGATGATTCTACATACAAAAATGAGTCCACATTTTCTACCACATTCATAGAAACTAACTGTATGATCACCTCAATTGACACAGAAAAAGAATTTGAGCACGTTCAGCATGATTTATGATTAGAAAGAGACTAGGTATGGCAAGAATTGCCTTAGTATGGCAAAGGCATCCCAGAACAGTCCGAAGGGAGCATCTTATTCAGTGGTTGTACTGGCTAGTTTTGTGTCAACTTGACACAGCTGGAGTTATCACAGAGAAAGGAGCTTTAGTTGAGGAAATGCCTCCATGAGATCCAGCTGTAAGGCATTTTCTCAATTAGTGATCAAGGAGGAAAGGCCCCTTGTGGGTGGGAACATCCCTGGGCTGGTAGTCTTGGGTTCTATAAGAGAGCAAGCTGAGCAAGCCAGGGGAAGCAAGCCAGTAAAGAACATCCCTCCATGGCCTCTGCATCAGCTCCTGCTTCCTGACCTACTTGAGTCCTGAGTGCTTTGGTGATCAACAGCAGTATAAACCCTTTCCTCCCCAACTTGCTTCTTGGTCATGTTGTTGTGCAGGAATAGAAACCCTGACTAAGACAAATTGATACCAGCATAATGGGGTATTCCTGTGACAACCTGACCATGTTTTGGGGAGGACTGTGGAAGGACTTTGGAACTTTGGGACAGAAGATCAATTTGGTGTTAAGAGCTCTTTGGAATGTTGTATAGGAGCTTGGAAGATAATGTTGAGAACAGTGCAGAAGATGGAGGCCTGGCTTGTGTAATTTCAGAGGGAAAATTAAAGACTCTTCTCAGGACCATTGCTATTTTGGATTGTAAAGATTCTGTGGTTCTGGTTAACTGGGGCTGAAGAGTCAGCTGTGATTAACAAGATACCAGAACCACTAAAGNGAAGCCTTTTCCTTACTGGGACTATTGATGCTGGTTAGCTGGAGCTAAGGAATTAGCGGTGATTAAGAAGAGATCAGCATCATTGAGGTGACATCTTCTGGGAAGTGTTTTCTGAGAGCACAGAGGCTGTGTTCCAGAGATAGCCAAGGTTGTACCTTGTGCTGTGGCTGGACTTGGTAATGTGTAAGAGTTACCTATGTGGTACTAGTTTTGAAGGCATGAAGGGGTCATGCAGAGCAGCTGAGGCCATGGAAGCACTGTGAGAGGCCATGGAAGGCCATTGGTGAAGGTGCAGCCTCATTTGCAATTGATGGCCCAGGACTGAAGGGGTCACAGCGGCATTTTGGAGATGCCAGTACCATGAGATTGACCACCAAGAACAGCAGCAGCAGTGAAGTACAGGCAGCTGGAGTTGGAGCCGAGAAGACAAGGTGTGTGCTATGAAGGGCATGGCTGGAGAAGTGACCCAAGCCCTTGGAGGAGCCCAGAAGATCCTGAGTTGGATCCCAGACATTGGATGGTTAGAGATTGATTTTGCTTTTGATTGTGACTGTGCCCTGATGCTTTCCCCTCTTGAAGGAAGTATTTTAGTGGAACCTACAGTTAAGAGACTTTTAATTGTAAAGACTTTGGATTTTAAGAGAGAATGAAATTTTAAGAACTTGCAAAGACTGTGGGACTTTTAAAGTTATTTAAGGTCTTGGGGATGAATAAGAACTAAGGATTGAGGCTTACTAGTGATGTGTTTGTGTGTCAAGTTGACAAGGGGTCAATTGTACTGGCTAGTTTTGTGTCACAGCTGGAGTTATCACAGAGAAAGGAGCTTTAGTTGAGGAAATGNCTNCATGAGATCCAGCTGTAAGGCATTTTCTCAATTAGTGATCAAGGAGGAAAGGCCCCTTGTGGGTGGGAACATCCCTGGGCTGGTAGTCTTGGGTTCTATAAGAGAGCAAGCTGAGCAAGCCAGGGGAAGCAAGCCAGTAAAGAACATCCCTCCATGGCCTCTGCATCAGCTCCTGCTTCCTGACCTGCTTGAGTTCCAGTCCTGCATCCTTTGGTGATCAACAGCAGTATGGAAATGTAAGCCGAATAAACCCTTTCCTCCCCAACTTGCTTCTTGGTCATGATGTGTAGGAATAGAAACCCTGACTAAGACAGTGGTGATAACTGAACTTTTTTTTTTTTAAAGAAATCCACTTTTACACAGCCATTAAACATGTTGCTGAAAGTTATAGGCAGAACAATTAAAAAGCATGCAAACTGGAAAGCAACATTTGTAAAATTCAAAGGAGAGAATTAGCTAAATACTCTATAATACAACCACAGCTAGCAAGTTCTAGAGGGAAAGATCACACTCCTGAGAGGATTTGTTTGTTTGTTTGTTTGTTTGTTTGTAGCAGTTGAAGTGGAGGTTACTCAGTCCATCTCATTCTGAGAGGACTGGCTAACTGTCCCAATTAGCTTTAACTGTCAGCTTGACACAGCCCAGAGTCACCTGAAAAGGAAATCTCGACTGAGGAATTTCCCAAATCAGGATGGTCTACGGACATCTCTCTCTCTCTCTCTCTCTCTCTCTCTCTCTCTCTCTCTCTCTCTGTGTGTGTGTGTGTGTATTGTCTTGACTGTTAATTTTGATGTAGGAGGGCCCAGCCCACTGTGGGTGGCACCATTCCCTAGGTAGGCGGTCCCAGCCTGGAGTGAATCAGCAGGCCACATTCCTCTACAGTTTCTACTGTATCCTTGACTGTGAATGAGATCCTGCCTTGACTTCTCTCAGTGATGAACTGTGACCAAAAAGTGTAAGCCAATAAAACCCTTACCTCCCCTAAGTTGTTTTGGTCAGAGTGCTTTTATCACAGCAACAGAAGAGAATTTAAAACACTGACTTTTAAAAATATCCTAAGTGGTAAAATTTGCAGCACCATTTATCTTCGTTGAGCCTGGCCGTTTGGGTGAGGTGCAGTGGTAACTGGGAATTAGCATAAAATGTCACGTGCTGGAAAGTATTTGTTAAAGTGTGGCAATTCTGGGAAAAAAAAAAAAAACCTTTTTATTATGAGTCCTTTGCCCCCATATTTCCCATGCCATATCAGAAAGATCAAAGCATTGATTAGGGATGGCTATTACTCCTGGAGCTTCTGAAGAGCTGAGCAAGGGTGATGGGCAGGGATGGGAACTTGTTGGTGCTACTGATCCCCCATAGTGGCATAGGGACCGCAAGACATTAAAAAGCTTGAGAGACGTGCAGGGAGGAGTGGCTACCTCAGGGTAGCATTGCATGGAGCTCATTAAAGCTTGGTTACCCATATATTTCTTGGATCAGAAAGTCCAATTAAGAGAAGGGAGTCTTGGGGCATAAACATCAGTCACACCCCTTGTCCTATACTGGGGGGCAACAAGGAGCCTTAGGAAAAGTCAGGCCTGGGGTCTGGGAGCCACAGGTTCCTGCCCAGTGTTGAAGCCATGGGGCACACAAACCCACAAATACCTGAGGGTGAAGAAGGCTTGTAGGTGAAGCGTTTCTTTGGGGGACAATGAAATGGTTTTAAAGTTGACCTGGTACATAAGTGCATTCCTCATCTGTTCACCAAACAACAAGATGTGAAACACGTTACAGCTTCTCATTGGCATAGTGACTGTGGACACAGCAATGTGCCGTACTAGGTGCCTGGAGTCGTTAGAGACTGTCTGAGGTGCAGAGATGCACCTGGGCCACGTGCAGATGTCTCCGTATTTTATAGGAGAGACTCATATTTTGGAATTCTCAGGAGTCCTGACACCAGTGCCCTGCAGCTATCGTGAGATGATTATGTGCTGAAAGACATAAATTTTGCACCTCAAATGTCAGGATTGCAGCTTAGGTGAAGTCCAGCTCAATAAACCTATCGAGGAGGGAAAAGAAAAGAATGGCCTCCCCTTGATCTCTTATTCCTCAGAATCATTTCCAGTCAGCCTCCGGCCCCAGGTAATATTTCCTGGGTCACCTAGGTGGCTGCCCATACTTTAAGCACCAAATAACAAATCGCTTAGGTCTTTTTTTTTTTTTTTTGCTTTTTAAAAACTATTCATACATTGAGTAGTTCTTTGGTTTTAAAAATTATTAATTAACTAACCGTGTATGTGTGTGTGTGCATGCGTGTGTGCATGCGTGTGTGTGTGTGTGTGTGTGTGTGATTATATGTGGATAGGTATATGCATGTATACACTTGTGATTTTTTTTGTGGGTTTCAGGGCCTGTGTGGATGTCAAATGACAACTCTGCAATTACTTCACCCCTACTTTTATGTGGGTTCTGGGAATCAAACCCAGGTCCCCAGGCTTATACAGCAAGCACCTTTACCTGCTGGGCCATCTTGTTGGTTCCCAGGCCCAGTGTTCCATGGGTCAAGACCCTAGGAGGCCACTGAGTTAGTTGTCTTGTCATCAAGAAGGAGAGTAAGAGCTAAGTGACAAATCTTGCACCACTGCTCCTAACTGCACCTGCTTGAGGAGAGACAAGTGTTACACTCAACTCATTTATGTGAAGACCTGCTGCTCATATCCCCACAGTCCACACACACACACACACACACACACACATTCCATATTGCCCCCACTCGTGGCTTCTTCCCATACGGTCCTGGCCAGGTGAACTGCTGAGAAGTCCCCTGTTCCTGATCACACCAGGGAGATAGTAGAGACATCTTTTCCATTCTGTTTCAGTAGAGGTAATGTTTTATCCATTCACCTACCCATTCCTCAAAGAGGCTCAGCTAGCACTGGAAGTCAGAAGGCATCAGAGAGGCCCAGGTTCAAATCCCAGTATCTCCACACCCTAGCTGTGCCATCTCCAAGCCTTTTATTTTCACAGATATGGGCTCTTCTATCTCCCTCAAGCCCTTGGGAGACAATGACGGTGAAAATCACACTCACATGACACCAGAGCCAGGTAGGGTTTGAACTTGTTGCATTTCTGACTTCAGCACACAGCCAATAGAGAAATGACCATGCAGCCCAAAGAAATGGTATCCAGGCTTCCTCCTGCATCTCCTCACATTATGAATAAAGCAGGTAGATCAGGTCTGAGAAACCTCAGTCCTCAGACAAAAGTGGAAGCTCCACACCGAGAGAGATGAGTCTCTGCTATTAGGGGATGAGTGTCAGGTCTTCCAGGCATCTGTCTGTGACCTGTGCTTGGCCACCAGGCTTGGCTCTCCAGCAGGAACAGCACACTCAAAGCATTATGGAAAACAGTCTTGCCATTTCTCAAAAGGTTAAACACCATGCACTTATTTAGCTTGTTTTATTTCACATCATGCCTTCTTAGTTCCATTAATTTTGCTGAACAGTAATACATTACTATGTACAATTTATACATATTAATGCTATAACTGTTAGGGTTTATTTTAAAGATTTATTTATTTATTATATGAAAGTACATGGAAGCTGTCTTCAGACACACCAGAAAAGGGCATCCAATCTCATTACAGATGGTTGTGAACCACCATGTGGTTGTTGGGATTTGAACTCAGGACCTCTGGAAGAGCAGTCAGTGCTCTCTTAAATGCTGAGCCATCATCTCTCCAGCCCCCAACTGTTAGTTTTAATTATAAGATTGCTATGACCTAGAATCATCTGGGAGGAGAATCTCAGTGAGGAATGTCTACATTGGGTTGGTTTGTGGGCATATCTGTGTGGGATCATCTAAACTGATGTGGAAGATCCAGCCCACTGTGGGTGGCACTATTCCCTAGGCAGGGAGTCTCAAGTTGTATGAGCAGAGAAATCAAGCTGAGCACAAGCAAGCAAGCAAGCAAGCAAGCAAGCAAACAAGCCCATGAATACCTACGTACTTACTTGTTTCTCTCTGTCATTGGTTGTAGATGTAGTATAACTGACTGCTTGAAGTTGCTGCCTTGACTTTCCCAAAATGTTGAACTGTAACCTGGAATTGGTTGCTGACATAAAACCCCCTTTCTCACCCAAACTGCTTTTTTGTCAGGGTACTTTATCACAGCAACAGAAAATAAACTAAAGCCAATGTTAATCTGAAGCGTTTTTTGTTTTTTGTTTTTAATCTAAAATTTTGTCTTAGAGATTAATCAGGAACTTACCTGGGCCCTAGCAACTCTCCTCTTAGGTATATGCCCCAGAATAAAGCAAGAAGATGGGTACCTGCAAACTTGTCCATAGTGGCCTCTGAGGAGAAGCTGGCTGTTCTATGTCTGTTCTCCCAAAATTCATGCTTTGGCTAAATCCCTATCATGAAGCACCAAGGTAAGCACTTAACCTGGCTTAAGTGGATAGAGCTGACATCCGGGAGATGATTAGGATTAGATAATGTCATCAGGGTGGATCCTCAGGTTAGAACCCTGGTGGCTTTATAACAGAGACAGAGGACAGAGGGACGTGTATATGCTCCCTGCCTATCGCCATGTGCTGCCCCGGGACTCTGCCCTATGTAGCCCTTTGACCTTGAACATGAACTGTCAGTCAAAATAAGCCTCTCCCCTCAGAGCTTCTCCAGTACATGCCCGTGACAGCAGAAAACAGACACGAATCAGGAAGGAGATGGCCTTGTGCTGCGTAATATAAAGCAGCACAAGGCAAGGCCTGGGCCAAGTAGTGGTAGTGGGTGGGTAGGGGAGCAGAGGTGGGGGGAGGGGTATAGGAAACTTTTGGGATAGCATTTGAAATGTAAATAAAGAAAATAAAAAAAAATTGACAACTAACATTAAAGATATCTAGGTATGGTAGACTACATTTCAATCTCTCAAATTTTATTTGTCTATATACATTATTTCTTAACTCAATTTTACATAGTTTTTTTTTTAAATTGACTAGTCATCAAAATGCTCAAATATGGTATGAGATAATAAATTAACACATGACTGTTTATGTTACTATTCTCCATCTGTGGTTAAACTATTCTTACTACCACAGTAATTTGTAATCAAATGTTTTTGCTCCATTATATATGCCAGAAACTGTATCCATTTTCTTATTTTTCTGAAATAAACAGTATTTGTTATTTGGTTAAAAAAAAAAAAAAAGAAAGAAAGAAAAAAAAAAAGAAAGGAGATGGCCCAGGCTGGAGACGCTATGCACAGAGGTAGCACCAGGGTCCCAGGGAGCAGGAATTGTGAACAGAGGCCTGACCTCAAGTACATCACTGCTGAAAACGGAGCTGGGCAAGTTCCACCCAGAGTCTGGTTTCCTAAGTCACATTTGCCATCGCCAGTGAGACCCCCGGGTGAACAGCCCCACCCTATGCTGCTTCAGAAGAAACCAGGAGTCCCGAGAGAGGTACGGAGGCCGAAGAGACCCGTCCCCTGCAGTCCACAGCATGGTTTGTTTGTTTTTTTAATTCTGCGATTTCTTGGGCCTGGAGAGATAGCTCAGTTGTAAAATGTTTGATTAGTTAGTACAAGGACTTGAGTGAGATTCCCCAGAACAAACGCAAAAAGCCTCGCATGGACATGCTTGTAAGTCTCAACATCAGAGGGGAGACAGACAAATCCCTGGGCTTGCTGGACAGACAGTCTTAGCCGAATTAGGGAGTCCAAAAGCCAGAGAGTGACCCTCTCTCCAGAAACAAAGTGGATGGCTGTCCTCTGGCCTTCACAGGCGCGCACACACACACACACACACACACACACACACACACACGCACACACACGAACTTCTGAAACTTCTTGCACAATGATGTATCTTTCATTTTCTTTTGAAAAGAACCAGAGGGGAGGTTTTTATGGGAAAAAAACTTTTTTATTATTATCACTATTATTATTGTTACTACTACTACTACTACTACCATCACTACCACTACTACTGTATGTGGTTTTGCCTGCATGTGTGTCTGGGCATTACTTGTGCAATGCCCACAGAGACCAGAAGAGGGTGATGGATCCCCTAGGACCAGAGTTACAGATGGTTGTGAACTACCATGTAGGTGCTGGACTTTGAATCCAGGCACCATGGAAGAGCAGCCAGTGATCTTACCCATTGAGTCATCTTCCCAGCCCTGGGGAACAATGCCGTCTAGGCCCTTTGGATTAACCCTAAAGCTCTTGGAAGTTGGAGATTGATCTCTATTACTGACAGGCTTTTTTTCTCATAGGAATCCTCACCTAAGTTTGGATATTATATGGTGTTTTTATGATCACTGGATTTCCTAGGTATTTTCCTAGCTCCTTTGACGGTTTTAATTTACCCACAAATTATTTAAGAGATCTCCTCTAAACTTCTAAATAATGGGGATTTGTCTTGGGCAAGAGATGGGGAGAAATCTTATTAATTTCTAATTTCAAGGCACAGTGGTCAGGAAGCAAGAGTTGTCTCATAATTATTCATTGGAATTTCGTGAGATTTGAACTTGAGCAATAGATTTTTCACAATGATGTATATAAGATTTTCATAATGGTGTATACATGATTTTCATAGTGCTGCATATATAATTCTCGCAGTGCTACATATATGAATTTCACAGTGCTACATGTATGATTTTCATGATGCTGTATAGATGATTTTCACAATAGTGTACATGAGCTTGAGAGAGACTAGAGGCTTTTTAGCAGATGCAAAATTCATCTGTGCCCATTAAAACAAGTCTGTTGTGTCTGTTACTCAAAATGTCCTTATCTTTGTTGACTCTTCTTTCTTTCTTTTATTTTCCCCACTTAATCTAATACTAATTAGAGGAGGCGGGGAGCCTGATATCTCCTCAAAAGGAAAATAGTCTTGGCTCTTTCTCCACCTCAGGAAAGGAAAGTTTACCTCAGACTCATAGAGGTCGTTTTATCAAATGAATATACCTTTGCAATCACCGCCTCGTCTTGGGAGAAACAAACCTTTTCTCATTAAATGTTGACCTGTCTCTCCCTCGCTGTGTCTCCTGTCTTGAGTCCGTTGTCTGGGATTGATAGACCGACATGGCTCAGCGCTGGCTGCTGGAGATTTCTGCCTCGTTCCTGTACCTTCAACCTTTCCTTGCCTTTCTGCTTTGTTCTGTGTCTGGTGGTAGCACATTGCTGCTTGGTTTGGGTTTCATCTTGTTTATCGAATATAATAATACCTCCGTCTTGCACTGCAAGGCTTCGTGTGCACACATGTACTGGCGACTGAGAAATTCGCGTCTGTCTTTCCCCTCTTCCTCTAGGATTTCAGTGTGTCTCCGCTCTTCAGCTTTGCTGTTTCCCTTTCTCACTTGTCCAATAAGAAAAAGGCCCCACTGGCCCGAATACACTCTCTGCTAACTGTCCTAGCTGCCTCCTGCTGGTTGCAGCCCCAGTGACTCGTGCACACACATGTACGCACATGCACACCCAGATGAGCCCAGAATGTGCACGCCTGCTTCAGTCGGAGGCTTTCTCTTTGGGATAAGGATGTGAAGAGTGACTTCTGTTACTATGCCCCACATTGATTGTGCATGTCCCAGCTAGAGATGCTCACAGGAAATTAGGGTCCTTGCCGACATGACTTCTCTGTGGAAGCTGTAAGGCTCATGTCAAGCCAGTAATAATCTCACTCCAGGGGCTTAGAGAAGGCTACTCCTTAGGCAGAAGCACAGCAGGATTGTTTGAGGGCAGATTTGGGCAGATTCTCCTGTGCTGCTGACTGACTCACACCCCTGGGTACTCCCAGGAGATCTGTGAGATGTAACTCCATTCTGGAGGGTCTTAGGGTCTCCATAGACTTTATCTTAGTTCTGCCACTGGGATGACAGTCAGCATGTGTCACATGGGCAAATGGAGAGAAAGAACCAGGGACCTGGACAGGCATGTCGCTCTGAGAGACAGCACGGCCATCTCTGAGGCAGAGCTAGGGGTACAAAGAAATGTGCAGGAGGGCACCCACAGGAGTGGGGTGTGATTGAGCAGGCCTGAGCCTGGAGAAAGAGAACCAATCAGAATGGTCACCCCGGTGAGCCTGCATAGCTTCCTGGTAGCCGGGGCCTGGGAGAAGGGATAGGGAGTGACCATTCAATGGGCAAGAGGCTTCCAATAGAGTGTGAAAATATTCTGGAACTGAAGAGTGATTCTGGATAGACACCCTGAAGAAGGCAGTGCTGGGTCATGTTTAAATAGCCACCATGTCTAACCGCAGGCTACATCAATTATATATAGTCAGTAAAATGGCTTGAGGAAGTAACTTCATTGGCTGAAAGACAGACAACAGGACAACATAATAAGTGGTTGGAGAACCCCAGACTCCAAGCCAAAAACTCAGTAGAGAGCGCAGGGTCTGTTGGAACACAGCACGTTTCCTCCTATGCAAGGAACGGCTCCTCAGAATGGCCCGGGGGGGGGGGGGGGGGGGGGGGGAGGCGGGGACACAGGCGACTAAGGAAGGCTGAGTACTGCCAGGGTCCTCATTTCTCACAGAAAGCTGGAGAATCACCTCAAACATTAGCTCTGTTTGCACTTTTTATTTGTTTTCAATCTCTCTTTCCTGCCCTGCTCTGGGGTGAGGGTGGGAGTTGGGGGGCCGGATGGGGGGCAGTTTCAGAGGGGGTGGTTTGAGGTAGGCACACACTTGTTGATGCATATATGTGGAAGTCAGGCAGCAGCTTGTGGTCTCTTCTTCCTCCATAAAGGTCCAAGGATTGAACTTCAGTTCACTAGGCTTAGTGGGAGGGGCCGCTACCATGCTGGCCCCACGTTGGGTTTTTTATCCATGTTAGGGAAATAGAATAAGGTATTCTGCCAGACAATAACTGGCACTTCTCATGGTCCTCTGAGCTCTAGAAAGTTCTAGATGCACATATTTTGCTGGGAAGGGTCTCTACCTACACTAGTATTATTTAAATGTGTCTCCTTAAAGAACATAGAATTGTCAATGTAGTATACTAATAGTGTTTGGACATGAGGCCTCTGGAGAACATTAGAATTAGATGATGAGGGCATTAGTGGCCTTGTAAAAGAAGGTGAGGGGTCAAGGTTAGCCTGTTTGCTTGGCCCTGAATCACAAGGCCCTCTGTCGTGATGCTGAGCAGATGCAGCAAGGTTAAAAACAAACCTTTATTTATTCTTCATTATAAATGAACCAGTTTTGAGTATTGTAATGGTTTGTGTATGCTCAGCCTGGGGAGTTGCACTATTTTAAAGAGTGACCCTGTTGGAGTAGGTGTGTCACTGTGAGCTTTAAGACCCTTATCCTAGCTGCCTGGAAGCCAGTATTTTGCTAGCAGCCTTCAGATAAAGATGTAGAACCCTCAGCTCCTCCTGCACCATGCCAGCCTGGATGCTGCCATGTTCCTGCTTTGATGATAATGGACTGAATCTCTGGACCTATTAGCCAGCCCCAATTAAATGTTGTCCTTATAAGAGTTGCCTTGGTCATGGTGTCTGTTCACAGGAGTAAAACCCTAAGACAGGTATGTTGTTATGGTAGCAGAATACAGGCTAAGAAATAGGCATGAAGAAGTGGGCAGAGAAGTTCAAATTTAAACCAAGTGGCAAGATCTTCTAAGTTTGCCTTTGGAGCCAGCACACTGCCTTATCCCTAGGCCAGGGAACAGCCATGTTGAGGTCTAGCTAGGGAATTACTGGCTCTAAAGAGGTTCCTAGGACTTATTGTAACCAGGAAAAGCTCACACCTGAGGTTTGCCCAACCTGTTAGCAGCATACATCATGATTTATTCTCGTGTTTCTTTCTGAATTTATCACGGGCAGATCTCAAATTGAACATACTCAGTGCTCAGAAAAGGAGTAGCACAGGGTATTTCCCAAATGCTTGTCAAGGGACTCGTGAACAAATGATTGGATGGGTGATAGATGGACAGAAGGTGGGTTGTTGGATGGCTAGATAGAGCTGGATAATGGATGACTGGATAGATGAGTGTCGAAATGATGGATGGATGGGTGGATGGACAAATGGATGGATGGATGGATGGATAGATGGGTGGAAGGGTGGGTGGATGCATGTATGCATGCTAATGGGTATGGATGCTTGGAAGGATACATGAGAGGATTGAATAGGCATATGTGCTCTAACCCCTGGAAAGTGAATTACTCACATCCATAGCCAACTGAATCAGGCAATGAAGTCTAGGATGGAAGATGTAGCAGGGCCATTTGTTCCTATTCCCTTCTCTAAGCCGTTTAGCTATAAAATGATCCAGACTGACCAGAGGCCAGCTTGTGAGGGGTGACAAATGTCCATAGCTTGACTCAGAAGTAGGTCTCCAAAACCTCAAGGAACCACTATCTCCCAAGCTATTGGACAAATGTACACTTTCCCGAGGCCACAGCTCCATTGTCACTAGGGCAAGCTGCCAGGAGAGGGTTGCACTTGGAAATATTGAGGGCTAGAGCTACTCTTAACTAAGCCTTGCCCCCAACTTCCCTCTCTCATCACATCTCCTGCTTTCTCTCCTTCCTGTACCTTCTCTTAGCCAGCCAGGGCCTGGCTCAGAGGCCAGCAAAGCTCGAGGCAGTTCCATCCCCCAATGGGTCAAGAATCCCTGCTCTCTTGGAGCTAAGCCTTGGCCACTGTTGAGTCACACAGGATCCAAGCACTGCTGGATGGTGGCCAGTTCCTACTCCTCTCACGGGGCATCCTCATGCACAGAAGGTGGCTCTGCAGAAGCAGGAGTGGTGTCAGGCTGTCTTGTGTCTTACACAGTCCCCTATAGCCCAACCTCATTGGCCAATGAGCTTCATGGAGCCTCTTTACATGGGCACTTATAAGTCTAAGAACTGGCGGGTCTCCTACTAGATGGTCTGTGGGTTTTAGGGGAAGGGGGTTTGACTGCACCCCTCACCATACACACCAACTCTGGCAAATAGCCCTTCATTCCCCTTCACTTGCTCCATGCTCTTCTGTGGCTCAGGCTTTGCTCTCTGAAGTGTCCATCTTCCCCCAGGAAGACCACCAAAGTCTCTTTCTGCTCTCTGATTATATTGGCCCCAGGGTTCATTCAGGCAGGAACACTGATTGATGTTACCCATGCAGTGGGTTCAGTGGCCAGCATAGCTTACAGCACACTCAGCTGCCAGTCTCAAGGTGTCCAGTCTTACAGGCTGTCCCTTGAACTGTTGAGTAGTAGAGATGGGTTCTGGGACTTTCTTGTAAGGATGTTTTATGAGCCCCAGTCCCTAGCTGAGGTTCGAGGGGAGCAGGATTTATCCAGACAGGTCAGACTCCAATGTCCTGGAAATTTGTCTGGGCAGCACACTTCATACCTGCATTTCCCACATAGATGAAGACATCATTGTTGTTGCTCTGTGCAACAGCATGTGCATACATTTGTGTGTGTGCATCGAGCACACACATACACACACACACACACACACACACACACAGTGAAAAAGAAAGGCAGAGATGGAGACAGAGACAAAGAATGTGTGTCTGATTACCAAAACATAAATAACCTTTGCCTTGGAGTCTTAGCCTCCATTTCCAACCAGGGAGACTGGTCATAGCATACACAGCAGGGAGAGAGTGGCCCATCTATTAGAGGCAAGGAGCTGTCATCTTGATGCAGCCCACTGGCACATATCCTGTTGCCATACTTTCTGATCTTTCTGGGGACAATGAGCACTGGGATTTTAATGTAATCTTCTGGTTTTAAAGTACACACTTCAAAGTACTGAAGACATTTTATGAGTAAAATAAAATTAGTCGGGGAGGGGAAGGGAGAGGAAGGAAGACACAGTAATTTAACCTGTGAATTGTGGGTGGAGCCTGACTTTAATCGACCACTTCCCTCCCCCAATTTTCTAAAATTGAGGCCAAGCCAGAGCCAGGACTCAAAAAGCCAGAGCCAAGCTGAGCCCCCACTGCCTGCTCTACCTCATGGGGCACCCACATAGGCTAGGAACACTAGGGTCAGACCCTGCCCTCTACGGAGCGTTTAAGACATGAGTTCTCTTAGGGACTCAAAGTGATTTCTTCAGAGCCAGTTGCTTCCAGGATGTGTGAAGAATCCATGTCTTTTCCCAGTCCAAGGAATGGGACAAATCCGAGCTCAGCTTTGGTGATCAAGGCTAAAGCCGGACATAGCTTCCAGATTACCACGCAGAACAAAGACACACAGTTCTGTGACCTTCCCATCAGGCTTTGGGGTAAACATATGGCAAGACTCTCTATGATTGCAGTGCACTCTCCACATTGTGGGGGTCTGAACAATGTCCTGGCATGAGGTCTAGAATGAGTAGGCAACCAGGAAAGATGAAACTCAGTCCCCTGGGCTCAAGTGCCAAATGCAACAACCCCAGGCTCTGTCTGCCCAGCCCTGCATTGCCTGGCTAGAGTGACAGAGTGGCCTCATGCCACCCTGGGCAAGGCAGCCTTTCATTTCCAGAGGGCTGAGGGCCCATCCAAACCAAACGGGCCACCCTCGCTCCAGTCCTCCTGTCTCCATCCAAGGTTCTGTCCGGCCTGGATGGAGTGTCCCCATGCCCTGCCCCCTCCGCTTCTTGCTAATGCTCCACAGATGAGCTTCCTCCACGGCCTCCAAGAAAAACAAGACAACCGCAGATTTCTTTTCACAGAAACGGAACCACTGGAAAGATTTCTCATGATGATCCGAAAATGAAATAAAAATTCCAGAGGAACATTTTAACTTAGAGACAGCACCAGACACATTCAAGAGGATGGGTTCCTGGCCGCTGCCTGAGCTCGGTGGGCCCCAGCACCACATAATGAACACCCTCATGCAGTTTGGCCTGCCATTGCTTTCATTTATGTATCTTAAATGAGCACCAATACTTGAAAATGAAGTTTTATGTAAAACTGAGATTTCCAGCCTCTCTTAAAACTTGAGAGGCCTTTCAACCTGTATACCTATGCCCAGCTCACGCCATCCCCTGGCCGTCCAGTCCTTACGATGTCTACATATACCTCCTCTGCTCTCTGTGGTTGCCTGATCCCTGGCTCTTGGGAAGGAAGACATGAGGGACACATCTCCTGTCATTGGGAGAGCTGGCTTTTCCCAAGCTCAATTCCTTCTGAGCTCAGGTGTTGCATCCCAGTTCCACATGTCCCAACCTGTGGACTCATGGAACTGCTCATGGCTACGAGAGGACATGGCCACTGCCTCTGGCTGAGTGGACAGATTCAGCAGCCATCATGCCTCTTGCTCCTAATCTGAGTCCCCACGAGCCCGCCAACATATACCGAACTCCAGTCAACTCAACTCTCTGAATTCTCTTAAATCCAACTGGAAGCGCAAGCTCAGCTCTTTGACCTCCTCGCTCCACCACTTGCCAAGTTCACTTGTCCTACCCAGCATGGCCACTCCATCCCTGGCTCCAGCCGTGCCACATGATCTGTCAAAAAGCTTACATATCAAAAGATTGGATGCAGGTCCTGATGGCACAGCCCACAGAGTCCCTCTCGTCGAGCCAAAGAAAGGCTCCACACCCTGGGCAGCATTTCTGCCAGCGGGGACCTGCAGATAGACTCAAACATGTGTCCAGAGAGCCTCCCACAGAAGGCTTGAGAAAATATCCAGCTACTCAAAGGTCTGCTCAAGGTTGCATCCCAGCAGAGAAGAAGGGATTCCTGCAAGCACCACCTTGGCTGGTCTGCAGGGTCTGAGATTGGGGAGAAAGCTGAGCTAATTCTCTCTCCTAACCTTGGGTGATTCTGAAGGGGAATGGGAGGCTGTCTGGTGGGCAGTGTTGTCTCTGAACAACACAGGAGTGACCTGCCAGGACCAGCCCCGCTCTGCTTACCTTGCTCCATGTTGCTAACACACACCTTCTATAGCTACCGTTGCCCAGGCCACAGCCTGCTCCTTGGAGCGGCTTCCTGCTGTCCACTGCTTCTTTCCTCTCCCTCCTCCATGGAAACCAGATTGTGCCAGTCATAGCCAAGGCACAGAAGCCCTAGCCCAAGACTGAGCCCACAAGGACCACCAAGATCTGCCCTCCGGCCCCCTACCCCTCACTCTGTCCCTTACCCTGGATTCCCAAGCAAGTAAAGTTCAGTCCTACTCAAAACCATCCTTTTTTTTTTTTTTTTTTTTTTTTTTTGAGACAGGGTTTCTCTGTGTAGCCCTGGCTGTCCTGGAACTCACTCTGCAGACCAGGCTGGCCTCGAACTCAGAGATCCACCTGCCTCTGCTTCCCGAGTGCTGGGATTAGAGGTGTGCACCACCACCACTTGGCAAAACCCTCTCATCTGATGCTCCCAGCTCCTTCTCCCTCTTAGTGACCAGTCACCTACAATGGATCTCAACACCAGCATGGCCCTACCTGTCATATTTTATCCTCTAGACCAATGGTTCTCAACTTTCCTAACGCTGCAACCTTTTAATACAGTTTAATCCTTCGTGTTGTGCTGACCTCCCCAACCATGAAATTATTCTCATTGCTATTTCATTACTGTAATTTTGCTATTGTTATGAATCAAAATATAACTATCTGATGTGAAGGCTATCTGATAAGTGACCCCTGTGAAAGAGTTACCCCCAAAGGGGTCGCGACCCACAGATTGAGAACCGCTATTATAGACAGTAATAGCCTGGGCTCTTCACTGTGAACTGGATGATTCTGAGGGGGCAAGCACCGAAGGGTACCCCCAGATACTAGAGCCTAACCGTTCTGGGCCCTGTTACGAGAGCTCCATAAGTATTTGTCTGATGAGTTGAATGAATGAATGAAGGAAGGAAGGAATGAAGGAATGAAGGAATGAAGGAATGAAGGAATGAAGGAATGAAGGAACACCATCTATGTTCAAAGACAATGGGGTAGAGATAAGTTTAGTTAGGATAGACAGGCAACCTTCCCAGCCCCTCCCACCACTGCCTTGGCCTGTCTCCCCAGTTCTGTAGTATCCCAGGGTATAGGGTGAGATCCACAATACTGCCATCCCTAGGCATATCTCTGACAGGCCTGTCACAGAGCATCACCTGAGCTGCCTCTCTTGTCCTCAACAGGCCTGTGATGTTCATTCCCAAACAAAAGCTAAGAGTGAACACATAGAAAGTCAGGGCTCTCAGGCTCAGAAGGAAGGGAGCACTTACTGGGACCCCTGGTTTTGGCCATTGTATAGTGCCCAGTAGTAGCTTTAACCTCAGGGTCCTGACCACAGAGTCAGGAGGGCCACAGGACGAAGCTGATGCAGAATAGAGTGATGAGTAGAACCAGCCATATTGTTTTCAAAAGGAAAAATGCAAAGTACCTTGTGCAAAGAGAAATTATGCATGCCAAGACCATGGCAGGAGAGTATTGCAGTGTGCATGGTAACCTTCTGGTCTGGGGCTTTGTGGCATTGATAGCATATCTGTGAAGCCGGCCTGGTCAGGGATGAGGAAATAGGACCAATAAAGTATGTGAACATCCCATATCCTATGGCACCAGTGACATCCCACCTCTGCAGACTTAGGGACCTGAGCCCAGGAGCCACAAAAGTGCGGGCTGCACCCTGGCATCACTGTGATAAAAGCCAGCCTCTTCAGTAAGCCTGCAGATGTCCACGAGGGACAACTGTGCTTCAGGAATCAGGATGGCACAGCCAGGCTTTCTAGGCAGCTCCATTCACGCTTTCTTTTCATGGGTATTTAGGCCCCGACTGAGCGCCAGCTACTGTGCGCAACGCTGGGAATTCCCTACAAGCAGGAGAGTCTCCCCACAGCTAATGTGCTCCGTGACCGGGAGACATGTCCTCACTCAGCCTCGCTGGGCTTCAGTCTCTGCAGCTCTGAAGCCGAGAAGCAGGCCTGGTGCTGAGAAGCACTTCAGGCATGGCCGGCCTTCAGCTGGGTCTGAGCCGGCTGAGTTCTCAGCTGCCCAGGCTCAGAGCTGGCCAAGAGGGCTCTGCACGGGGCTTCAGCAGCCTTGAGGTTATGTCTCGGCCCATTCCTCCATACTCCACACAGCAGCTGGATATCCTGGCTCTACAGTCTATGTTGTGGCTCTACAACCTATGACCTATGACCTGGACAACCGTCAGAGCCTCAGTTTCCTATCTGTGAAGTACACAGATCTGTGGCACCAACCAATCCCAGAGGCTCTCATTCCAAGAATCCTGAGGTGTGGGGGTCCCTTGGGGACGCGCTCACCAAACACTGCCGGCTCATGTTGAACACTCACTACCAAGATCAGACCTGACCGAGTCAGTATCTCAGGCAGATAAAAGGTGGAGCCTGGTACTCAAGTCCAGGAGAGAAAGTGGCAAGGAACTTAACTGGAAGGGATCTACAGGGGCTTCAGACGGGGAGGCACGTTTATCATCACCAGTAATCAAAGACTCACAAGCCAAAGCAAGAATCGGCACTGCTGCCTCTGGAAGAGTAGAATACTGGATGTCAAGCCTTGTGCTGCGGGAGACTGGAGAAACAAGGCCTGGGGAATAGGCTGGCCTCTTCTGAGCATGAGCCGGTGGTACTCAGAGCTTAGATTCACAAGCCACAGTCACTCAGCAAATCCCTACGGGTTTGATGTTCAGAGCCAGAGCTGGTGACAATCAGCCTGGTTCCGCTCACCCCTGTGAGGGGGTCAGTCATGGTTTCCTATTCAGAGAACAGAATCCAAGGCCAGCTGCCAGGATGTCCCCAACTCCAATTTTCAGACAAGGTCACATCATGGGCAAGAGGCCGTCCACACCCAAGACCAGGAACACAGCCCTTGCTTCCCTACCTCTCTCCTTTGACCCATCTGATGTTTGACCACAGGGATCTGTGCCCCGTAATCTTCTGCCCACAGCATCTCCCCTGCCAGACTGTTCCAGGAGAGGAGGGCCTTGCCTGGGTTTGTCTGCAGTCCTAACTCTAGCACGGGGGATGAACACAAAGGTGAGGTGCTGAGAGAATGAATGAATGAATGAATGAATGAATGAATGAATGAATGAAGAGAATGCACTGCGGCAGCAAACCCAGCGGCTCTGTGGCCAGGCTCCTGTCTGAGAAGTGTTACTATTTTCTTAACCAGTTAATTTGGGGAGCAGCATTCTCATTAGGCATTATTGAGCCCTCCATGGCCCCCACACCAGCCCAGCTCCCAGACCAGTTCTTCCCCAGATCCTAGTCCAGCTTCTGAAAACTTGGCCTGCCCTGCATCCCTTGCCTTACCAGGCCATCTTCCAGGTGTGTGCTCTTCTGTCATGAAGTCACTCTGACTGGACTCCTCCCACCAGCTTGGGACACGTTATCTGATATCTATGAAACTTCTCTATCACTGTGACAAAAACACTTGAGGCAGTAGACATCACAGAAAGAAAGGTTTATTGTAGCTCACGGTTTCAGGAACTTCTGCCCGTACGTAGTCCTTGGGCCTGTGGCTTTTGGTCTGTGATGACACAGGACATTACAGTAGAAGTTTGTGACCCAGAATGTTCACTTCATGGTGGCCGAGCAAAAGAAAGGAGGACCAAGAGGCTAGGTCCCAGTGTACTTTCCAAAAGAACACAGTCACTGATCTAATTTTCCCCTACCAGGCCCCACCTCTTAAAGGAAACAGTGTTTAAATGAAACAGTGTTTCATATACTGCAGTGTTACACTAGCACTTCTAGACCAGGAGCAGGCTGAGTCCTGGATTCTGGTGGAGGTGTCCTGACACTAGAGTGTAGCCTGACTTGCTTAATGTTCATTCTCTGTGTGTGAGAGTTGGAATAGAAGACAGCATGCTGCAGTCTGCAAACCTGGGCAAGTCCTCCCTCCCTCGGTGAACTGCATTTGCAAGGGAGTCAAAGTTAACTAGAGCAAGACCGCAGCAGGAGGCACTAGAGGTTAGGGGTGGTGACAGCTAAGCAGGAGGCCCAGGGCCAGGACAAGTGCTGCAAGCCAAAGGAACCATAGGGGCTAGAACCCTGGGGCTCACGTGATCTCTGAGCTCCAAGACCTAGAATAAGTAGAGAAGCCAGACGAAGGGTCTGACCCTGTCTCCTATCTTCACCCTTTCCTGGCTCCATGATGCTCCAGCTTGAGCTTGAGAGAGACAGGGTGAAAAATAAAGAAAATAAAAATAAAGTCCAGAGGGGGAGGAGAGAAGTGGACACCAGCATTTCCACCTAAGTGCATGACCTTTCCCCAGCTCAGAGCTCCTTTGGAGCCAAGTGCATAGTGCTGGTTGGGATTCATTTCAAAGAGAAATGGGTCAAGGAAAATTGGAAATTTTTATAGAAAACACTTCAGGCTTGGGGCTGCCTGAAGTGCCTGCTGTCCTGCAGAGAATCTGGGGAGGAATCAGGGCCTGTGGTCAGAGGTCTCCGGGTGCTCTGGATGGGGCTACGTTCAGGTCTGGAGCCCCAGTCCTGTTTTTGAGCTGTGTCTGCCTGTGTTCTTCTGTCTTTGCCATCATGGTAGCTGACTTCAGGGCTGGTGCTGGACTGAGTCTCTCCCAAAGGCACTTCTCCAGGAGCAGGCCATCTCTACTTTACTTCAGAGAGAAGGTCTCACTGAGCTGGAAGCTTGCCAACTCACCTAGTCCATCGCCAGCTTGCCTCGGGGGATTCCTTATCTCCACCTCTGAGACACTTGCTTACAGGCCCAGTGACAGGTCCACCTTGTGTTTTATATGGGTGCTGGGCTCTGAACTCCATTCCTCACATGTGCAGGGCACATATTTTTATCAATTCAGCCATCTCCCTAGCCCTCCAAGATGTGGTCTGAGTAGACCCAAAAAATTCTGTCCCTGGCACAAATGTTATTTGCATGCAGACTTGTCCCCCAGAGACAGCGCATCTCTTTCAGCAATTGCAATTGCTGTATTGGAGACCTGCAGAGAGCAGACCTGGCGAGCCAGAGGCCAACATAACCACCAGACACGGCTAGCCTTATTAATTAAACTCCAGGCACACCTGTGAGGCGAACGGCACTTCATTTCTGAGCTGTGTGCTGTCTGGAAACCAGCATGGTCACTGTGTACCGCCAGAAAAGCTCTTTGGGGGACATTTGCAACCCAAATCCAGGGCACGTAAGGCAAAGCATCGATTCATCGTGTCTGGAGAAGAGACAGCGAGGGCTGAGGGAACCTGAGGTTCCAAGACAACAGCGTCCCTAGAATCCTAACGCTGTAGCAAGACAGGGGCTCTGGACAAAGACCTAAGGATGATCTCGACTCACGCCAGCAGCTCAATGCTATACCTATTTAGAGACGGAGAAACGGAGTCACAGGGCAGTTGGACACCTTACCCAAGGCCCTGTAGTGAACCAGTCACTCAGCCCGACAGGATCTACCCTACCCATATACATTCTCCCACACACGATGCTGTGCCCTCCACTAAACTGCCCCCATGCTTGCTGGGAGCAGCTGTAAAAGCAAGGCAACTCCTTCAAAAGATGCCAGTCATTTTCAAGAACTGTCTCTTGCATCTGAGTTGGGGCTACAGCCAAGCCAGGACTGAGGCTGTCACCCTCTAAATGACATTGGTCATCTATCCAGGAGCCAAACCAACAATCCAAGACTTCCCCAGGCCGCTGTCTCCTGGTGGTCCTTAATCAGAACTCACTGGATCACAGAAGAAAGGGAGTGGGGGTTGGGTCCTGAGGCACAGCTAAACTGAAACTGGAGGCAGAAGAGAGCGACCAAGCACACAGGACTGTCAGCACCAGTCAGGCAGGGTGCTAGGCATAGACTGCTATGAAGACGGACTCCCCCCCACCCCACCCCCACCTTATCTCTATTGAGGGATGAGGTGAGGCCTGAGCTGCCCCATGCATGGCTACTGCTCTTAACTTACAGAGCAGCACTCCCATACTACAGACCCCAACCCAGGAGGCCAGCCAGACTAGGAGACTGGGCCCCGCCAACTCTGCTGACAGTTCTGTCCCTAGACAACTCAGGACCCCAGGGAATGTGCAGCCTCGGGTTCTCCCAGAGCCAGTCCCCACCCACCCTTCCCAGCGTGAGGCCACATCACCACCCTGGCATCTCCCAAAGTTTTCCCAAGGGCCCAGCCCTCGGGACAGGCACACAGCTGCCTCTGCCAAGGTTGTGCTCAGCTCTGAAATACGCCTCCCGGCGCCCAGGCCAGCTGCCTCAGGTTTCACAATCAGTGCTTTCCTTGGGTCCCCAGGCTGCAGGAATGGGGTTGGGGACTGAGAGGGCACTGAGTACCAGATTCAGTGCTGTAAGCTGACCACCGACACGACAGGGCATGGAAGAAAGGGGGTCACCACACAAAGGAGCTGGACCCCAGGGCTCTGGCAAGAAGTTCAAGAAATTCATTCAGACACAAAGAAGGGTCCCTGGATGGATCTATGAACCGAGGCCAGATCTCAGATCTCAGATGTCACATTCAGCCCTAAGTCCAACTCCAGCCGGAGCTCTCTCTTCACCTTCCTCTGCGACCCCAGGGTTCAACACTTAGATGTGTGGCTTGAATCATTGGCCCCAGGGTGTCCACAATTTATTCCCCAGACTCCACCGTTGTTACCACAGGAGATGAGATTGAGCACTTTGGGATGGGGAGGCTGTCCAAAATTATGTTAGAAGGCTCTAAAAGTCATCACCTCATAACGGTGAGAAAGAGGGAGACTCGTCTCCAGCAGAAGAGGCGGAAGTAGTGTGGTCCCAGAGATCGGTATGATGCAGTCGCAAGCCAAGGGAGGCCGGCAGCCACCAGACAGATGCTGGGAGAGGCTGGACAAAGCTCTCACAGAGCCATCTTCTAATTCTGGACCCCCCCCCCCAGGCCTCTGGGAGACCACGCCATGCTGTTTTAAGCCACTGAGTTTGTGAGGTTATTGCAATTGCCACAAAAGGCTGGGTGTGGCCTGCACATCTATCAGCAGGGCCGAATGGCTCCCTCATCTGGTTGTCAGTAAGTCTGCACGCCCTCCCCACTGTACCTCCTCTCTGGTCTCTCAAATCTCCTTCTATGCTCCCCATGACCCAGACCTCACCTGTGGTGAGTCCCCTACCTAGCCCTCACGTGTCTATGGAACTGAGTCCTGATGATCTCCCTGCCTGGGAGTCCCCACACCTCCCTTCCCACCCAGAGGCCTATCCAGACAGTCTTTACTCTACTCCCCTAATGCCTCAGTTCTACCCCACCCTGTGGCACCCCTACCTCCAACCTCCAGCCTGAGCAGGCTTGCCAACATGCAGGATGCTCAGTCAGGTCCCCAGCGACCTTTTATGGTTGCCCCCTGCATACAGGACATTGTTTAGATCCTAGGTGAGCTGTAGCCATCGCCCCCCCCCCCCAAAGCGCCTGGGCATCAGCTCTGCCCCACCCCCACTTCACCCTGCATGACTCCCTGCAGCCTGGAAAACTCCCGACCTGAACTCGAGGGAAGGTAACCTGATGACATCCAGTCAGGAGGGGTTGGCTTCCCTGTCTAGGGGGAGGGCTGGCTGTGGGCCAGTCACTCTGGCCACATGGAGGAGCCAGTTGGTTCCCCGTGCCTCATCCTCTCTCTACAGGCCTGCCTTGGCAGCAGCAGGGCAAAGCAGCTCCCGTGGTGTGGAGTCACTTCTGCCCCGTCAGGGAGGACACCCAAGCCTGACAGCAGCGGGCAGAAGCTTGGCACCCGCTGCTGCTGGAGAGGAGGTGGCAGCCAAGGTCACTGGCACTGGACTGTCTGACTTCTTTCAGCCCTGGGGCAGTGTGTACAGCTTGGCTTGAGGGCACAGCAACCCAGAAAGAAGCAGGTCCCCAGGGCGGGAACCACCTGCCTCGTTTCCATTCCGAGGGATAGCCAAGGGTACCCTAGGGAAGCAGCCCAATGGGGAAGACCGACACCGCCTCAGCCTCTGCATCTCAGAGGCCACGGCCAGCAGGAGGGGCCCGTTTTATTTGATCCATACCATGGTTTGTTTTTTTTTTTTTTTTCTGAAATTTAAAACCACTTTTAAAAATGCCTGAGAGTTCTCATAAAAATTATCATCTGAATTCCCTTGGTGCTAAAACATTCAGCTGCCCCAGATCCATGAGGCTGCCTATGAGAGAGGGCAAGGTCAAGAGAAGTAAGGGAGAACCCCCACTTCAAACAGGGTCTCTGGTTCCACCCTATGCCAGAGGCAAGGTGGGTGCCATATGCCACACACTGCTACATCCATACTGCTGCTTTCATCTTTACAGAGATGTTTTGCTGTCTGTGTTTATACTAGAAGGAGAGAAAGGAGATTGGGGGGTGTAGTTCAGGGGTAGGATGCTTGACTAGCATATGTGAGGGCCTGAATTTAATCCACAGCACTAGGAAAGAACGGGGGAAGGGGATGAGAGTCAGGCCAAGGGTGGATGTTGTGTACGAAAGGGAGATGGGGATATCTAGACTATGACACAGGGATCTTCACAGCATCCCAAGTGGAGACGGCCTTCGGTGCCAAAAGCAAGGCCAGCTGTTCTGTGTATGTGGCCTCATCTGTCTGGCCTTCCTGGGTGCTGGGTGACATCTGCCTGAGCCAGGACCAAGTTGGTGCTGTACACTGGTGCTCCACTGGAGTGCCGTCCGTGCAAGGCTTCTCCGGCTCAGATTTCATTTTCTGCACATCACCGAAAGGGAGTTAGTTGCTGAAGAGATGGAGTCCTGACTCCTGTGACCTGTCGCTGACACTTTCCAAGACAGAACGGTGCTTGGCAGGATCAAGGATCTTGATGTGGGGGAGGTGCACTTGGGTCACCCAGAGAAACTTAAATGGAATCAACCTTCCAAGAGGGAGAGGAGATGTAGGGAGAGGAGACATGTACACAGACAGAGAAGTGAATTCTGGCGACCTCTGAAGTGATGTGCCCTCAAGCCAAGGGCCTGAAGAGACAACCAACACATTCCCTCCTAGTATCTCCAGAGGCAGTGTGACCCGGCCCACATCTCCATTTCAGCTCAGTGACAGCGACCTCTGGTCCCCAAAAGTATGACATAATTGTGCCTACCCAGCTAGGGTTCCACAGCTGTCTTAGGCTTACGGGTGAGTTACGTGCCAGGATCACCCAGTTCCAAGTGCAGAGTGGGTCTTCTGGCCCAACCAGGGCTTCAGCCTTTGTCCCCACCAGTGCTGCCTCCATAGTCAAGAACTTCAAAGACAACAGGTAGAAGCTGGGACAAGGTCCAAGGATGGACCCAGAACTCAAGTTTTTGTTGACAGGTAAGTTTTGCCTTCCCTGGGGTCTTGATTTCCATTGCCCTATTAATACTCATTGGGATGTCTTGAACCTGTATGATATGGTTGCCTTGGGGTAGACTCAACAGCCTGAGTTCTCACTGGGAGAGTATGGGCTTATAGCTCAGGACTGAGGCCTAGGGTTTAATTTTGGACAGTTTAATCTTTTCCAGTGACCAAACTGTTATCTACTCCACCCTCTAGCCCAGCTTCACTGTAGCTGGGCAGTTGGCCTTCTCCAGCCTGCATCAATCAGGTTCCCACCAGATCCCCTGTTTTGGTTTCATGCATCATTCTTTGGCTTCCTGCCTGAAGATGTGATCTCTTATTTCAGCGCACAACCCTGCCTCAGCCCATCAAGGACTCTCCAGAGACCTAACCAACAGGATCACCTGATCTTGACTTTCAGCCTCCAAAAATGCCAGCTAAGTAAAACCCTTTTTTCTTTATCAAGTTGCCCTGACTCAAGTATTTTATTATAATAACCACAACATAATCTGGACTAATTAAGTTCCCTAGTGTCTGAGTCTACTGTGTGTCGCTACAACGAAACACATGAGGTAGGAACTGATGTTTAGTTGGTTCCTGACATTCATTGGCATTGTGCTAGTATCTTCATGCAAATCCCCTTGGATGAGTCACAACAGTGGAGAGGCAGAAAGGCTGTGTGAAAGAGATGAAGCATGTATGGTGAGCTCAGTTTATAAAAATCTGCACTGACAAGAATGAATTCAGTCCTCTGAGCCCCAAACAACTCCGTGGGTTCCCTGATGAGAGCAGAGAGACTCCACAAGCTAGCCCCACCTCCTAACAGGGGTGGGGTGGGGGAGTACCCAAGCCTCCAGAATGCTTTCAAGACACCTCATAGCCTCTCCTATACATAAATAAGCAAAGCCTTTGTAGTGAGCCCCTAGGTCCTGAGCCCATTAAGCTGTGCTGACTTGCTAAACCCAGCCATGGGACACAGATTTTATAAGTCCTGCAACTGCCTCTCTGTGCCTTGTCAGGGCCCAAACTGATGGAAAGCTAAACTGCCTGAGGTCACTCCAGGCCTTTGGCCCAGCTCTGGCCTAAACTGTCTGGACCCCCTCCAGTCAGTGAGTCGACCTTAGCCATGGCCCATTTGGGAACCATCAGACACATTCAAGGGATAACAGGGTCTCGTCATGCCTACACTGGATGGGAAGTCACAGAAGGGAGGCGTAGCCCCCAGAGTATAGTCCTGTGATCTGAAGCTACAGCCCAAGGCTCCCCCCTCCACTCACACAGAGCCGGGGCTCCTCCTCTCCGACTGGGGAGCCCGGGCTTGCATCCTTGCCTTCAGCCTTGGACAGAGGCTCTTCTTCTCTGATGACTGATGGCCAAGCCCCACCCACCCCACCTTCCAGCCCAGCTTCATCCTGACCTGGGTAGTTGGCTGTATCCAGCACCATCTGGGGTCAGTAGTTTCTGGGCTGATTCTGAGTTTGAAATTCCTCTCCTGTGTTCTCAGTTCCAAGTTCTCATTAGGGATGTGTGTATGGGATCGAGAGGCAGAGGGATGACTCAATAGAAGATGCCAAAATGCTAAGCACAGTCCAAAAAACCAAAACCAAGCCAGCTAGACCATTGGAGGAAGGGCTCTAGGGCAGGCAGATAAGCCTAATATGGAATCTGGGATTGGAGACACAGCCAAGGGCACCCAGCCAGCTTCACAGTGCCAGCTCCAACACACCCTGCCTGAGCCCAGGAGTAGGGAAAATAAGGCCAGAACCATGCAGACTCTTCCAGTAGAGGCCAGCCTTACTGGAAGTTATATCAAGGCCAAAGTGGCCGGCCTTGAGCTCTCTGAGAGACAGACTTTTCTAACCCCTGTCAGTTGTTATAAGGAAACGAGTTAGCTGGCAAGAGAACAAGACCAGAGGGCAGGCCTTCCTCCAGGTCTGGGGTACTTCTTGTGCCCATTTCCTCTCCAGTCCCCCAGGGTTACTCTCATACAGACATCAAAAGGGTGAGAGTAAGACGAAGGCTTGGGGAATGCAGAGCAGGTAGCCCCCAGAAGCTGAGCTTGACAGCTAAGGTAGATGGCTATTCATTACCAGGGAAGAAGGGACAGCTAGAAATATTGATTATCTCCCGGGAACACCGGTGTCCCAATGAACAATTCGTTTACCGAGGTACCTGACACGGTGCCTTAAAATTAGAATGGTGCCCTGCCAGGCTGTGCCCAATTGATCTGTCAAACCAGAGTGTGAGAGGGAAGTAAAATAAATGAGCTGGGGCTGCCACAGAGTAGGGGGACGATTTCAATAAATCATAGTACGGGGAGGGCCTCGTGCCAGTCAGGGGCATCCAGGCTACTAATGAAAGGCCTGCAAATGTGCCTGATCCAACATTCTGGGGTCCCTGCCCATGGCTGCTGTCACCTTTCATGCGTTTCCCCAGCCTGGGGTCCAGGTCCAAGGCCAAGAGCTAAGCACGCAGCTGCCCAGCTGCCTGGCAAAAGCCAGGCCCAGGCAAGAAGGTGTCATCCACATACTGCAACCCTGGCACCTGCAAGAGCGCTTCAGGTCCTAACCCGGGCCTCTGTATAATCCAGAGACCTCTGGGAGGGTCAAGTTGGCTGGATAAGACCTGTAGGGCCAGGTGGGCAGTCAGTCACTCAGGCCACTAAGAAGCTCCCCCCATATTCCAGGACCCAAAGCACCCTATGATTTTTAAGTTGAAAGAGATAAGACCCCATGAATGCGTGTGGAAGACGTTGAAGGTGTGGGAGCTACTCTAGGGTCTTTTCAAGGTGTGTCCTGGGGTAAAGGATGTACAGAAAGACTGCTTGGGACCTTTTCTACTGAGTGGCCAGGGGCATTCTGGGATAGAAGCAGGCACCATCACATCACAGAGACTGTGGCAGTTCAGGAACAGAGACAGGGGCTGTTTGGAGGTCACACAATGCTGTCTGTGTTGACACAGCTCTCTCCTGTTCCCCAGTACTCACAGAAGGCACATCACTAGACAGCCTTTGCTTCTCTCTGCGAGGACCCTAGACCGGTAAGCACCATTGGAGGCCTCTGCCTCAACACCCCAGCACCCCACATGCCATGCATTCAACCAGGCAGGCAGCTGACTCCTTCCTAAGCCGGTAAGGCTGGAGCTCAGCTTCAGCCTCCAGGCAGGCCTGCAGATGGGGACTGGGTCTCCCCAGATGGTTCCCTGGGAGTCAGGACCAGACATTCAGGAGACATCTAGCATTCCCCCACCTAGCCTACCCTCTGCAGAAGCCTTACCTGTGTCCAGAGCCTGTGGTCCATCCACAGGAGGGGGTTTGGGAGTGGGCGGTCGGCGATATACCACATGTACTCGGCCTTGCTCAGCCTCCTGATCTATCTGCCCCTTCTCCAGAGGTTCAATAAAGAACTCCTCCTCCTCCATCCGGATCAGACCAGCCTGCAGAGGCAAAGTGTAGAAGTTCAGACTTCCTGTGCACAGATAGAGGAAGAAGAGCAGCAAGGAGGCCCCCCCCCCCCGGGATGATTGCCCTCTGGGACATCTTAACGGCTGGAGGACACAGGCAGGGGAGTCCTCATCTGCTCAGACTCCACTTGGAGGCCTGAGCAGTAGAAAGGTGCTGAGCCACATTTGGAGATAGAGACTCTGCTACCCCATCATCCCTACTCCACATTTTCATACGCCTTCCAGAAAAGTCTTTCTAAACCCAAAATGTCAAAAAACAGCCTGAAGGAGTTCGAGTATCGCTGCAGTGAGAACCTCGGAGGACACGATGATGCATCCGGTGCAGGCCACCTCCAGGAACACAGAGTTGCTCCTAAACACAAGTCAAAACTGTCAGCTAAGAGCTGAATCTAACCCCCAGACGTGTTCAGTTCAGTCCAAACAATACTTTCTTGAGAGAGAGGGGTGGGGGCTTTCAGACTGACTATGTAGCTAGCCTAGGTGGACCTTGAACTTCTAACCCACTGCCTCTACTTCTTGAGTGCTGAAATTAGAGATGAAGGCTACTATGCCCTATTCTGGGGAGTAAAACTCAAGTCTTTACACATTCTGGGCAAACTCTTCCAACTGAGCCACAGCACAGATGTGCAGGGCGGAGGACAATCTCCAATGCCTCCCCATCTGTTTAAACTGGGTCCCTTTGTTGTCTTTCCACTGCGAGTGTCAGGCTAGCTGGCCTATGAACTTTGGGGGATTCTCCTGTCTTCGCCTCCCACCTTCCCATAGGACACTAGGATTGTAGACGCTCACACTACCACACCCGCCTGTTTGTGCATTCTGGAGACTTGAAGTCAAGCTCTCCTGCTTTGCACAGGAAGTGTTTTAACTCAGTGAGCCACCACTAAATCTTCAAATAATACTTTTTCATGCTGTAAATCCAACCACTAAAATGACAAGATTTCACCTTCTAAAATGAAATTGCAGGGACTGGCAAGGTTGCCCAGTGGTTAAGGCTGCCCCTGCTCTTTCAGAGTTCTAAGTTCAGTTCCCAGCACTCATGTTGGACTTCTCACATCATCCAGGAACTGCAGCCCAGGGGAGTCAATGCCTTCTGCTGGTCTCCATGGAAACCCCATTGGAATGGTCACTCCCACCACAGACACCTGCTTACACAGAACTAAAAATACACCTCAACACAAAACAAACAGGGAATCTCTCTGTGGCCTTGGCTGTCCTGGAACTAACTCTCTCTCTCTCTCTCTCTCTCTCTCTCTCTCTCTCTCTCTCTCTCTCTCTCTCTCTCGACCTGGCTGGCCTCAACTCACAGATCCTCCTGCCTCTGTCTCCCAAGTGCTGGGATTAAAAGTGTAAGCCACCAGTGCCCAGCTAAAGAAATGGCTTGCAACCAAAAATGTAGATCTTAAAGGAAAGGAAACTGCAACTTTTCTTGGAAAACATAGCTCTGACCAAATACAAGTTTATACTCTCTGGCCACTGACACCTCAGACAGACAGACAGACAGACAGACAGACAGACAGACAGACACCTCTGTGGCTGGCCCTCTCCCCTCCCTCTGTCCAACCTTGCCCTAAAGCCAGGCTCTATAACAAGTACTGGCTATCTAGGGCTTCCTGCCGGACCCTTCTGCCTGCATTCAGATGTGTTCTGTGTCACTCCAGGCTCTCCAGCCCTCGCCTGTTCTGACCCTCACAGTGATCTCAAGGCTGGGTATGAACACAGCTGAGCCACTGCCTTCCAAACTTGCCCTACACTAGCATAGGAGTCCCTGCTCCCACCTCCCACCTGGGCCACCTGGTAATAAACCCCTATTCTCCCTTTCACATCAGACTCAGAGCCCCGCAAAGATCCTTTCTCTGATGCATGCACCTGGTGCCACTCAGCTCAATGACCCCAAACCATTTCAGTTCCCACACTTTGCTCCCTTGGTCTGCCCTCTAGAAGTCAAAAGTCTCGCATTGTCTAGCCGGGGAGTGTAATTCCTCCACATCACACAATGACCCACAGGAGATCTACACAGCTTCCACTGTTATTCAGATGTAAGTATCAGGGGGAGTCCACACCAATGACAGAGCTTCAGGTTCTCCCAGACAATCAACGGCTCTATTGCTTAAACTTAGCTGGTATTGGCTGGGGTTCCCTGTCCAGCCCTTGGCATCACCCATCCAGATGTTTAGAAACTACTCATTCCCCCCACCCCCACCCCCAAATAACCCAAATGGCATCTGTCACATCATCCTCCTGGCCAAGAAGAACAGAGTAGCTCTATAGGCCATCCTCCTTCTCCCTGACCTCTGGGTGCTCTATGGAGCCTATGCTTTTGCCAGATGAGAGCTTTGCAGACAAGTACACTTGGCACTCTGGTGGGGCCTGCTAGGCATTTCCATCAGTGTGAGTCTAGTGTAGGATGCAGCAATCCATCTGTAGCCTTCACCTTGGGAGAGCCTGGGTATCAGAGGGTAATGCTCACTGAGGAAGAGTAGTTCCATCACAGGCAAGAGCTGGTGGAAGAGTCAGCTATGCAGAGGCTAGTATCAAGCCCAGACTCAAAAAACAAGGATACTGTCTACCCAAAACCTGTCCCAACCCTTCCTATGAGCCAGAAAGGTTGGAAAGGAGAGCCATATGTAGGTGAGGGAAGCGGCACACAGAAAGGCCAAGAGAGGAGGACACCATCGATGGAACAAGCTCACCATTTGGGTGCTTGGGGACCTGGAGTCAAGCTCATAGCACGTAATGCACTGTAGGTGTCTGTGGAGAGGGTGGTCAGCCGCCTGAAAGCTACTGAGCAGGACAGACCTCCATGCGACTCACAGCCGCTGTGAACAGAATCGACTGGGAGAATATAAGAGGCTATGGAATGCTGGAAGCAAGTGCAGGTCTGGGAGTCTGGGAGCAAGGCCTGAATGAGACCTATAGATTCCTGGAAAACCAGGAAGCCAAATTTGGTACGAGACTTAGGAACAGATCTAATTCTACTAGGAGAGAGATGTCAGGGTCAGAAGTACTTCCAGGTCTGGAGTTGATTCAAAAGTCCTCCTACCCCATCGATCCAGGTCCTAGTCACAAAGTAGGATCTATGAAGGAAAGGGAGGGGACTCTGCAGATGGGGCTAAGCGGAGGCTCTACGGCTTGAGAGGTTGCCCTGGTGATCAGTGCAGACCCACATCAAGCCTACCTTCAGGTGAGAGGAGGCAGAGGAAGACAGGACACGGAAGAGGAGATGGAAGTGTGACCCTGGAGAAAGATCAACCTGCTGCAGGTACAGGGAATGTCAGCGGCCACACAGAGCTGGCAGAGGGTAATGCTCAGCCCTGCAGACACCTGGAGCATACTCAGGCCACGCTAACTGTAGACTTCAGCCAACCCGAGCCGAGAGAGAATGACTTCTGATCTTTGCAAGTCATTTGTTAGAGCAGCAGCATTAAGAAATACTCAGGCCAAGTGGGTGGCCTGGCAGAGCGGAGTCGTTCTGAATGACAAAGAAAGGGGAAAAGCAGAGGACCCTCAAGGATCCCCTGTGAACATGGCAGGGAGGGAAGCCAGGAGGCCGTGGAAGTGGAATGAAGTCAATGGACTGGGGCGGGGTAGAGGGTGAGGGTTTGCTGGGAATTATTCAGGCCTCCACACATATGACTCATCCCTGGGTCCCAGGTCACTACAAGCCCTGGGGGGGGGGGATGGAGAAAATGCTTCCAGGCTGAGTAAACAGCTGACCTCCAAGCATCAGGACATGTCCTCTGAGAGACAAATGATGTTAAGGACAGGGGGGAAGTCCCCATTCACTGGGGCGTGCCGAGAATGTTTATGACAGCAAGAGTTCCTTCTATGGATGGTTCCCATGTATATGGTTTTAGAGGAGACAGGCATCTCAAACCCATCTTTATTAATAGAAGCCTTTTAGTGAACATGGGAATCAACCCTGTGGGGTTAGCAGAGGGCAAGCTAACCTGGGAGCCTGGCTTACTGGGTTCCTAGGGCCTAGATGAGTAACTTTAAACAGGATGCCAAAACTCTCTAGGTCTCTAATTCCTCCTCTACCGCAATTATTATGGAAGCATATGAGGCCTGGGATAGCCTCAGAACCAGGGCACACATTGTTGATGAGTCTCTAGTCAAGCGTTTCATCTGTGTTGCTTAATTTCCAATGAGGAGACTAAGGCTCGGAGGATGAAGAAGCCTTCCAAGGACACAGCGTCTGGGAATCAGAGCTCAGGCCTCCCGGGAGGGGTTTCTCATAGGTGAAAACCTAGGAAAGATGAGTCCTATTGAACTAATGAGAGAGAAGCACTAGGGCATCATATGTGCACAGAGTAGCCCCCACTTCTGGAAATATCCTTGCATCCCAGGCTGGAAGACAAATGCAGTGCAGGCCCCGGGCCCTAAGGACCATGTCTCAGCTGCTGAGGAGTAGCCATGTTTGGCTGACAGATATCAAAAGACAGGTTGGGGGGTCTCCCTTCATATCATTGGTCAACAAGACTCTTAGCAGAAGGTCACAGGGACGAAGTGAGGCAGTGTCCACTTGACAGCATGATTAGGAGGCCAGAGCCCAACAGTTATCTACATGAAGGGCACTAGAATCCTGGGTGACCTGGTTCTAGGCATGACCCTGGGTTCATATGCTCCTTCAGCAATTGTGCTAGGGAAATGACAGCTGATTCACTTAACAACCAAGGAACTGGAGACCAGGGAGCACTGCCATCTAGTCTAAGGTCAGGCAGACAGACAGAAAGGGAGCTGGGGACCCAGAAATAAATCTAAGGTAAGTGTGAAGTATGAAGTCAGTTTGCTCAGGTTTTATTACGGGACCAGAGACCTCAACTTGACAGCGCTCTTGGAAAGAGGTATTCAACATGTTCTTTAACAACTAGGGTCCTACAAACCATCTTTCTTGGGTGCCGTGAAATGCACACACATATCTTATTGATGAACCTGTGTGGCACTTACCCGCCCCTTCCAAACCTAGTGAATGGCTAGTGGGAAGCCTGGGCACCATGATCATTCGCAAGGATAAGAGGCTACTCATTTCCAAAGTCAATGAATGACTATCTCTAAGACCAATGTGTGAACACAATGGGAAAGTGTTTCCAAGACCAATGGGTGGCCATTCCAAAACCAATGTAAGACCCCACCTGATGACAGAGAATAACCATCCCCAAGGCTGATGAATGACTGCCCAAGATCAGTAGCTCATTATCATCCTGAAAACCAACAGATGACAATCTCTAGGGATAGGTGACCACCCAAGACCAGAGGTTGATGGTGATAACTGATCTTGCCAACCTGATGAGATTTAGAATTTCCATGGAAATGAATCTTTATGCTGGTCTGTGGGGGGGTTATCTTGATTAGGTTAACTGAGACAAATGTGGGTGCTACCATGTTCACACTGGAGTCCTGGCCTGAGAGAAAAGAGAAAGAACTGAGTTCTCTCATTGCTCTCTGCTCCCTGCCTGAGGACACACGGTGATCAGCTGCCTCAAGCTCCTTCTGCCCATAGCTTCCCTGCCATGATGGATGGCTGAACCCTCAAACTGTGAGTCAAAATAAAACTTTTCTTTACTGAAGTTGATCTTGCAAAGTGTTTTGTTACAGCAAAGAAGCAAGTAACTAATATGCTGGCCACGGAAGGCCTTCTACCTCCAAGATGAAGGGTCAAACTAACGTGTGACCAGCCTGAGGCTACTCACTGACCAGCCTGAGGTCATTAACCGACCATCCTCTGCTGACCTGAATAATGCCACACAAGGGGCTCACCCCAAAGAGAGCAGTGTTCATTAACAGAACGTCAGAGGATCAACGGTTTAGTATGCAACCCAGAGGCAGCTGTCTGAAATCTGGCAGAAGAAAATTGACAAGGGACCAAGGCCCACACTATGAGCTAATTTTTGTGTTCCCCCTCCCCCTAAGGACTTTGATTTCCTGCTGCCAGCGGCAAGTGTATCTGTTTTTACATGTAATTTTTATTAATAAAAATCCATTCCCTCTCCCAACTCAATAAATATTAAAAGGATCTTTCAAGCATGCCAGCCTGAGGAGCACTCTCTTGGGAGTCTGCTATGTCCTACTCCGTGTCTGTCCAGCGTGGGTCTTGCAGAAGGCCTGGTACCCTGGTCCCAACTCTCATTCAGCAAGAGAATGATTGTTGGTCAAATCCAACCAGGCTTTCTACTCTGGGGCAAGAAGAAGCTTCCAGAGAGGACTCGGTCCCGTGCCTCAGTGAGACAGCAAGTTCCCTAAGCCCAGTCATACTTGGAAGTCCAAGCCAAGTTGCCAGTGTTCAGATCTCAGCAAGTTACACAATAAGACCTGACCTCCTTTCCTCTGTGTCCAGCTCCTTCGCTATTTGATGGATGTTGAAGCAGTCGCTGGAGATGGAAATTCAAAGTTAAAAATGTATCACAATCCAAAGACTATGCTCTGCTACTTTGAACTTTAAAGCGTTTAAAGTTCTGACATGTTCAAAGCTAGGGTATCATAGGAGACACAAGCGGGCATCTTACTCGCACTGGTAAAGCTGGCTGTTTGCCCTCAGCATCTCCCCGAACGGGAGCCAGAGGCTGCGGGTATCTCCTATGCATGCGTAAATGCAACTGGGTCTGCGGCTGAAACTCCTCATTTCTGCAGCTTCCAGCACAGAGACTGTCCATGTGTTCATCTGAGTTGTCCTGCTGACAATCAAGAGAGAACAACTGGGATACAGCTTAATAGGTAGGAGTGCTCTGCTCTGCAAGCATGACGACCTGAGTTCAAATCCTGTAATCCCAGGATTGAGGAGGAGGGTGACAGGTGCTCCTGACAGTTCATTTGATGTCCTCCTAGTCATGCCTCCACATATATGCACACAACTGTGCTCTGGGCACACTGGCATACTAGCCCACTGTGCCTGCCACTCCCCCACACTCCCACAGATGCAGAGGGAGCAGCATACAGATCAGACCTGCCACTCCTGGGGCATCTCCTGACAAAGCCGACTCAGTCGGACATGGTTTGCTCTCTCAGAGTCTGGGGTAAGAGCAACCCTGGGGGTTTTATGGGAAAGGGACTTCCCCAACCAGTCACAAAATTGTGACCAAATTACCTCAGAGAGCAACTTCAAGGGGAAAAAAGACCTAGCTTAGCTCCCAGTTCTGGATGGTTTAGTGCACACTGCTTGTCCCTGTGCGCTTACACAGAACCTCATGTTGGCAGGAGTGGAGTATGAGGCAGGAGAGCATCCTCATCTAGAGGGCGACAGGACACAAAGAGTAAGGAAGGAACTGAGGACCAAGTAAATCCTCCAGAGGTGCACTTCCAAGGAGTCCCCAATTAAAATTTCTAGAACCTTCCAAAAGTGCACCACTGGCTGAGGTCCAGCACTTAACACTCGAGCTCTTGAGAAATGTTTCCTGCTCAAATCATAACAGGGATGCCTACGATTTGAGCCACTCTCTTGAAACCACAGAAGACTCTGTCTAGCTCTGCCTCATAGGCAACATTTTTGCACATTGATCTCCCCTTTTATAAATAGGTGACAGCTGCCGGGGAGGGAAGGGGTGGGACAGCACTGTGTGGAAGTGACAGAGGGGTGGGCAAGCCCAATCCATGGGGTCGGAAGTCACTTAGCTCCCCTCACTCTTCCCATACACCTCTAGCAGCTCCTGTTTTGTGCCTTCTGGAGCAACCCCTTCTGGAAAGGTCTATCTGTAGAGCAACCTTGTGCTTGGGTCCATGCTTGCCTGGCTCTTTCAACATTTTTTTTAAAGTATCTGTTTGTCATTGGGTGGTTGGTTGGTTGGCTGGTTGGTTGGTTGGTTTGGGGGATGTGCACATGCCACAATACACATGCACAGGTCAGAGTACAACTTTGTAGAGTCCGATCAAGGGATTAAACTCAGGGCATCAGGCTCATGCAGCAAGCACCTTTTCCAGCTGAGCCCTCTCACTGGCCTACCCTGAGCATTTAGAGTAAACGTGGCGGGGGGGGGGGGGGCATGCAGTCGTTGTCAAGGGCCAGCCACTCTCCTTCCCGTGGAACAATTCCTGCTCATGTCTCTGTCTTCCCAGGAAGTGAGGAGCTATGGCTGGACCTGAACTTCCCAGGGCTGACTGGAACAGAGAGACTCAAACAGGACTGTCTTGAGCTCCACAGAGCCCTGAAGACAGTCGGACATTGTTCCCTCTCTGGACTTAACTCACATCCTCTGGACTTTCAATCTTCTATTGACCTAAACTGGCCCAGTCAGTTTCTGGGGCTCAGATAAAGAAGCTACAAAAGTCATATGCCCCAGCACTTCATCTGTGCCCAACTGGATGCACCCTGCTTTGAAGGGCCATGTGAGAGAGCAGCAGGCAGAGAGGAGGAGACACAGAGCCAGGCGACCAGTTTCAAACACCTGCCATGGGGCATGACTTGTATTTCTTCTGCAAAGTGACGGGTCAGGCCAGTGACCTCTGATCTAGGTGCTTTTTTCACTCTGTAAGGCCAACAGGCCCAAGGCCAGCTCCAGGGGGAGTGGAGGGAGTCCACAGGAAACCACCAAACTGAAATCCAGAAACATTCCCAATGTTCCTGCTGCCTGCAAGATGAAGGCTAAGTTCATCTCCAGGGGTACAAGGCCTCCCAACAGAATCACAGCAGCCACCCCCTCTGCCCCTGAGAGGAGTCCCGCACATCCTTTCTCCTCTACACTTGGCCTTCTTTTGTACCTCAATGCTAGTGTCACTGCTCCCCCCCCATTCCCAAAGCACTTGGTATCACTGAAGGGACCTCTGTGAGCCAGGCATGGTGACAGGAATTCAAACGCCCACTGGAATCCTACAAGCAGGCAGAATGCCTCATTTGTAGAGGCCTCGCAGGTTCCAAGAAGTTAAGCCACAAATACAAACTTCCCCTCAGGGATTAGGCAAACTGAGACACAGGCCTGCTCCTCCCACCCTGAGGAGAACCAGTATGGATAGGTAAGGGGGTCACGGAAGTGCAGCTTCTCCCCAGCATCATGTGATCTCTGTCTTAGACGATTTTATTAAATTCCAGCCAGATACCTTTATCTGCTAAGACTTCAAGTCTGAACTGTGATTGCCACTGAGAGAGAGGGAGAGAGATGCAGAAGAGGTTCTATAGATAAAAGTGCTTGCTATACCAGCTTGAGGACCTGAGTTCCAATCCTGAGAACTTACATTAAAAAGCCAGGAATGGCTGTGTACATCTCTGTGTCCCCAGACAGATGGAGGAATGAATTTGGTAACCACCAGACGAGCCCCGGGCTCAGTGAGAAACTCAAAGGGATAAAGCAAAGAGCAGGACACTGAAAGTCTTCCTCTGGCTTCTGTGCACACTCACACTCACACACACACACACACACACACACACTCATATACACACAAGCACATGCACACATTCAAACACACATGCACACACACTCACACATAAACACACATGCACATACACAGTAGATATCTGAGCCGTGTTAACTTTTCATCCACATTAAATGAGGCTCCCCTGACTTAAACAGAAAGCTTAAGGCACAAGTGTAAAGGGAATAACTCCGAGTAGGTTTCGATACTGTTTAAATCACGACAGCTTTATGGAACTCCAATTTACAAATCACACAACTCATGCATTTAAACAGTATATTGAATGCGGACAAAACAAACAAACAAACAAACAAAAAAACCAAAACGGTTCCTGCTCTCAATGTCAGCACCTTACCCTCGTCTCAGAGGAGCCCACATGTGTTGGCAGTCATTCCCACCCCCCCACCCCCACCTTCACTCCAGCTTCTCTTACCCCATCAGCCTTTAGTTACCTTGGCAACCATTAATCTACTTTCTGCATCTATGAATACTCCTATTTTGGACATTTCCTAAACATGAAGCTGTACAATCTGAGTCTGTGGCTCCATTCACTCACTTTGTATGATGTCTTTAAGGTTGATTTGGATTGTAGAATTATCAGTGTTTCATTCCTTTTTATAGTCAGACAAAAATTCTGCCACGTGTATGTGCTACATTAATGTGTCTGTCCGCTGCGTGATGGACATTTGAAAGCTCCAATCTGAGTGTGAAACCTTGTGCAATTCTATTTTATTACATGATTTCATGAGTGTGTGTGTGTGTGTGTGCGTGTGTGTGTGTATCTGTCTGTCTCTCCATCTGTGTGTACATGTACGTGGCTGCAGATGTCCAAGGAGAAGGCACTGGATACCCTGGAGCTGGAGTGACAGGTGGCTGTGAGCCACCTGACCTGGGTGCTGGGAGCTGGTCTGGTTCTCTGGAAGAGCAGGAAGTGCTCTTCACCCCTGAGCCATCTCTCTGGTCTCTCAATATCAGTTCTCACCAAAAGGGAAAACCCTAGGCTCGAGGGACAGGAACTGATCCCTACACCCTTGTCACTGTGGGAAATAGGATTAGAAAGCTATGGAACATAAAAACTGTCCATCCTTAGTTTAATAAGTGAAATGTGCCCATCCCCCCAAAATGAAAATCCCACAAAAGACAAAGAAGGGATACAGGAGAGCAGAGAGAAACATATTGATTGTGTCCATCTTCCGTGGATGGTTTTTACAGCTAGCAGAAAGTTACTAATGTCAGTAAATATATGTTTATTTAAGGAAAAATAAGATTAGTATGTGCTATAAGCCTGTAGTCCTAGCATCTGGGAGACAGAGGCAGAAGGATCATGAGTTCAAGGCCATCCTCAGCTACAGAGAACTGAAGGCCAGCCTGAGCTACATGAGTCTATGTCTCTAAGTAAGTAAGTAAGTAAATAAATAAATAAATATTATTTAAAGTCACAAAAATCACCACTAATACACTAATACAAACCCTCCAAATTACTGAAACCAGGCAGCATAATAAAGACAAGAGATTGACAAAAACAAAAACCGTTCGTCAGAATGCACAAGTGACCCAAACTATACCCTCTATGATGATGAATATAAATGGTAAAATTGTTTTTAAAAACAAGGACCTTATGCCTTGCAGAAGAGTGTTACTAAATTTATAAATACGTGCTGAGCCACTGGGCTTTCTGGGTGTTACACCAGGAACAAATGTCTGTGACCCATGGGTGTTTGAGATGACAGCTCCCATCTGTGGAGAGTAAAATCGCATCCAGCTCCACACCTGATATCCGTGTAGCTGATAACGGAGAGTGTGGCCTCTGACTCGATCTGCTTCAACTCAAGTGCCAGCCCCATACCTGGCTGACTGTGACGCCTCTCAGCCTCAGTGGTGTTGGAGTGAAATAGGGCCAGTTTACACAGTCAAGTGGCGGTGAGCAGAGAGGTCATGTTTGGAGTGCTCAGAACACCCTGCCAGAACAGCCAGTTCACCAACATTACAGTAACTGTGGTGTGGACCAGCTTGGACCCTGGACAGGAGTAATGTTAAGGGTTGAGGTGAGTTGCTTGATTTTTTTTTTATATTCTCTTTTTTGTAATCTACACACACACACACACACACACACAGAGAGAGAGAGAGAGAGAGAGAGAGAGAGAGAGAGAGAGAGAGAGAGAGAGACGGGTGTGTGTGTGTGCCTGTGTCTGTGTGTGTGCATCTTACACGTGTGCACCTTATACATGTGCATATGGGTCTGTGTGAATACAGACACACACATGCAGTGGTGCACCCTTGGGTCTTGGCCCTTGCCTTCCACCTTGTTTATTCTCTTACAGTTCGCTGCTGTGTGCCCATGAGCTGCTGGGCATCCTGTTGTCTCTGACCTCGCTGTGGGAGCTCTGAGACTGCAGGTGTGAGAGAGCACATCCAGTTTTATGTGACTCTTGAGGATCCAAACTCAGGTCTTTGTGCTTCTGGGGCAAATGCTTTACCCACTGAGTTATCTCTCTGGCCCTGTGTTCTAGTTTTGAACTTTTTATAAAGGGCATAAATATCAAACAGATAACTTTTTTTGTGTGTGAAGAAAATAGAAGGGTGTTAATGGGCAAGGGCAGAAAGAGAAATGGGATAAGAGACACCAATTAGGGTATCTTCCAGCCAGCTCTCTCATCTCCACAGCTCAGAGCCAGGGACAGATACCCACAGGAAGGACAGCTAGGCTGCCAGCCCCAGCCAGGACAGAGAGGTCAGCAGGTCAGGCTCAGACCCTGGGACCGCAACAGGCCTGCTGATCTATCACAAGAGCTGACACTTATCCCTGCCAGATGTTTCTGCTGACATTTCCCAGGTCTCCATCAGCATGAGGACCACGTCGGGGAATGTCCCCAGTCGCAAATTAACATTCACATAAATAATGGAGCGCCCGCCACTAAAGAAGAAAAATGAGTCTCACTGCAGGAACATTTGCCACACTATCAAGAAGTGCAAATTTTCTTTCTGAACTACCACATTTTACTAGCTGGGCCACAGAAGACCCTGGCCTTGCGATGCAGGTTTCTCTTTGAAGCCATCACCTACTTCTCTGAGGGCCTGTATAAGCTTTTTTTTTTTTTTTTTTTTTTTTTTCGCCCTGACTGTATCCTCGAGGCCAAAATGTCTGACCCCCCACTGCATAGTCAGGTCAGTGGGCTGGGTGGGCATGGGCCCTTGTCTAGATGTGCCAACATATTCCCTACATGTACGTTATTTATAGGACTCAGCAAGGTTTATAGGAGTCTAAGTACCCCGAACCAACATACAGATAGCCAGGAAATGGAGCCAAAGTTTCATCAGCCACCTTCATCCACAGGGTCCAAAGACCTACAGACCTTGTTACCTACAGCATGTGGTACAACCCTCCCCCAATAGACTCAGCATTAACCACTTCTACAGAGGACCTCTGTATTGGTGTGTCTGTGCTGTCATATCAAAGTGCCACCAATGGGTGGCTTAAGTTTAAGAACAAACTCAGCCTCAAAATTCCAAAAGTTGAAGTTTAAGGTCTCAATTCCAGCATGTTGTTCCTTTCTGTGAGTTCCCTCTATTAGGCATGTACGTGATCTTTGTCTTCGTGTGTGTGTGTTTGTGAGTGTGTGTGTCCTTATCTCTTCTTATCAGGACACTGGCCTCATTGATTAGCAGCCTCACATTTTAATCACCTCCTTACGGGTCCTCTTTCTAAGTGAGACCACATTCTAAAGTGAGGTAGAGGGGTTTCCAGCAGATGAAATTGGAGAAGAGGCAAGATTCAGCCCACACAGTCACTTTGCACAGAAGTCACACATAACACACTGAATCACACAACACACAGAAACCACACACACACACCATACAGAGGCCACACACACACACACACACACAACATAGAGAAAACACACACAGAAGCTACACACAATACACAGAACACACACACAACACACAGAATCCATGCTGATTGCTGGAGATAGCACCAGAATAAAGCTAAGCTTTGGAAGCAAGAAGGGGTCAAAAAAATTTAGAGCTAAGATGAAAGGATGGACTATCCAGAGACTACCCCATCCGGGAATCCATTCCATCATCAGCCACCAAACCCAGATACTAATGCACATGCCAGCAAGATTCTGCTGAAGGGACCCTGATATAGCAGCCACTTGTGAGGCTATGCCAGTGCCTGGCAAACACAGAAGTGGATGCTCACAGTCAGCTATTGGATGGAACACAGGGCCCCCAATGGAGGAGCTAGAGAAAGTACCCAAGGAGTAGTAGGGGGCTACAACCCTGTAGGTGCAACAACAATATGAACTAACCAGTACCCCCTGAGCTCGAGTCTCTAGCTGCATATGTAGCAGAAGATGGCCTAATCAGCCATCATTGGGAAGAGAGGCCCCTTGGTCTTGTAAACTTTATATGACCCAGCACAGGGGAAGGCCAGGGCCAAGTAGTGGGAGTGGGTGGGTAGGGGAGCAGGGGCAGGGGTGGGGTATAGGGAACTTTCGGGATAGCATTTGAAATGTAAATAAAGAAAATAATAATAAATAAAAAAAATGGGAAAAAAGAAGGGGTCAAAAATCAGACATATAAAAAAGCTTTAAGCCTAATAAGATCTGAACATTCCCAGAGATAGTGACACAGAACTCAATCCCTTTGGAATGGGCATTCTCATCTGCAGAACACAGAACACTAGACAAAGTCCCAGACACTGAAGAGCCAATGGGCAGCCAGCAGGTGCCAGGAACAGCCAAGCTCCACTTTCCATGACTACATGCCAGAATCCTGCTTCAGAATCCATGCCTGGGGCCCCCTCCACAACTGTAAGGAGATAGCTTTGTCTCCAGACATGTCTAGGGCTCCTACTAAGACATTTCCTACACATTCATGCAGCCTAGAATTTTCTGAGTGATCTCAAGGCAGAGTCCACATAGCTGCTGGAAGGCATGGCTCATAGCTTTAGAGACACAGCTTGTCCTACACAGGATCCTGTCTCTAAATGGTGGAATCCGAGAAAGCACTCAATGTTGTTTGTGGGGGGGGGGGAGCAGGTGGCCAGGCCCTGCTGCTTCCCATATAGGTTCTTCCAGGAGTGCCCAGTGGTCAGAAAGGATGTGTGCACACTGAAGGTCCATGAGCCTAGTTGGTGGACAAAGGCTAGCCGATGGGTGGGGAGCTTGAAGCCTTGCCCCCTGCCCAAAACTTCCTTAGTGTGGGAAAAGGGGATGAGTACTCCGGGAGATGCTGGCCTACAGCAATGAGGAGAAACCATGCTAACTAGGAGACATGTCCCACAGAGGCAAGAGCAAATACACAAACAGTGCAGGAAAAGTACATAGGGGGACACAGACTGCCATCTCGCTGTGGGCTATGGGATCAGCCATTCCTCTCCCTAAGCCTCAGTTTCCCCGTAGACGGAATGAAGCCTTTCAGAGGGTAATTCTGAGCTACAGAGGAGATATGCCTTCTGCATTCAGTGAGCTAGGGTACCCAAGTTTGGATATGTTCTCAAAGTTCATTTGTCACCATGGACTGTTACATCCCTAGGTTTCTGAGGCTTGAATCCCTCTGTGGGCATCTCTCACACACATGCTGTACAGCCTGGTACCCTGCCCAATTCCCTTCTGATCCACCCTTCCTGCTCTGGTCTTGGGAGCCTCCATGGTATCCGGGGCAGGCTGACCACCAACTGTCCTCTGCCCGCCTGCCCAGCTGCCATTCTTGGGCCAGGCAACCCTGCCAGGACCCGAGGCTGTCTGCTGCCCCTTCTTGTCCAGATCTCCCAAAACAAAAACCAGGCCACGCCATCTGACAGAAGAACTCGTCTGGTTTATTTATGGGAAGAGACGGGACTGTCAGGGCCAGGCTGTCTGGGCCAGAGCCAGGCTGCTCTGTGGGCCTTTAGAGGCTGTCCGTTGTCTGTCCTTGTGTGGTATGCGGTGATCTGGGAAGAATGTGAGAAAACAGGACCTCTAAGTACTACAGAGTCCCCACTGGTGACACTGAGATGTCTCTTCATCCTAGAGGAAGAACAGCGATACGCATGGACCGAAGCTCTCTTCGAATCATCAGGACCTAGCTGGAGACACCGAGCTGAGTCTTGACCACCTGACCAACAGCATCACATCCAGCATAAGGCAGGCTTGGGTACATCCCGTATCACTGGACAGTGTTGAAGATGCAGGGAGGCTGCCCTTGGGAATAGATGTGGCATGGGGTCCCGCTCCTCACAGAGGGCAGGCTGCCAGGCATCACGCTAAGAGACAGAGGCAAGTCCCAGGTTATGAAAGGTTGTACCAGGAGCAAGCCCTTGGTGGCTGCAACCCTACCACCAGCACTCACACGGACACCCACGGCACAGCATGGCCCCCATGAAGAGGCCCAATTCTACAAAAGAGCTGAAAGTCCTCTTCAAGAGTCCAGAGCCCCAGAGAGACACTTCAGCCATAAAGCGCTTGTCTCGGGAGCACCTGGATCTGATTCCAGAACAAATACGAAAACCCCAGGTGTGGAGGTTCATACTTATTAATCCCAGTGCTGGGCAGGTGGGAACAAGTGGATCCCTGGGGCTGGCTGGCCAACCAGGCCAGCCAGGCATGACTGCACACACACACACACACACACACACACACACACACACACACACACACACCAGTAACAATGTAGACAAAGCAGTGATCTTGGACAGAGGATCCTCACCTACCCCATGACTCCTCTCCTCTGCCCGTCTACCCTCCCATTGTACAGCATTGTCCTTGCTACATAGAATGACCATACCATAGCCACCATGAAGCAGAGATAGCTTTGGGCCCACAGTCATAGCAACCAAATAAGCAGACCAACACAGTAATAGCTACAAAATCAATGATAGCCAGTTATTCTTAATAGTCACATCCGTAATCATATGTATGACTACTAATATTCGCTACAAGGTAAAGAGAGTCACCAAACACTCACCTGGAACTCCACCCACCACTCCCTCTAGGTGCCTGTGGTCTTGGGGAGAGGAGGGGGATAGAGTATACAGGAAGTAGAAGACTAATTAAAGACCGGACTCCATGATGCAGATTCAGAGGGCCATCATCTATAATGGGGTGGGACTTTGTGGTGACACAGATGTTTGGGGTCACCTACACTCCTAGCAGGAACCTCTCCCCAATGTTCCTGTAACTCAGCCCAATAAATTAATTGCTTGGTCAAGCTAGGCTTAGGAGGGACTGGGACTTTGGACATTAGCACCCTCTCTGGGTTGAGCAGACATTTGTTTGTGTTCTCCAGAAAAATTAATACAATGCCTGCATGTGGGACCCACTAGGTGCCCCCCCACTCTGCCTCCCCTCACCCCAGTCTCAAGAGAGCTCATGACTATGATATTGTCCCCAAATCCAGAGCAAGCAGCATTATAAGCAAGCTGCTCCCGATGACCAGTGGGTGCTTCTTTCATGTCCATGGGTGGGATCGGGCCACCAGGAGGTGCTGACACAGGCTTTTGGTGACTCCAACTTGCAATGGGTACAGAATGAGTTCAGGATGCTGGGCTACCGTTGCCCAAGCCTTGAACAGAGGCTACGCCTGTGGACCATGCATGAGAATACCAGCTCTCCTCCATCTCTGTTCCTGTTTCAGTACTGTCTCCAGGCTCTGAGATATAGACATGACTGATAGTAGCTAGCACATGTCCTTTGTATGTCCCCTGCCCTTGGCTCCAAGGTAGTCTCCCCTAGACTGGTTACATTCATCTGCCAAGGGAGTTTTCAGAGCTATTGTACTACAATTCACCACCCTCTCCCTGTGTCCTCTTTGGCCCCAAGGGATAGTGGGCATCATCATCAGGCTGGGCTGCAGGTTAGACCACTAACACAATGTGTGTGTGTGTGTGTGTGTGTGTGTGCGTGTGTGTGTGTGTGTGTGTGTGTGTGTGTTCACGAGCATTGGGGGTTGTCTCTCTTTTTTGCACAAGCTACTGTTGTTGGTGTGTGAATGGTAAGGGTGTGCTCAGCCCTAGATGGGGATCCATTCTAGGAGGGCAGCGGTGGCACCCTAAAGACGGCAAGAAAGAGGCAGCAGGAAGATGTATCACTCTCCCCTATGCTAGAAAGTTCCAAATAATGAACTTAACATAACCAGAAAAATGAAAGATGGCTCACTCTTTCCTGGATCCTCTGATATGATCTGCTCTGGTAGCTATCACTACCAAAGTTCAGGAATAATCTTTGAGGGAGCCACAGATGTCAGTGCTCCAGGCACAGGCTCAATGAATGGACAACAGGGAAGGAAGGCTGTGACCCACACCATGTACGCAAAGTTAGGGACCACAGTGGCAAACACTATCCACTGCATCTCCATAAAACCAGGTTCCAGAGAGTTAATAGCCTTGCTCTCCCCCTCCCACCATGACCCCAGCTCTGGGAGATACAAGATTGTGAAATTAACCAGGAACAGCACACCCAACACTACGGGACAAGATGAGACAGTTCCTGGACCTGCACACAAACAAGGACCTTCATAGCAATGACTGGGTAATAAACAGGAATGTCAGCACATCTCCTCCTCTGCCCTCGAAATCTCTATTGATCCATGTTGCTATAGCCAAGTACCACACACACACACACACACACACACACACACACACACAATCATAGAGACAACCGCACTCTGGTTGACTCTCCTTAGAATGTGCATCTGAGACAGTCCCAGTCGTGACCAGGGGCAGCATGGATTTCCACCCCAGTGCCCTGACTAAGCAGCTTCCGAAGGTTCTGGTTGGATCTTTCCAAAGCATCTTATTTCCCAGACACTGTCCCTAACCCAGTACCTTGACTTTAATTCCCTTCTGCCCACATGACTCAGGAATAGACTGTGTTGGGTCTATCAAAAGAAAACCCCTCCTGGGCCAGAGAGAGGGCTCAGTGGGTAAAACACTTGATATAGAAATATAAAGAGCTGGCTGGGTTCAGTCCCCAGCACACACACACACACACACACACACACACACACACACACACACACAGCGTTGGGGTGGTGAAAACATGCAGAAGCCAGCCCGGGACTGAGTGAATTTGTAAACTCTCAGTTCAGTCAACGACTGCTTCAAAAATAAAATAATAAAATAAAATAAGGTGGGCATTTCCTAAGCAACAATACAGAGGTTGACCTCTAGCCTCCACATGCATATGTGCACACCACATATAAAAAAACCAATAAGAAACCTTCCTATGTTCCTAGAGCCAATCAGCTTTTCCTCTGTGTCCCTCAAGCCTGGGACATCTTCCCTGGGTGATGAGAGCTGTCCATCCTGTGGTCCCAGGATGTCCTTTCAGTGACACCTATGGCTTCTCACTCACAGCACTCCCTGTAAGTGCTAGCCCAGAGCCCTCCCTCCTGTTCTCAGGGAGACAGTCTGGCCTCACTTTCCTCTGCTCCTGCCAGAGAGGGGACACATTATTGTGTTGCTTTGTCCTGACAGGCTCACACCTGCTTACAAAGTGCTAATCTTCACCAGAGGGGCTGGCGCACTACTCAGTCCTCGAAGTAAGTCAGATGAATGCTCCGACTCGCACATTAGGGTTCTTATTTCGGGAGGCTTTGTTTACTGATCAGGATTGGACATGAAGCAAACACTGGCATCTCAGCATGGAGCAGGCCTCCCTTTTACCTTCAGTGGCATGGGACCTTAGACTTCAGCAAATGCACAACACAGTCCGCCCTCACCATGGACTGGAGTGAGCCAGCAGCTGGTGGCTACCAGCCCAGGACACACATGGAACGTCTCCTACCTATCACCAAGGACAACAAAATAACCGTGGATGGTAGGTCATAGCCCAGGGCAAGCATGGAGCCCCACCTTCTGTTACCATGGACAAGATGCCACTGGCACCAGATCACAGCCCTGGACACAGAGAGACATCGGGTTTCCATTACCACAGACAAGAAGGTGCCAATGGCTAACAGAGTCCAGTTCTGGACACACAAGGACATCAGCTTTCCATTACTATGGGCATGGATGTACCAGTGTCCTGAGAAAGCAAAACACAAGACAAGCTCATACCCCACTCCCTACCCCAGCTTTCTGTTATTAAGGACAACAACATGTTAATGACTGCCAGATCACAGTCCAAGGAAAGGACTGCCTATTACCACAAATATGAATGTGCCTATGGTATCAGATCATAGTACAAGACATACAGGGACATTGGCTTGCCATCATCATGGCTGAGAACATGCCAATAGCCTGAGAGATCCCAGCCTAGAATGGGTGCAGGAATTGTCAACCAAGGTGATCTTTTTCTCTGTTATCGGTATATTACTATGCTGACAGAGTGTGGGACCTTGTGTTGGCCAGACCTCTCATCACTGTGACAAATACAGAAGAGGTACCATCTTTTAAGGTCATTGCTTATTTAGAGACAGCATTGCATGAAACCTAGCTGGCCTTGAACTCACTATATAGCTGATGATGACTTTGAACTTCTGATCCACTCACTTCTACCTCCTGGGTGTTGGTACTGCATGCATGCACCACCATGTCCAGTCCAATAGACATGTTTTAAAGAGGATAAATATTCATCTTGGCTCATGGTTTCAGAACTTGAAGTTCACGGCCAGCTTCCTATGTATCTATGGGCCTAAGATGAAGCAGAGAAAGTCAAGAAGTTTCGCAGTTGCTCACCTCATGGACCAGGAAACAGACAGAGTTGGGAAGAAAGACCCAGGCAACAAGTGTAACCTTCAAAGTTCTCTCCAGTGGTCTCCTTTCTCCAGCTAGGCAACACCTTCTTAAACAGTGTCACTAGCTGGGGACCAAGCTGTCAGTATATGAGCCCAGTACATGGGCAGGGTGTAAAAGAGGATGAGTAGGGTAAATAATTTCCTATTCAAGCCACAAAAAGAAGCTAGAGTCAGAGCTGAGAGCCCAGGAAGGCAGCCAGCTAATGCCCTTCCTCTGGCTCACTCAGCCCCATAAGCAGAGAGGATGAACACTCTCCACATGCTGAACCTTCAGCTACCTCCCACCAGAGTCCTTCCTCTCCATCCAACCACAGGCCTCATCTTCCCATCCTGAGAGTCTGTGTTCCCTTTCTAAGAGACAGTAAAGCCCCCTTCCTTTCACATGCCCTTCTCTGCAAGCTGGCCTCCGCTGCTGTCCTTCCCCACATCTGACATCCACATATTCTGCCTCTCTCCCCAAAGGCCACTGGGGACCTTCATATCCCCTTCTTTTGGCCTCTCTCTGAAGCCCACTCAGTTTCCATGGCATCAGAGACAGCCAGTTTCCTCATACTCCATTGACCCTACAACACAGACTACGTGTTCCCTTCAAAAGCCCACTTAACATTTACAGAAGCTGAGCAAACACCAGCAAATGAAGCAATTTCAGAATTCTCCAAGTCTCAGAGCACCCAGGTGGCCTCTGTGCTCATAATTCAGGGTGTTTGGTCTGGACCAGGATATCCCTGCCAAGTCTCCATGGAGACTAACTGTTCCTTTCTTGCCAGAGCCTGGCAGCTGTGGAAGATGACTGAAGTCCTTTCGCTAGGGATCTGAATGCATGTCTCCCCTCTGAAGTCCATATGTGATGATATGAAGAATGTGGGCCTTTGAGAGATGATGAGGTGCTAAGAGTCCTGCTCCTATGAAGAGAGACCCAAGAGTTTGCATGTCCCATCTACTCTGTGAGAACAAAGTGAGGAGATGTCACTATGAACTAGGAGGTGACTGAGCCAGCTGATACCTTGATCTGGGACCAATCTCCAAATCTGGGAGAGACGAGGCCCAGCTATACAACAGTCCAGATGGGCCAAGACAGCCTTGGAGCTCTGGATGCTAACTGGAAGATGTTGATTACCCAGAGGGATAAAGAAAAAATACAGAACTAAGATAGAGTCTCAAAACATCTAGAAATATTTGATGGAAAGACTAAAGTGCTGGGGGAAACAGATTCTTGCAGGAAGTCTGTGCTAGCTTGGAGAGGAAACTCATTTACTGCAACAGTGAAATTGAATATAAAAGCTAACAAAGTCTGAACTCAACTTGCAAAGACATTGAAGATTCACAAGAAATTAGCATGACAGGTTAACACAATAAAACCTCACCACTTGGGAGTTTTGTAAACTACCCCATAAACAGTTCTCAAATTAATAGAATCACAATCACAAGTACCCTTTAACACACTGATATTGAGACGCCAACATATCAGCAAGTCTAGGTGATAACCAAAGCTGTCACCAGAAGCAAATTCATAGCCTCAATGCTTCATGATTATAAAACAGAACAAAAGTAATGGAAAATTCACATCAAGAACACAGAAAGAGACCAAAATATATCAAAAGTAACTAAGATAATAAAAGATAATAATAGGATATCAATTATAAAATATTTATATGTGTTATTGGACAAGAGAGATGGCTCAGTGGCTAAAAGTGTTTGCCTCTCAATGATGCAAGCCTTGTGACCTGAATCTGATTCCTGAGCCACATAGAAAAGTGAAAGTAGAAAAACAACTCTAAAAAGCTGTCCTCTGACCACCACATGCGTCCTATGTCCCATATAGTGATGACAATGATGATAGTGATGGAGGTGATGGTGATGATGATGGTGGTGGTGGTGATGATAATTTTATTTATATGTGTCACAAAGTGAAAAATGGTCACCAACATAACCAGTAGTAGCTTTTCAGTTTCCATTGCTCATGAAACAGCAATAAACTTCCTGACATAAAACAACACAAGTTGTTCAAGAGCCCAAAAGTTCAAAGTAAGTCTTCTCCAGCTACAGTAAATCTTGAGGAAGGGTGGGATGGACTGAGATGCTTCTGGAAGTCATAGGGAGTACCGGTTCCCTTCTCCTTTGTAGCTCCTGGTGACCTCTTTCTTGTATTACGTGGCTCATGGCCTCTTCCTCCATTTTCAAAGCTGACATCTTCCAGCTTCTCCTTGACTCTGACCTCCACTTTTAAGAACACCGAGCTCAGCAGGATAATCCAGGATAATCCCCTCTCTTAAAGTCAAATAATGAATGACTGTTACTTCATGGGCCATCCTCATTCCCCAACACGATCTAACAAGGCATATTTGAAGATTCCAGGGCCAAGGAGCTGAGCATCCTTGTGGGGAGACTGCTGTCTCCCACATTATCTACACCAAATTGGAAGAATCCATTCTCCTTGTTTTTCTTTTCTGCTTTCCTGGGGTGAGTTTTCTTATAAGTATATTTTCTTATACTTAAAAGCAATTTTTATAAGTATTTTGTATTCTGGGCAAAAGCATGTTTAACGGTGGACTAAGGGATTTTAAAGGGCACAGAATCCTTTCCAGGTACTTGTTGGTCTGTTTTTGTCACCATCTTTTTCTCTGGTCTTTTTTCCTTGCCCTCTTGCCCATGACCTGACTGAGGACAGGACAGACCTCCTTCATGTCTGTGTCCCTAACACTGAGCACAGTGCTTTTGGCATAATAAGCTTTTGAAAATACTTCTCACTTAGGACAAACCCCTTTACAAAGGGGCCTTGGTTCTGGAAGAATGATGTGCACGCTCAAATATGCACTTTAAAGCTGAGATCCAAATCAACACAATGATATTATTTAAGCATCCTCATACATAAAACCAAATTCGGAAACAGTCTGGGAAATGCAAGCCAGCAGACAGATAAAGTGTTATTGCTCTGGCCCTGGAGAGAACCCTTCATCTGCACAGAGCCAGAAGAAGGATGTGAGAAGTGGGACCAGCCCCACAAGCCAGAGGCAGGAGTGTGGTTTGCATGGGCTGAGTGCCAGCTCCGAACAGGGGCCTCCCCAGGCTAGAGACAGCAGCTGCCTCTGACCAGACCTCCCCGCTGGGCTTAGACTCAAGCCCATCACCCCGGCCAAGGAGGATAAACTTGTCCCTACAAGAACATCACGCTGAGATGTGGGTAGAAGCTCTGGGGGCCTTGCCTGCTCCTTCCTTTCAGAAAGGAATAAGAAAGCTCAGAGACCCAGTGGCTTTATCTTCTAGATTGCTTTTGTTATTTTATTTATTACATTTATTCATTGTCGTGTGTCTGCCTTGGGGCTGGGGCCCTCATCTGCTGAGCCATCTTACCAGCCCAAGTTATCTTCTCTTCTCATTGCCCTGACAAAATATCTGACCAGAGCAACTTAAGGATGGAAGGGTCTGGCTTGGCTCACAGTCTGGGCGCTTACAGTCCACCACAGAGGAGAAGGCATGGTGACAGGCACATGAAGCAGCTGGTCACAGTGTACTCGCAGCCAGGAAACAGAGAGAGGTCAGTTCTGATACTCAGCTCACCTTGGTGCCACCCACACTTGGGGTTACAGATCTGTAGTAACACCCTCACAGATATGTCCTGAGGTAGGTTCTAAATCCAACAAGTTGGCAATCAGTATTAACTACATACCATCCTTGAATCTCATAGGTTGAAGAAAAGAGTTAGACCCAACTGAGGCACACACATACATACACACACAGAGCAAGAGAGAGAGAGAGAGAGAGAGAGAGAGAGAGAGAGAGAGAGAGAAGGAAAATGAGACTGGAGAGATGGCCTAGTGGTTAAGAGCACCAGCTGCTTTTCTCCAACACCCACACAGAGGCTCACGACCCTCTGTAACTCAAGTTGCAGAGTACCCAGTGCCCTTTTCTGGCCTCCAGGGACACCAGGCACCTACCTGGTGCACATGCATGCATACAAGCAAAACACCCACCCACATAAAATACTTTTTTTAAAGAGAAGATATTTCACCAAAAATTCTGAAGTGTTGCTACAGATTGACATGATAATATTTGGGGATAAATTAGGTAGGGTATGGCTGCTTTATGGAATTATTAAGGAATGAAGGATCAAATGAAAACAAGAGGAGGAAAAGCTCAGGCTCCAAGCCATTGATTGCATCACGCATCCAAGATCTGACACCTAAGGCTTGGGTGATCCAGTCAGTTGGAATCTCTCTAGGCCTCATACAGGCGTAGCAGAATCACCAGAGCATAGGGGGCACTGAGTCCATCTATGCAGTGAAGAATGAGCATGCAGGCACTGAGTATAGCCAAGCAGTTTGGACTGAGCATGCAGGGCAGAGATCCAGTGCAGCTATGCAGCGTGGCCCGAACATGCATGGCAGGGACTGAGTCCAGCTATGCAGGGTGGCCCAAGCATGCAGGGCAGCTAGGAGAGGGCTCTGGAGCCAATCACACAGAGACTGAAGACCACAGTCCTCAGGGGGGAATAAAAAAAAAACAACTCAGCAATGAATTCAATAAGTTTTCACTTATCAAAAATTAGACTCTTCTTCTCATACGTTTTTACCACTGTGTCCCCTTCCTCCACTCCCCCCAACTCCCCAGCTCCTCTGTTCTTCAGATTCACTCCTCCTCTGTCTCCCTTCCAAAAAGAGCAAACCTCCAAGAGACAACAGCTAAACATGACAAAATAAGATACAATGAGACGAGGCAAAAGCCCTCATACTGATGCTCGGCAAGGCAACCCAGTAAGAGGAAGAGTCCCAAAGGCAGGCAAGAGAGTCAGAGACACGCCCACTCCCTGTAAGGAGTCCCACAAAAGCACCAAGCTAGCATCTACAACATAGTGACAGAAGGCCTGGCGCTGACCCAGGCAGGCCTCGAGCTTTCTGCTTCAGTCTCTGTGAGCCCTGCTTAGTTAGCTCAGTGGGCCATGTTGAATTCAGTAATATTTTAAGATTTAAGATTTATTTTATTCTCTCTCTCTCTCTCTCTCTCTCTCTCTCTCTCTCTCTCTCTCTCTCTCTCTGTGTGTGTGTGTGTGTGTGTGTGTGTGTGTGTGTGTGTGTATACGTATGCGTATGTGTTGTATGGTCATATGTGTGTAGGTGTGTGCAGTTGTCCTCAGAGCCCAGAAGAGTCAGACCCAGTGATGCTGGAGTTACACATGGGTGTGAGCTGCCTAATGCAATGCTGGGAACTGAACTCCAGTCCTCTGGAAGAGCAAAAACTGCTCTTACCACTGAGCCATCTATCCAGGCCCAAGTTTAATGTTTTATCTTCCAGTATTGCTCATGTACTTATTAGATAACTCAAATCACACAAGTAGGCACTGTATATATAGTAAAGCCCCTGCCTCACAACAAAAAAACACAAAAAAACAAAAGCAGATCCTACTGTCTCGACTCTATCTTGCCCCTTTCTTTCCCCCTTGCTTCCCATCCCCTTCCCCCTCTCTCCACGTGGCCATGGCTGGCCCCTACTTCTCTACTCTCTCCTTCTCTCTGCCTCTGCTACTCTCTTAACTCCCTTCGCCATGACCTAAATAAACTATTCTATATTTAAAAAAAAAAAGCAAACCAAACAATCTGCTCTCAAAGATAGACCTAACAATCCTCAATAACAAAACTCTAGCAAATCCAATCTAAAACTATACAAAAAGTGTAATACACTCTCAACAAGGTAAACTAAATGCAGGCAGGAGTAACACTTTGATAGATTGATTGATTGATTGATTGATCGATTGGTTGTAGTTAATTAATTAATTAATTAATGGGTTTAATGTCAATTAGTCCACCATGCTAGCAGAATAAGGAAAAACATATAAATTATGTAGAGAAATATGATATAAAACCAATATTCATTCATGAGTTTACAATGTAAAATTTCAGTTTACTAATATGGAAAGGAATTATGTCAACTTAACAAAGAGAATCTAAAACAGAACAAAACAAAAAAACTACTAAAACTTCATGAAAGCTCAGGAAAAAGGTTTTGCAAGACTGGGAATGCGTCCATCACAAATAAATATTGGAAAGCCTACTGACAGGCTTGGGAAGTACAATAAGAAAAATAAACATGCATGATAAGAAATGTAGGACGGTGGCTGCTCACGGCCAGCCTGATTGTGCAATGCGCTTGGTTCCTAGAACTGGTAAACTGGGTTCTGTGAGGTCAAAGCACACAAACCTAACCACTTCTTGCAATGACATCTTGGGAAGTGAAACGATTTATAAACTTTTTACAAGTAAATACATTCCTAAACTATATATAAAGCTGAAACAAAGACAATACACTTGGGGCCCAGTGAGGTGGCTCAGCAGGTAAAGACACTTGCCACCAAGCTTGGTGACCTGAGTTTGGTCCCTGGGATCCATGTGATAGACACAGAGAACTGTTGTCTTCCACAGGTCGTCCTCCGACCTCCATGAGCATCCTACAGCGATATCTCTCTCTCTCTCTCTCTCTCTCTCTCTCTCTCTCTCTCTCTCTCTCTCTCTCTCTCT
>NC_034603.1:18817495-18883858 GCF_900095145.1 Mus pahari | reverse complement strand
TCTCTCTCTCTCTCTCTCTCTCTCTCTCTCTCTCTCTCTCTCTCTCTCTCCTCTCTCCTCTCTCAAAATATATACATGTGACTTAAATTTTCTTATATAGATTTGAGAACAAATCAAAAATACTTGTACTGGATTTGTACCCCAAGAAGTAAAACATTCTGAAGAAGAGAAGTAAAAGAACGTGCTATTAACTGACAAGTATACCCTATTCATGGATTTAAAAACTCGACATTGCAAAAATGCCAGTTCTTCACAAATTTGTCTGTGGTTATAAAGCAAGTCTAATTAAATTATCAGTGATCTTTTCAGAGACACGGGATGAATATTAAAAGCTATGCACTGCTTCCTGTTGAGACCACATAGATTATTAAGCATTCCCATAGGTAGGAACTTGGGTTGTTTTCAGCTATTCTAAGATGTATGTGGCACATTAAAGGAACTAGAATAGCTATACATATAACATGAACTTATAATGATAATTTTAAGGAAGAAAAAATGATGGGAGTCGTCGCCTGAAGTACATAGCTCTAGACACCAAGCTGCGAGGTGTTGCCAGGGCTCTGTGGGCAGCAAGTAGACCCTGGGTGAGTGTACCTGGACACAGCTGGGGACCCCAAGGTGAATGTGGCTGGCTATGAGAGGAACTGCCAGTCCCGATCTGGGACATGTGGAGAGCCGTGAGGTGTCCTGAGAATGTCCCCAACCCACTCTCTGGCTTTTTCTAGGTGCTGCCCAGAGTAGCGTGAGGGAGAACATCAGCCATACGCACAAATGCCCACGGGCAGAACTTGCCTGTGAGCACCACGTGTCTACCAGAGACAAGGGGACTGAAGCCAATGGAGAGCAAGCACAGGCACAGCTCTCAGCTTCTGAGCACCCAGCCTCTACCTCATGAGCTCCCTCAAGCCCCGCAGCCTTCCAGCGGCCTCTGCATGAGTCCTGGGACTCCCTGCTTGGAAAACTCTTGCTCAATCTTTCCAGCCCACCTTCAATGACCTCTCTGCTAAACACCAGCCCAGGGGATCCAATCCCCTGTTCCTTTAGCCTCCACAGGCACTACATACACATGGTACACAGATACACATGCAGGCAAACACACATGTATGTAAAATAAACATGAATGAATCTAAGAAATCAAACCTAGTGAAAAGATTGGGGAGGGGGTGTGAGGGGGCTATGATGAGAAAAATCAGTGAGTAATTAATGTGGCTGCTGGGAAGGCTGGAGACAGTAAGGAAACCTATGTGCATCGCTCTGCCCCAATCCCCATGTACCGAGAAGCCAGACATGCTGAAATCAGCCTTGATACATCTCATTTCTCATCATTGAAAATGCCCATGTACCCTACGTGGTCCACTCCAGGGTCTGCACGCTATCACTACCACCTCCATAACCACCACCAACACCATCACTGTCCCCACCATCACTAACACCACCACCAAACTAAGCAGAAAGTAGATTCACTGAGTTTGCTTTTGAGGTCAAACAACTGACAACAACCCATGTTCTCAGCTGCAGGGGATTGTTAAGTAGTCCGTGTGGTCTCCGTATGAAGCGATGCTGGGCTGGTACTTAAAACACAAGCCCAGCCTCTACACATCAACACAGTTAGGACTCCAGGATGTGTTTTGAGTGAAATATGCAAATTATAGGGTGGTAATTACAGGGTATGTTTCAAAGACCCGTATGTAACATTTTTAAAGAAAAGAAAGGAATATATAAACATTGCTTTAGACTTTTTCTCTAAGTGCATTGAAGTTCATACCAACACAGGGAATGAGGTCTAAACAGGGTATTTTTTTATATTCACCATCCCCACAGAGGAGGCGAGGCTCAGGTCCAGAACTTTGCCTAATGTGCTGTTTTTGCATGAATATATTCAAATGGCTACAAAACTGTACAAAAGTGATGGTACTATTGAAATTAGACTTATCTTTTTCAGAGATAGAGAATCTTCTGTAAAATCTTTTAAACTGATCCTGGTTAAAGAGAGAGAGAGAGAGAGAGAGAGAGAGAGAGAGAGAGAGAGAGAGAGAGAGAGAGCCTGAAGAGAGACAGGCAGATGTCCGGAAGGAACCACCTTGTACAAGAGTCCAGATCTGCCCAGCATCTGGGACCAAAGGGATCAATGTCGCTGAAGCACAAGAGAGAAGGATTCAAAGGTGACCCATTTGTCTGCTGATGAGACACTTATGAACACGTACCCACAGCGCACACACACTCAGACCCATGCGCCTATGTGATACCCACAAATAGTCACCAACTCCAGAATGAGAAGCCAAGGGAGCCTAGGTGGCGTCCCCAGGTACATCGAATGTACACCCCAAAGGTGGAAAGTTAATTCTCAGAGTCGTTTGCTGGACCTTTGGGAGGGCAGTGAAAGTTCATGGGGGCGAGCACACCACAGCATTAGAAGCTTTATCTGAAAAGGAAGAAGGCTGAGTTAGGATGCTTGCTCTCTCTAGGTGAGGATGCAGCAGGAAGGCCCTCACCAGAGGCTGGCCAGACGCTGCTGCTGTGCTCTTCGACGTCCAGCCTCCAGAAGGCCAAGTCAAATAAACGCCTACCTTGTATAAACTAACCATCCTCAGGTATTTTGTTATAGCAACAGAAAACTAAGACAGACATTCACACACAGACATATCAACTAAGACAGACATACACACTCACCTACAACTCACACACAGAACAAACACCACTTAAGACACTCAACTCTAACCCTGTGGTCTCACATACAGCTCAACACACATACAAATACACAATCACACCCACTATCTGAATGCACACTCACACTGACACACAAGCACACATTTGCATATCCTCACAGGGCACACATTCACACACGCACACATTCAGAATTCTGCATAGACCGTCATGGCCAATGCAAGAGTGTGAACAAATAGTGGCTCCTGAGTGTTCCCCATGGTCCAGGTAAAGGATAGCTGGGGAAGGTAGCTGCCCTTAAACGCATCAAGGGAAGATGTGTTCCCTGCCCATCAGTCTTACTAAAGCTCTGGTATGCAGTGCCAGGCAGATGTTCCTGACGCACAAACAGCAACCCCAGAAGAAAGCATCTATGAGACCATCCATCTCCCATGACTATGTGCTTTTCTGGGCACCGAGAGTCCAGTGTTTGCACCAACATAAATCGGACAGGAGCCAGTGCCCTGGGGCTGGAGGAATGATCCCTTTTGAGAGACACTACAGGATAGCAGAGGTCGGTCAGCTGCTGGGCAGAATTCTAATCGGTATCATGCTTAAGCCTGAATCCTAGGTGTAAACCCAGCACCTAGAAAGAAGACTCCCACCAGGTAAGAGAGGGAGCAAATATAAAGCCTGTGGCCAGCCAGTCTGAGCCCAGCACAGACCCCTGATCTGCTGGCATGAGCAGGCAGCCACCCACACTACGGATGTAGGTTTCTACCTTCAGCAACCCCCTCCCATTGCATACTGGCAACCACCCCAACAAAGAGGCTGTTAGCTTCTCTACAGAGACTCAGAGCTTGGGGTCCAGGAGTCCCTCTGGCCCTCTCAGGGATCCTGCACCCAACCAACCCCAAGGCAGGCATTTATCCCACCAGGATCTCCATGTGGAGGGACAGAAGCTCTTCCTATGAGTTTATGACAGCCAGGATCTGGAGGCTGACCGTTGCAGGGGCTTCCCAAGCCAGGCTGTACCATCTGCCCACAGTGCCGTGAGCATGTCAGGCTAGCAGCCAGGGTAACGGAGCCTCTGTGACCTCGTTCTCTGTTCTCTGTGTGGCTACGCAAGAGAATCGCTAAAAGAGGAATCAGAACTGTCTCCCGCCTGTTCAGAACCCTCCGGTGGCTTCCTTACCATGTGACCACCCTCGTCACTATCCATTTCTTTCTCAGTCTGATCACAGAGGTCTTCCTTATGTCCTTGGCACACTTCAGCTTAGCTCCTGCCTCTGGCCCTTTGCACCTGCAGTTAGTTCCATCTGGGACAAGCATCTCCCAGAAGGTCAGGTCTCCACAAATGTCTCCTTTTCAGAAGGACTTGGCTTACAAGTACCCTCCTCCCATTATGCTCTGTCATTCTGTTCTGTTTCTTCATGATAATATTTCCCAATCATGATGGCTGGTTTCTTTATTGGGTCACTGCCCCGCTGGTCTGATCTCAGGAGGCTTCCATATTGGATGTGTCTGTGGCTTGTTCCCTGTATATGATGGCTATTTGTAATTAGTCAACATGACACAATAAAGAATCACCTAGGGAAGGAGTCTTGATGAAAGATTGTCTAGATTAGAGTGCCAGGTAAAATTCCTGAATAGTAGGTTTTGATTATATTAATTGAGGTAAGAAAACCTAACCACTTTGGGGGCACTATTCCCTAGGCAGGGGATCCTGAATGTCAAAGGATAAAGAGGCAAGCTGGTAGTGCATGCATTAACTTGTCACTCATTACTCCTTGATACAAATGCAATGTGGGCAGCTCCCTCAAGCTCCTCCCGCTATGATTTCCCTGCATGATGGACTATAAGCCCTTGAGCTGATTTTGGCAGGGTACTTAGCCACACAGAAATAAAACAAGGACACTGTGTAAGAAGATGTAACTTTAATCCAACTGAGCTGTCTAGAAAGAGAGTCTTTTGAAGGTGATTAGGATGAGGGGAGTCCTGGTAGTTTCATAAGGAGAGGGGAAGAGACTAACAGACACTCATGTACCTGTGCATGTATGGGTAGGTGACTTTGGCCTTATGGTGTAGGCTACAGGCAGAAGGCCATCACTAGATGAGACCTCTTGACCTTGAACTTCTACATCAGGAAGTCTAAATGAACATCCCTTCTATGTACCTCACCCAGCCCGCGACTTTGAGTTACTGGCAACAGAAAGTTAGAACAGACCAAGGGGCCTCTCTTCCCAATGATGGCCGACTAGGCCATCTTCTGCTACATATGGAGCTAGAGACACGAGCTCTGGGGGTACTGGTTAGTTCATATTGTTGTTGCACTTACAGGGTTGCAGCCCCTACAGCTCCTTGGGTACTTTCTCTAGCTCCTCCATTGGGGGCCCTGTGTTCCATCCAATAGCTGACTGTGAGCATCCACTTCTGTGTTTGCCAGGCACTGGCCAAGAATTGGGAGGGGGGAGGGGAGCAGGGGCGGGGGGGGAGGGTATAGGGAATTTTCGGGATAGCATTTGAAATGTAAATAAAGAAAATATCTAATGAAAAAAAAGAAAAGAAAGTTAGAACAGTCCTAACAAATGCCAAACCAGTGCCTGGCACCTTCAAATACATAGCAAGTAAGAAAGTCGCTTGGCTTTGAATCCTCTGTTTCTCTCTTAGGTCTCTGGCACACACAGTTCACAGCCTACAAGAAAAAGCTCAAGAATAAAGTATCCATCCGGAGAACACTAGGGCTCTGATTTCTCCCTGGTTTAGAGCATTTGGGTTGCCTGCTTGGAGGGGAAAGAAAGCCACTGAGATTGTCTGACACAATTGTTTCCCCAGCAGGAGACTCTGAAGGGATGTCGGGACCATCTGACAAATGACCGCCTCGGGATCCGCAGAACTCAGAGGCGCCAAGAGAGAGCACTCGAAATGCCAGCTGGAAAGGTCGGGCACACCAGCTGGAAAGAGAGGCGCATGGCTCCACAGGCCGGTGGAGGACAGACAGAAGGGGCCACCCCTGCTAACCGAAGAAGGTAAGAGTGGGTAGGGGAGGCGAGAGTGCCACGTGATAACCACCCCACAGGGCAAGCCTCCAGTGAACATCTCATCTTCTTATTCTAGGTCAAGATGTGTAGAGGAATTCCTTTAAACTGTGTTTGCAAGATCTACCCAAGTGGTAACTATGTGTTCAGCAGAGGGGAGTCAAGCCTGTGAGAACTCAGGGAGGTACCTTTTCTTCATGGTGGTAAGTCTGGCTGATGTGTCCTGCTGGTTTTTAAAAGTGTGTGTGTGTGTGTGTGTGTGTATGCGTGTGCATGTGTGTGCATGTATACAGGTGCCTATGTGCACATGCAGATGGAGATCCACCTGGGGTGTCATTCCTCAGAGTATAACTCTTGTTTCTTAAGATAGGGTCTACCAGTTGTCTGGAATTCACCAAACTGTCTGAGCTGGCTAATCAGCAAGCCCCAGGGACCTGCCTGTATTTACCTCCCCAGCATTGGGACTGCAAGTGTGCCAAGCACATCTAACATGTTTTGTTGTTTTTTGTTTTGTTTTTCACATCTGACCTTTCACATGGATTCTGGGGATTAAATTCAGACCCTCAAGCAATCGCATTACCAACAGAATCAAGCCCCCACTGAAGTCTTGAGTGGATCCATTGGGTGCTGGCTACCAGGGGGTGGGGGACCCTCTCCTCCTGCAGACCCCTCACCTCACTTCCTGCCTCCCCAGGGACTCTGGTGCCTTTACCCATGCCAGAACTTGGAGGCAACATTTCTGCTCGTTCATTCGGGTGCTCACTAATCTTTCTATGGGTGTAGACACAGGCCAGGCTCCTGACCCCCAAGGGAGATACAAAGAGGACTAGAGAGGAGCACTTTCTGTCCTTAGCTCTCAGAGCTTTCTGTCCCCCTTCTAGAGTACTCTGATCTGGCTGTGGGCAGGAATTCTGTGGCTTCCTTGTCTGCAGGTATGTGTGAGAAATAAGACAAAGGCAGCAGGGAAGTTGCAAGATTATTCATTCAACATTCCCCTACCTTACACCAATTAAGTGTCAATATGCATGTAGGGTTATATAGAGAATGCCCAATTGAGCCATTCAGAGAGGCAGCGCAATCCCATGGTCCACAGCCTCCAGTAGCCAAAGATCCAGGGCCACAGGTCTGTAGACAGGGCTAGAGAAAGGCTGAATATTCAAGTCCCATGTCATAAGATGTCCCCCAAAGTAATCCCGAGTCAGGTATCTGCAGACACCACTTACTCCACTGGTATCAGAGACCTAGGCCTGACCTTTACCCCGGAGAACTAGCAGAAGGAACCCAAGTTGCTTCTGTCCCCCAACTTCAACAGCCTGTGACTCATGGGGCAAAGTTCTTCCCATTCCTTAAGCCTTGCACTCCCCTTTGTAAATTGGAGGGCAGATCATGGACTCACAAAGATGTGGAGAAGATAAGTAGATGGGAAAAACCTAGGGAAACAGAGGCAACTGGGCCTTGGTCCACTTCCTGGGGACAGTGAAAAGCCAAGGCCACCCTGCTGGGACCAGGAAAACCTTGCCTAGCGCAGCAGCTGTATGCCAGCTGTGCGGGTGTTTCCCCCCCCCCAGCATGCTGCAGCCCACCTACCAACTAACCCCCCTCCATGGCCTTCTCCCCTCTCTCTCATCTCCATCTGAGGTGCAAGTCAGAACCACCCGGAATGGCAGAGCAGGGCTTTGCTGTCCACTGGCTCAACAACAGGAAACAATTTCTCAAAACTACTCCCCAAAGCAAATTATATAAGAGAGAGATGTTCTATGTATATGTTCAACAGATGTTTGTTCCCCAGCCCCCTGCAACTAGAAATGCTGTATTAACCCAGGGCCTGGCTCTCTCTCAGCTCAAAAGGAGCTGCCTCTGGCTGAGCATCTCTCTGGAAGGGCCTTGTCCAACATCTGCCCCGTACTGGGCGACAAACCAAGCCCTTCCCCCACCCTCATACCAGCCTTTGGTATCTCATTGGGCAGGCTCCTTGTAGCGCAACTGCTTGCTCAGCAAACAACCAGAGTCAAACAGCTGTGAGGCAAAGAATCACAACAGCCTGAGGCCTGTGACAACAAGGAACACGGACAGGAGACTCTGTTGGGTCAAACTTTCATCAGGATCCTGACTTTCTGTTCATACCCTGGTAAAGATCACTTGGGCACAGAACTCCACCAATCAGGTTAGCAGAATCAGTACCTGAGCAGGACCCTGATCCACCAGGATGTGATGTCTGCTCACCTTGCCTGTCTTCAGCAAGTGTCCTGTTAGGTCAGTAAAACTGTTCAAATATGAGGTGCCGCTCCCTCCAAATAGTTCATGTGCTGGAGACTTTGTTCCCAGCTGGGGGCACTACGGAACGGTGATTGGACCATGAAGCTGCTAGCCCCATCGATGATGAGGTCATACTGAATGAGCTATTAGGAGATGGGGGCTGAGAGGAAGTGGGTCACTGGGGGCAGGCCTTTAAAGGGTATTTTCTCCCTGTCTCTCCCCTCCCTCCTCTCTGTTTTCTGGCTGCTAAGAAGTAAGCAGCTTTCTCCCACAATGCCCTTCTGCCATGATGCCTCTGCCCTGCCACAGGCCCGCAGCAATGGAGCCAGCCAAGCACAGACTGATGCCTCTGAAGCCAGGAGTCAAAATCAACCTCCTTTCTACTGTTTCTTTCAGATAACTGTCACAACCTGGCGCAATGGGTTTAACCAGAATCCCACTCAGTTCTAATGTTTCTGCCTAATGGCTTCCTGCTGTAGTTCTTGCTATATCAGCCTGAACTCAGTCAGCCACTAGAGGGGCCAAGGAAGGGTAGGCGGATACACAGAGAGGGGCCTAAGACAGGAGAGATTGAACGTATTAGCCTCCAAGGTTGATGTGCCAGCAATCCAAGGAAGGCTGGCAGCCACCAGAAGATAAAGGAGGTATGGAATGGTCTCTCCTTCAGAACCTATGGAGAGCATTGACCATCCACACCTCAATTCTGTCTTGTTGAAATTTGCATAACCAGAACTGTGAGGGAAAAATAAACCTCTACTGTTTTTAAACCAAGGAGTATATGGTAACTCATTACGGTGGCCACAGGAAATGGGTGCAACCAGGACTACGAGTGAGGACAGAATTGTTTTGAATAGACAGAAGTGGCACAGACAGTGGATCTGTCTCATCACCCCCAACAGGACCTGAAACATCAGGTAAAGCCAGAGAAGCTGAGTGTTATTCTCGAGGTCACGAAGGCGGAAGAAGAGACCTAAGTCCACAGAGTTGTCCTCTGACCTGCCATGGCATGTGAACACCCATCACCCCCCCCACACACACACACCTATATACATATATGCAAATAATTATAATATTTATTTTAAATACAGCACCGGACTCACAATGGTTCTCTTTATGATTTAACAAATATTCTACTGCACAGTGGTGTGAAATTAACATGCATCCAGCAGGGCCCAAAGTTCTCCCAGGTAGGCTCTGTGTAGGAAGCTCCTCTTGTGTAGCTCTGGGCAGCACAGTGAGCTACAGCTGACAATCATGTGACCACAAGGAGAGCTCTATAACTGCATGAGATGGGCCATGTTGGGTGCTCTGGTAGGCTCCTAGAAGAGTTCCGAGTATGTTTAAGACAAGCTAGGTTTAGATGTGGTGGTTCCGAGCTTATGAGTATTTTTCATTTAAGATGTGTTTATTTATATGCACGTGTGTCTGATGTGTGTATATGCACACATGTGAATGTCTGCGCGTGTGTACCTGTGCATGTGTGAAGACCAGGAGGTGTCAGTGCCCTCCTCCTCTGTCACTCCCAACTATTCCTCTGAGGCAGAGTCTCTCTCTGAGCCAACTGGGACGTTTGCTTTCTCCTCTAGGCTGAGCCTCAGCCGCACTGTGTCCACCCTCCTTCTGGCCACGCATGGGAGTCCCAGCTTGTTATCCGAGTGCTGGGATTCCAACTCTGGTCTCCATGATTGTGCGATTTCTTCCTGCTCCCCAAACATTTTGATTTACAATAGTTTTATTTTTGGTAGACTGATATAGATGGAAGTCCATTATAAGTTCAGTGATAACTAGAGTATGCGCATGCACATGGCATACATACACAGACATTTACACATGGACGCTCACACATGGAGCCAGAGGATGGCCTGGAAGGATCCAGGGTGTGGGGGGTACCAGCATAAGTGCTCCCAGTCAGAATCTGAGCACAGACCTCTGAACCTGTCCCTTGCCACATGGACTTCAGTAAGTCAAACTCCAAGCTTCAGGCTCCCGCATCTACATAGAGACTTCAGATTGGGGGCAGGGCTGGGCCAGAGCCAAAGCCAGGGATGGCATCCCACAGACTTCTGTCCCCTTCCTGCCCCTCCCACCAGGTCAGGCCCTGTCCTTGTCTTGCTCAGCTTGGGGGAAGCACCTCACGCCAGCCATCTGGGGCTTGGCTGGGCCTCAGCATCCTGGCTGCCACGTCTCACTTGGAGCTGGGTGGCCGCCAGCTCTGAGCTAAGTGAGCGCAGGAGGTGGGTGTGCAGGGAATGGGTCAGGGTGAGGCTCCTCCCCCGACCCACAGAGCAGCCAAGCACACAAGATCTTCCCTTTCTTTTTAAAACAAGAGTAGTAAATCCTCCTGGCTCCACGGAGAGCCCAGCACTCCTCCTAAGCCCTCCAGCCCACCACTGTGGTCTGTACACCTCTCGGTGACAGCCCAGGCAGTGTCCTTCCCCCATCACCTGGACATGGCCAGGTCATCACTAGACTATGTCCCATTTGGCACACGAGGAAAACAAAGCCTGCCGAAACTGACATGTGTAGCAGAGCTCAGCATGGGTGACCCAGGACGGAATGACAAGTCCTGGACTCTGGAAAAGCACTCTCTTCTAAGGAGTCCCTGCAGCCTCCATGTACCCAGGAGTACCATTCTTAGCCCTCATTCGAGCAGGAATGTCCAAGCTCAGACACTGTCCTGTCCATGAACCTTCCAGTAGCAGGGCCAACCAAGAGCCAAAGGGGACACACAGTTGGCCCTTCAGCACTGCCTGGGGTCCCAAGGCCCAGAGACTCTGTATCTTGGAGCCTTCTGTCCCACTGGAGCCTATTCTGTTCCCCAAAGCCTACTCAGAGTCAGCTCTACCTCCCCTCCCCAACCCTGACTCCAAAGACTGGAGGTTATCCCTTTCCATCATCCTCAACCCTAACCCCACTTTCTGTTACCTCCAGGTTCCCAGCCTGCTCAGTTCCCTCACAAGCCTCACTCCCTTCTCTATTATCTGTTCTTCCCAGAACTGGGTAGGAAAATACTGTGACTTTTCCTACTTTGCACAGCCCCGATCCACCCACATCCTAAACCATATGTCACATGGCAACCAAGGGCGAGATGCAAACAAGGGTCACCTTCATAACGCACAAAAGACAGAAGGTAGAACCAGAGTGCTACAGCCCAGTGGACCTCTGCGGGTGACACAGGGGTGTACCAAAGAGAGTTAGTCTCTCGATATCATTAGCCATGGAGCTGGGATGTTGGGTCGGGGCGCCAAGCTCATATCATTGCACATGCAGTGTTGGAGAGAAGCCAGCTCTGGGGACTTTCCTGTGACACCCTGTGTCTGGCTCATCAGGAGAAGAGACACGAGCTGGAAGCTGGAGAGGATCCTTCTAGCCCACTGGGAACGTGCCACAGCCATGGCAGTCCTTCAGAATCAAAGACCAACCCCAGAGCACCCAGTACAAATGAAGAAATGGGCCAAACTGGATGTGGAATCCCAACGAGACCAAGAACCGGTCATCACCAGAGAAAACAGGTTCAATGGCTGAGTGAGATAATAGAACACAGGAATCAAAGCAAGAGCCCGGGAGACACAAGAAAGCTTGTTAGGTTCTTTAGGAAAGTGTCAACAAGAAGAAGGTACAAGGAGAAAGTTAGGCAAAATGGAGGGGCCCCAGAAGAGAGGAGGTGAAGGGGAGGAAGCATTTGAAATAAAAAAAAATGATGGCCAAGAAGGTCTCAAGACAGGTTGAAATATTTCAGCTTCAGTGGACTTCAGGGGTCCTCCCAATTTCTAAGAAGTTGATCATACCTGGATTCTGTCTAAACTATAATCAAACCCAGGGATATCAAAGACAGTGCTCTAAAGGCTCCCAGAGGGAAAGAGCAGGTTCCTACAAAGAGAAGACTATCAGATGGACACCAAGGTCTAGGATCTGGAGAGGGGACACCCCTGGGGGGAGGGAGTCAGGCTGCCCAGAAGAGACAAGACCTGGAACCCAAGTGACACCTGTGGAGAGATGAAAGGGGAAGTCCCTGAGGTCAGTGACAGAGGCTGCCATTGGGGATAACTGTGTTCCCTCAGCAGGGACGTTGGCCACACCCACCCAGTGGTATGGCATCCTGAGGTGAGGGGACATGGTGGCAGGGCAAGTCCCAGGTGTAGAATCAAGGACAATCTCATACCGTGTGGGTATGTCTGGCTTGGGCTTGCTTCCTTTGGGAGGTCGCTGTCCCCCAAAGACACCTTCCTTACTCCAGGGGCTAGCATATTGGACCCTTCAGATGTGTCTCACCAGGAATTCATAGGCTCCCAAAAACCAGGACAGTACTACCTACTGTGGTTATCACGGTGTGTCCCCCAGAGCCTGGGACAGAGGAAGGAAGGGGAGAGTGGAGAGAAACAGAGAAAAGAGGCTTGTGGGTGGGGCTTGTAGATGGAATGAGGCCCTGGGTTTCATGCTGGCACCACTGGTCACAGGAAAGGAGGGAGAGAGGAACACATGGAGGGAGAGAAGGAAGAAAGGGTTCCAGGTAATTCCCAGCAAGCCCCACCCACCCAGTCTGTGCTGCTGGATACCTGCTCCCCTCGCCTTCCTACCAGCTCTGCTGAAGGGCAGACAGTGGGGTGACAGCTGGCCTCCTACCTGAGCTCTCAACATCTCTCCTTCAGGCATTCCCCATCAGGTCTTCATCCAATCCACACCGGTGTACAGACCAAAGGCATGCTGATCCCAAGGACTGCGTTGGCCAGCAGAGCACATGATGTCACAGCACACATCAGTGCCTGCTCAGACACCCCACCTTTGATTCTGACTGTCGCTAGCTAACATGGAGAGGAAGGGCCGTGAAGGCCCCAGAAGCCCACAGCTCCAATTCTGGGCATCATAGTTCATCCTCTTTCTCCCTGGGACAAATAGCATCTGTCGTGTACCACGGGGGCGGCCTGAATAGTCACATCTAGGGGAGACACTGAGACCTGTCTGGTGGGGCAAGCAGGTGCTGTGAACGCACATCTCTCTAAGGACCTGTCATAAGACCAGGGCCAAATGACACTGTGCCAAGGAAGTAGAGTAGTGCAGGCCAAGGTGGACCTGCGGTATAGTGAATGGAGGCATGAATAGGCTAGGTCAAGGGAAGGTTTCAGAAGTCCACACGGTGCTTCCTAAAGCTGGGTGGAGCAGAGATGCTAGGATTGGGCAATGTCCAGTGTGAAGCTCTGCTGCTCGCCAGCTTTACCATAAGCACGTCCTCCCGAAGGTCAGGAGTCAGTTCCAGACTGGGTCAGATCTCTGACCTGAAAGGGATGTCCCTGTATCTGTTGGATGGGGCAAGTTAGCCTCCTGGCTTTTGAGCCCCACACCCTTGCTCAGGCAAACCAGCAGCTCCTGGCCAAGCCCAGCCACCCTGATGGAGACTCCAGGCAAAGACACCCCAGCAGAAAGGGTCATTCATCTTGGAGCTTAACCAGCTCTTCCAATTAGTGAGAGAAAATGGCAGCATTTCCACTGAGAAGCTGCAGTGAAGGATTATTAATTAACCATGCTGTACTGCTGCTGAGCTGTGAGCACAGGAGGCTGAGCCCTCATTAAAACCGCAGGAGGCTGAAGCAGAGAAGGAGGAGCAGAAGGAGGAGCTGTGAGAGGAGACAGAGACAGGAAGAGGAGAGAATGAGGCCTAGGTGTTGTGCATCTAGAGACCCGTGCCTGAGCTGAGGAAGACCACAGGAATGTCAGCATCTAACAACTGATCCAGCAACAGGAAGCTGTCCACTAGGAAGTGAGTGCAGGGTGTGGGACAAAACACACCAGGAGGTACCAGGCACACACTGGGATAACAGGAATCTTGATGATTAGAAGACACAGGCTATGGTCAAGCAACTAGCATTTGCCTAGGTCTGAGGCTAAGGACCAGGGAAGAGGAGAAATGCCAAGCTCATCCCCTCTGGAGGGACGCCAGGTTTGCATCCCTGGTTTTGAGATGTGGGACCCTGGCCTTTTGTGGGCAGGGTGTGGAAGGGCCTTCCAGGAAAGTCAAACCCCTAACTCGAAGCTGAAGGCAGGGTGTTGAGGAGGCTGAGCACTAGGCAGAAAAGCCCTCTGAACTTTGGGAGGGCCATCTATCTGCTCACTTAACCTTGCATACCTCCAAAGGGTAGGCCTCTCTTCTGCTTTCCCTTAGCCACAGGAAAAGCATTGGAGGCCAGGATGAGTCTCAGTTATAAGCAGGTGTCTGGTGGCTGGGCCTCAATACAGGGGCCCAGCTACACTGATGTACACTCAAATGGACTCCTCACACAACATGCAAGCACTCATACACCAACGTACACACAAACATCACATGTATTCTTGAACAGACATGCATGTACCACACATGTGCACACAGGTGATCATTCTTACGTTTGCATCCCCAGCATCTTGTGCAAACATGCATTGCACATACAAAACATGAACACAAACTTCCCATGTTTGCATGCAGTGCATAATGTACCATTGTATGTATCCCATGCATTACACACATGTACATGTATATTTCTTTTGGGGGTTGTTGTTTTGGATCTGGAGGTTTGTTGTTTTTTTGTTGGGTTTTTAGTTTTGTTTTGTTTTCTTTTCTTTTTTGAAACAAGGTTTCTCTGTATAGCCCTGGCTGTCCTGGAACTTGCTCTGTAGACCAGGCTGTCCTGGAACACGAAGATCTGCCTGCCTCTGCCTCCTGAGTTCTGGGACTAAAGTTGAGAGTCACCATCCCTAGCTTACTGTGTATTTTTACTTGTGTGTACACATTTGAGTGTAAATATCAACCACCTGCCTCACCTGTACATGCTGGCATCCATTGTACACAATGTGTTGCTCACAGTAACGCACACATCATCCCCACACCTGTACACACTCACACACCCACTGTTGGCTGTGTGTGGCCTCATTACCTATGGGTATTTTTGCCTCAGTCCTTACCAATATCTAAAAGGGTGTTTATTTGATCCTTGATTATGGTCTCCCCCTTCATCTTACTCTGCCCTGCTCTATCCACACTCACCCAGTAGAATAGAATCCCCATCCCCTGGCACGGCCAGCCTGCGGCCCTCTTTTCATCCATACACCACACAAAGCATCTCAAAATACTAGACTGACTTCCCCATGCACAGGAGTCACCAGGCCTGGCTCCCCACTGCTCTCCCTGTGGCTCTAGCAGCCACACAGTCATCCCTCACCTGCCTTGCTTCCAGCCTTCCCAGATGAAAAGAAGTCCTGGCCTCTGCCCCCTGAGGCCTTGGTGGCCCCAGGACTTTTTCCACATCTTGCTTTCCAGCCTCAGGGCTCTCAGATAGCAAGTATTCAGGCATTCTCCCCATTCCTGACCCTCTCCACACCTGACTCTTCCCATCCCTCACCCTTCCCACCCCTGACCATCCCCACTCCTGATTCTGCTTCTAGAGCTAGCCAACTCCCCTAAGAGCCAGCCAAGCACCTCCTGACCCTGCCCAGCCTTGGAATGGGGGAGGGCTGCTAAGAAAGGTTCTCCCGCCCCCACCTACCCCTGCTCCTCTCTCCATCCTCCCTCTCAGGCCACTCAGCTGCTGATCCCTGCCCTAGCCTCCTGCTCAGTAGCCTTGAGCCCAGCCCCCCTCTGAAGCCTCAGGAACCCCCTCTGACACTTCTCTGTCACAGGGAGGAAAGAGCCCTAACTCTGCCCAGGCCCAGCAGAATGGCTCAAATCCAATTATAGCAGGCACAAATCGGTTGTTAGGATTTGAATACATACTCCCAATCTGCAGCTGAGGCTGAGATCATATGTCCATGGTGCTGGGGTTGGGGCCTGGACAGGGTCAGGAGCACAGGTTAGAGAGCAACTTCCTCTGTTTGCCTCCCACTCTCCACAGTGAGGGGAAGCAAGCAGCAAAAAACCCTCTCGGTTGCAGCCATCTGATCTTGGGTCTCCAGAACTGAGCGACTTTCTTTTTTCTTTTTTCTTTTTGTAAATCACTCAGTCTCCGGTGTTTTGTTACAATAACACAGAACAGACTAAGACATTAATGCTTTACATCCAGGAACTATTGCTGGTGTTGTTGGAAAAACTGTTTCCTCTGAGGGCAAAACTGTGAGACTGTGGAGTGACAGGCTGACTCCACCATTGCCTTTTCACTCACTGAGCAAGCCTGAGAAGAAAATCAGCACAGGGCACCAAGCAGAGAGTCTAGGAAAGTGAAAGAGAAGAGACTGAGCATGGATTTGAAGTCTTGATCCTGCTGTGCCTGGAAGCAGAAACCTCTGAGCTCTCTTTTCTTTTATTCTTTAAAAAACGATTTTATTTTTATTCTTAACTAAGTGTGTGCACACATGAATGAAGGCACCCGAAGAGGCAAGGAAGAGTCAGATCCACGAGGGCTAGGTGATTGTGCATCATCGGACTTGGGTGCTGCTGGGAAGTGAACTCACGTCTCCTACAAAAGCAGTAAGTGAGTGCTTTTAACTGCTAAGCCATCTCTCTAGTCCTCTTCCTCCTCCTCTTCCTCCTCCTCCACCTCCTCCTCTTCCTTGTCATCTAATTCTTCCAACTCTTCTTCTTCCAATTCTTCTTCTTCTTCTTCTTCTTCTTCTTCTCCTCCTCCTCCTCCTCCTCCTCCTCCTTCTTCTTCTATTAATCAACCAATTCTTTTTCTGCTTAAGCAAACTTTTCATAGGGATTTCTGGAAGTTGGGGAATAACCCCTGGAAAGCATATCTTTCCTCTTTTATAGCATCAAGCTCATTTTCTCCTGAGGTCTTGTCTTTGGTCTAAACTTAAAAATCTCTTTTGCAATGGGGCCAAGTTTACACACTAATACATACAAATGCATACATTCATACTACAAACATGCATGTGCACTACCCTCCCAAGGAGTGCACATTTCCTCCTATCTGACCTCTCCCTCTGCAGCAGCATGGGGTCATGGTGTGCCCCTCTCCTCTTCTTCCTTGCCTCTTTCAGGAACCCCTTCTCAGTCTAGAGACACCATCTTCCATCAGCTCCTAACCTGGAGTCTTCAAAGCCCCTTCCTTGCTAAGGAAGCCCCATGCACCCCGCGGTCCTGATTCACTGATTGCCCACACTCAGTCTCACTTACTGGACAGCACAGACCCTGGCTTCTTCTCTTGTATGGCTGCATTGCTTTGTGTGTTGCAGTGGTTCTCGGCACTTCCCATCTCACATCCACAGCCCTTCACAGAGCATGCTCTTGGCTGTAGCCCCTGCACTCATCCAGCCCCACTTGCCAATGCCTCACAGAGCCACCTGGGAGGGGCCCCAGCCAAACACTGACTCCAAGCTTCTGTCCTCTTTCTCCTTCACCCCCCACCTACGACTTCCACCTCACCCTTGGACCCAGGAATTTGCAGAAGCTGGGGACCCTGACCTCTGCACATATCCCAAGTTGATGATGCTGGTATGAGAACATTGGATGTTACATGATAGATAGATAGATAAATAGATAGATAGGTAGCAAAACAATCTCGAAGAAAATGTACAGCATGACCTTTTTCTATAAGAGTATTTGCAGAAACATGCACGATGTGTGAGCTATGGGCTAAAATGTAGGTGATAGAATTTCAATCGGCTCCTTTTGTTCTATGTATGCATTTTATTTTCCACAAAGACATTTCATGATTTAAGAAAGGCAGAACACTGTAAGCCATTGTAAAGCCACCCCAGAACAAATATTCTGGGATCCCAGGATGTGCAGAGATCCAGCATGGGGTGGGGCAGGGAGGGGGGCTAAGTGACATCCACCTATACCTTCTTTGCATTAGTCCTGAGCAGAAACCTCATGTTCAGAGAGGTGGTGGAATCTACCCAAGGTCACACAGGAGTCCTGATCAAATTTTCCCTCCACTACCCAGGACCATGGAGCAGGCTGTGAGCCACCTCCTCCATTCAGTGCGAACCCTGAGGCAATGCCGGGTGCTCCCTCAGACCCTGAAATAGAGCCGCATTGCCACATAAGACACCCAGGAGACATGAGGAGGCTGGGAGCCAATTCCAGAACAGCTAGGCAAGGCCTCTGCCAGCATCAGGGAAGCCTCTGACTGCCTCTGAAATCCAAGAAGCAGGACAGGAGAGGAGAACACCAGACAAAGGCCTTGGCAGCTCCTGCGCAGGGGGAGGGGGACAGGCCAGTGGGGGGGGGGGAGAGCAGCCCAAGGATAGCTGAGGAGAGCTCAAAGGCAGTGAGGCTGCTGTTCCTGGGCTGTGGCACCTTTTGGGGGGCGGGGGAGTATTATCAGGGATGCTAAGAGAAGCTTGTGTCTTATCTAAACGCTGGGACCCAACCCCTGCTACAGGGGTCCCCAAGGAGAGGTGCCCAGCAAACAATCTTATCAGACTAGATGTTCCAAGTCCCATGCCTACCTGGGACCACGGACTGGGACCTGGGACCTGAGACCTGAGGCTTCTGGACAGAACATACCTCAGGGTGTTGGGTATACCTCTGTGAAGCTGGGATACCTCACCAGCACCATGGCTGTCAGGGGCTGCCCAGAAAGTGAAAGAAGCCTGGTGCCCTCCAGAGGCAAGCATGGGCCAGCCAGCAGTGGCAGAGAACTGGGTCTGTGTCTGACTAAAACCCATCAGCTCCTCCCTCCCGCCCCCTGCTAACAGGCCTTTGGCTGCCTTCCCTCCTAAGTAGCTGTGAAGGGAAATGGCCTGGCAGAAAGATAGAGTTGGGGGGTGGGGTGCTCTAGCTGTCCAGAGAGCTCAGACGCCCCACTTTCCCCAAGTAAGAACTTGAAAAGGAAAGGCTGGCTGGGGGCAGTCATCGTCACAATGGCCCGTGCCTTCACCTGAACACTGAGTCCGACCATAGGACACAGCCCCTATCAAGGTCACCAGGGACCAGACTTCTAGTACTACTGGTTCAGGAAGCTCCCTGGAGAACTCTTGACCAAACGGGGAGAAGAGGCTGGAGCCAGGCAGCCCCAGCCCCAGCAGTCAGCAGCACCTGTGCCGGGTGCAGCCCCAACCACAGCTGTGCATCTCTGCCTCCCACCACCTGTTGAAGATGCAACCTAATTGTGTTTCCACTCAGCACAACTTAAAAGCCAGCATGCAACTTAAAAGCCAGCCAGGCTTGAGCTCAGGGACAGGACACATTGTGAAAAATGTATCTTTCAGACTTCCCCTCCACACACCTGGAGGGTCTGCACTCGGGTCTGCACCTGATGCACCGTTGCCTAGAAACATGAGCCTAGGATGGCTCCATTCACAGCGATTGCCTTGCAGTTTTGAAGACCTGAGTTCTCAATCCCGCAAAACCCACGTGAAAAAAGTTAGTGGTGACGGGTTTTGCTGTAATCTCAGCATTTGAGTGGCAGAGATAGGTGGGTCCTGAGGTCTCAGTGTCTACTTGAAATAGGCAAGAGAAAGAGTAGAAAGGGTCAGCTCTTTCTCCACCCACACGTGGGCAGAGCTTGAAAAAATGGCACACAGATGGCCTACACACACACACACACACACACACACACACACACACGCACGCGCGCGCACACACACAGAAGATGTGAAGATGCACAGGGTTCCATGGAGTAGGGGCCCAGTTACATAGCCTCAGCCCACAAACTATGCACCATACAGAACGATGTTCTCTGCCTGTGGGACGGAACGGGAGAAAGAGAGGAGGAACGCTGAAGGGAAGGGAGGGTCTGGACACTACCACACACATGCACACGCGAGACACACACACACACAGGAAACACCCTCATCAGAGCCGCCTTGCCTCGGCTCCCTGAGGTTCAGACAGCAAACACCACCCGAAGCAGTCATGTGACCTATTTGACCAATCAAAGCTCTGCTCCCTGCCTCAGCCACAGTGTTGATGCTCAAACCTCTACCAATGACCCAAACTGAACCCATGGAACCAGCTTTAGAGTCTACAGTACAACCTGATGGAAAAGGTCAGCCTCTGTGTGCTCTGGTGGTGCCAAGTGGCACAGGTGAGCTGTCGAGGCAGGCCACACAGGGAAGAAGGCCAAGTAATACAAGATGGAGGCTTTTGGCCTGAGCTGATTTACACTAGGTTTTCTGTTGCTTGTTGTCATACGAATCTGGGCCTGGGGACAGTGTTTGGTGAGGGACAGACTGCAGAGATGTAAAAGAAAGAATGGAAGCAACCCCTCCTCCAGTCCCACTCCCAAAGTAGATATTAAAGGATGACTTGTGTCCATGGAAGGTAGAGGGGCATGACAATGGCCGTCTCCATCCCTGGCCAAGGACTCCCGACCACAGCTCGCTAGCCACAAAGGCCACTCCTGTAATTCTGCAAAGGACCAATCCACACTGAATCTGTCGGCCAGCCGCTCCTCTCTCCTTTCAAGATGGAAATCGTTTCCACATCTTGACTAATTGTGTTCAGGTGGCGAGGACTGGTGTGTGGCGCCTGCATCTGTGTGCATGTCCACCCCCCAGCCCTGGCGCCTGCCCCAGGAATGCTCCTTGGAGCGCAGGGATAGAGGACCCCGGCCTCTTCCCGTGTCCTGGGGGCCCTGGGTGATGTCAGCCGTCCTTGGCATCTTCTAGTAAACATCTGCTCTCCTTACTCTGACCCAGGAATTCCATTTCGGAAGAGTCATGGCCTCATCTGGCAGTGAGTCCCAGGCTGATTATGGTCTGGCCCCTCCCCCAGCCCTGCCTCCTCAACCCACACTCAGCCCAAGCCCCGCCCATAAAGCCCTCCAAAGAGATTAATATCCTAGCTGCAGTCTGCGTGCTTCCAGCCACTTTTACACTTTGTTCCCTCTCCTAGCGCCGCGAGGAAAACATTACCTTGCAGTGACAAAGGCTGTTGGCACTGAGTGGTAGCTGTGGTTCCTTACCTCACCGAATCTTCATTTGTAACCCACCACAGCGCTTTACGTTCAACTTTTACCTTTCACGAATGACAAATAGCCATGTCCACCAGTGAGGGAAGGAGGCAGAATCAAGTCTTTGCATTGCAGCAGACCCAAGGCACAGAGGCTTGCGCGAGCTGACAGTCCACAAACTGATATCTTGGGCAGGAAGGAGGAAGGGGAGAGCGGGAAACCACAGCTCTAAAAGGTAAACGGCCCCTCTCTCAGTGAAAGGGAAAACCCTCAGGTGCTTAGCGGGGGACTGAACAAGGAATGAATGCAGAAGTGGCCGGCGTGCTTATAAGAAAGAGTGGATATTGCAGTGCCAGGAGCCACTGGGCCCTTCTGGAGAACTCCATCTCTGCTCACTTCCATCCCAGGGACACAAGCCCAGAATCTCCCAGATTCTCAAGACAATAGAAATCCAAGACTTCACAAGCCACTCATCAAATGCTGAGATGGCCAAACAAAACTCACTGTCCGGTGGACGCAGCACAGAGCACCAGTCAGTTCCAAAGAAGCTCTGCCAGGAATGGTGGGAGCACTAGAGTTCAGAAAATCATTCCATCGGTGTGAGGCAAGGCAGGGACTCAAACAGGGCTTCCTAGGTCTACACTCATCCCAAGGTGTCAGGACACATCACTGCCTCTGTCAGGCTCTTCCCAAGAGAGTCTCACCAAACTCACAGGAAACTGGCAACGGGAAGCAGGGCCCAGATGGCAACTCCCTTACATGCCGGGCTGGATACTCTGAGGCCGTGGCAAAGGGGTTTGTGCAAAATGGCTGTCAATTCTTTTATACTCCAATGTAATAAGACAAGAAATGAATCAACATTGAAAAGGAAGGGACCAAAATATTGTGATTTGCAGGTGACTACATACTTAGCCCCCCCTCAAAAAAAACAAAAAAACAAAAACCCAACTCCTAAAGGAAAACAACACAGAGAAGTTCCTGAAAATATCCAGAAGTGAAATAAATGCAGTTACTTGCAGATCTAGGAATGCAAACATGGGAATTGGCCAAGGAAGGGATTTATTTTAAAGGGATTTTTTTTTTCTTTTTATGATTCTCTGTTTCATGTTTGTGTTTTTACAATAAGAGAGGAGTGCTTGGCTGAAAGACAGGGGAAGGGAAACGTCTCTGGATGCAGGCCATGGAAAGCAAAGCGCATGGGGGGGGGGCTCATCGTAAGGACAGCAATTATGGGGGTCTTGGAGTTGTCAGCAACTGAGTGTTTAGCTGCAATTCCACAGTGCACCTAACCTTTATACTAAGAGGTCACACTGAGCTCTGCTCGTTTGGAATGAAGATGTCCAAGTGGGGACTGTCACTAATCTGGAATAAGCAGGCTCCACATGTTTAAAGGGTCACATGTGAATTTTAAATTCAAAGTGTTCTTAAATATCTATAATACGCTGCTATAAGATACAATGGGAAAGATCCTTATTCAACACCAAGAAAATACTAGAAGTCTTTCCCACAAACCCACTGGAAGGCAGTGAGAGAGATATTTGAGTCGATTTTCTTATTTCCCTTAGATAACTAAATACCATGAAGACGTCACCCGCTTGTTAGCAGAAATTCGCTAAAGCCCCATTGCATGCTGGGTACAACCCCAGCACCCCAAATCAAGGTCTACTCAGTTTATTGTGTAAGGTCATGAGAAAAGAAACTGAAAATCCATTTGGAGACCAGGCAAAACCAACCAAAACAGTATCTAAGCCCTAATGACGACATTTGCCCTTTCAGGCATTTGAACACATCCTTAAGCAACGGTAATTGCAAAACTAGTGTGTAAAAGGAAATTGAGAGCAGAAACAGACTGATTGCTTTCTAGAACCCAGTGGGCGATGGAGTAGCCATGCCAAGTCGTCGGTCAGTGAGTGGTGCTGAGATAACAACGCTGGCAAATCAGGGAAATAAAATAACTGCCCAAGGCCAGCCCAAATATGTTAAGTGAGATGAAAAACTTCATTTGATTTAAAGGGTTACATATTTTAACATATTAAATGGAAGCGTAGGCATGGTGCCCCATGCCTGTCATCCCAGCTCCTGAAAGGTGGTACCAGGAAGCTCAAGAGTTCAAGGCTGGGCTGGTGAGATGGCTCAGTGGGTAAGAGCACCCGACTGCTCTTCCGAAGGTCCAGAGTTCGAATCCCAGCAATCACATGGTGGCTCACAACCATCCTTAACAAGATCTGACGCCCTCTTCTGGAGTGTCTGAAGACAGCTACAGTGTGCTTACATATAATAAATAAATAAATAAAAATTTAAAAAAAAAAAGAGTTCAAGGCTATCTTCACCTACATAGGGAGTTCAAGGTCAGCCTGGGCTGTGTGAACCATCTCAAAGAAGAGGAAGACAAGGAAAGGGGTATGCACTCTGGAGGATGGCTCCATGACTAAGAACAAATACTATTCTTGCTAAGGACCCATGTTGGGTAGCTCATGACTGCCTGTAACTCCAAGGAGATCTGACTCCTTTGGCCTCCATAGACACTGCACTCATCTACACAGACACACAGACATACAGACACACAGACATGCAATTAAACACAAGACAGTTCTTAAGAGAACAAAGTAGAAAAGAGGAAGGTAGAGGAGCGCCCCTGGAGCAGGTGTGTGAGAGGCGGGTCACTGTCCAAACCAACATGATGGAAGGAGTAAGCGGGAAAAGCTAGTGGGATTGGCCAAGCGCAATGGAAGCTACAGGGGAAATTCAATAAATGCAAATCCACCCAAGCCAGCGAATCATTGGTGCTGAGGAGGGTCTGTCAGCTTCAGAGGAGGGAAGATACAAGACAGCAACCACTGGCCTCACAGAAATATCAGGTCCATTAATAACAAGACCTTCCCAGCACACACTGCCACCCAGACTCTGTACCCAGAGCCAACAGTCCCAGGCTAGCCCAGCTTCAGCCACCTTGAGAAGCCCACAGGAACCCAGACGACCTAAAGGAAGGCTGTGAGGCCAGAGGCCCATCAGTAATGTCCAACATCAAGAACGAACAAGCATCTGCCCACCTCTGCCAAGCCTTGGCCGAGCCCAGTCCTGGAGTATCCATTTCAGCCACAAGAGACCACAGATCAGAGCCCAAGCTAACCCCACACACCCCACTGGGACTACTCTAAGCTTCCTTAGCTCTTGCAGACAGTTCTCAGAGAGAAAGACACAATAACTCTGGTGACCTTAAGAAAGGACAGATGCCAGGGATCTCTCACCAGTATTGAGGGCCTGTTGGCCACACCCCCAAACTCCCACGGAGAGATAGTGCCCAAAGGCCACACCATCCAATCTGAGGTGAGAGCCACTGTGATAGTGGATGTGAACTTGACTCCTTTTCTGTGAAGTACACTAAGAATAAAGTGTCTGGCTGGCTAATAAGAGAAGAGGAGAAACCCCAGTGTCTTGTTAGGGTTTCTATTGCTGTGATAAAACACCAGGTCCAAAAGCAATTTGAGGAGGAGGTATAACTTGGCTCATATACCCCGAGTCACACGGTCCATGCAGAGAAGCCAAGGCAAGAACCTGGAAGCAGAAATTGAAGCAGAAGCCATCCAGGAGGGCTGCCTCCTCTCTTGCTCCTTGCCTAGTTTAACACAGTTTGCTTTCATAAATACCCCAGGACTACCTGCCCAGGGATGCTACTGCCCCCAGTAAGCTGGGCCTTCCTTGATCAATTCATCAAGAAAATACCCCTGCAGACTTGCTTACAAGCCAATCTTATGGAGATGTTTTCTCAATTCAGTTTCCTCTTCCCAGATACATATACGTTTGTGTCAAGTTGCAAACTCCAGCCACCACATCTGGACAGCAAATAAACCCCGCTCCTGTGCAAGGCAGAGGTGATGTGCACCACCTAGGAGCTCAAGGATCTGCTCAAGTTCCAGTTGTGGAGGAAGAGTCCAGACTCTGGGATTCTGGTCTGTCACTCCTCTTTTTCCAAACCTGAGTCCCTCTCAGCACATGGACGTTGCTCTTTGTAGTACCCATGAGAACTGGGGGCCCACGATAGGAGGACCAGGACTCCTGGAGGCTGACGTGTATTCAGGAAGGTATAAACGCAGACCGGGGTAGGAGTGAGCAGCCTGTGATGGGGGGGCCCCCAACCCTAAAGGGTGTCCCACCCCATAATAAAGGAATCCAGGATGGAGGAATGTGGGGAAAGGAAGATGGAGAAAGGGGGGAGAGAAAGCAGGAAGGAGTGAGGGTGGGAAGAGAGGAAAAGGGAAATGAGTTGGAAGGGGAAAGAGGGAATAACAGAAGGAATAAGAGAAAGAAGGGAGGAGAACAGGAAGGGGGAAAGGAGGAAGAAAGGAAGGAGGGGGGGTGAGAGCTAGGACCCAGCACTACCCAGCTCCCCTCTCCTCCTCACCCCACCGAGAGAGAGAGAGAGAGAGAGAGAGAGAGAGAGAGAGAGAGAGAGAGAGAGAGAGCGCTGATGTATCTGGGGCTGGCCTGGGACTACCTACCCTCTGTCACAGCACCAGGCTGTGAGCATCTCTTCCAGGATTCGCTTTGACTCACAACACTTCTGACACCCAATGTGTAGCCGTCTCCCTCTCATCCATGGGCCCTCCAACTCTCTGGGTGTTGAGCACATCTGGTAAGGATTGAGCTTGACTATTCAGGGGATCGGGTCCCACAAAACTGGTTCCTTCAGACGCTAGTGGAGCTGCGGGGTTACAGAACTCCTGTGACAACTTAAATGGATTAGGTTGCAAGAAAGGTTCGCAGGGCCTGGTAAAGTATTTCACTTATTCTTAACCAGCCAGATGTTGGGAGGGGAGAGAAGTTTCTGTCCGTGCCGCTGCCCCACGAAGCTGGACCAGCCCCACAGAGGATTCGTAGCACAGAGTAGTGGAGCTAAAATCAACTCCCCCCCCCCAATCCTGTCCTGGCACTGTCACAACCAGCTCCCCATCTGAAGCTATGTGAGGGAGTCAGCCACCAGACATCTCATTAGCACACAAAAGACAATCTTATCCCTCCGCTGATTCCAGGACTCTTAGAAGCTGTTCTGTGAAGAAACCACCAAGATCAGGTCTTAGAATAATTATAATAAAAGATGTTCCCGTCGCCCCTTATCACTCCGGAAATTACAGAGTTCTGAGTCAGGAAGTAGGATAAAGAACAACCTCATGTGCACTCCCTCACAATCCAGCCTGTGACAAATCCATGCTGCCTTGAGATCCAGGCTCACAACTGTGAAGTTCAAACTAATGGAAGGGACCCACTCATTTTTCTTTTTAAGGTTTACTTTATTTATTTAATGTATGTGAGTACAGTGTCACTGTCTTCAGACACACCAGAAGAGGGCGCTGGATCCCATTACAGATGGTTGTGGGCCACCATGTGGTTGCTGGGAATTGAACTCAGGACCTCTGGAAGAGTAGTCAGTGTTCTTAACCGCTGAGCCATCTCTCCAGCCCCAACATGCCCACTCTTGAGTTCAGAGAAGGGATGGAGCCTCCTAGGGCCTGGGGATGTGAGAGAGGGGAGGACCACACCATAGCCCCAGGGTCAGTACTTAGTACCCTGGGATGTCCAGAAGCTCTGGATACAACTAGCCCAGCACCAAGCACCAGTCGCTGCCCCATCTCCTGTCAACCTACCTGTTAGCTCCTCTCGACTGCACACAGCCTTTGAGACAACCACATCACTGTAGATGTCTCCCTTGGCAGGGCTCAGAGCTCCCAGGTAAGAGACCCCCAGAAGTCATCGGGTTTTTCTGTCCTAATCCACCTCTGATATGTTGACATTCTCAGCAAGAACAGCCAGCCTTTTCCCCTTTGCTCCTCCAGGACACGAGGCAGCAATCCATTACTCTTCTATTACTGTCCTGAGGCACCATGACCAAGGCACCCTGTAGATGAGGTAAATCTATTGGGATTTACAGTTCTGGAGGGCAAGGATTCAAGATGGCAAAGTGAAGGTGTGGAGGCCAGAGCAGGAAGCTGAGGGCTCATAGCTCGAACCACAAACTGCAAAGCAGAGCAGGTGTCCTGGGCAAGAGGCTTTGAGACCTCAAATCCTGCTTCTAGTGGCATGCTTCCTTTAGCAAGGCTATACCCCCCGAAACCTGCCCCAATGGTGCCACCAGCTGGAAACCGAGCATTCAAATACCTGAAACTAAGAAGAAACATCTCATTCAAACCACCGAAGGCAGACAGCCTCAATGGAGAAACAGAGTCACAAACAAGCAAGAAGAAAGCCAGACTTCCACTTTGATTCCCTCTAGACCTTCAACCCATTGTCTTTCTCTGGCCCATAGGGACCCATAAGACTCTCCTGTGTGGCTTGTGACAAATACAGACTCCAGAACCTCAAGGTACAGCCTAGACATGGTATTGTTCAAAGCCTCCCAAATCCCATGCCAGTCATGAGCAGACAGGCAGACCCCACCGTGGCAAAACGATTTTATTCTCTGCAGGACTGTTCACAGATTGCCAGCACCAGGAAACTGTTTTCGGGAAGTCTATCCTGGAAGCTTGTGAGAGGTGAGAAGTGTTTGTAGCCAAGGAGAGGGAAGGCTAAATAAACTGCATCTAAGCAGGTTGGAACTAGACTTCTCTACGGGGGAGCTGGGTAGAACCAGGGGTCCTTCAGAGAGGAGGAGAGACATGTCATTTTGGGGTTGGGAGGGGAAGATGTTCAATTAAGAAGACAATGGCTCTATCCCATCAGAAGCCATAAGGCTGGAAGACACCTATTCCACCTGCTTTGGGAAAGTATCCCCTACTCCTGGCAAAGGCTTCCTGTGAGTGGGTTCAGTTGCTGTAAATGGGGACTGGGTCGAGATTCGGGATTAGCAGAATCGACAACTGTGAACTGGCAGTAACTCCCAGGCTGAGACCACCCACCCCCAACAACTCGTAACGGTAACATCACTAGCTCGGGGGACAGTGTGCTAAGACATTTTATCTCAATTTCTGCTCCTTTGCTGATAAAAATGGGATCTTAGGAAACTGGAATTCAGAGGATATTGCCTTCACACAAAATCCATCTTAATCCTCAAGCAAGCATTACATTAAGCAGAGAACCGCCAGGGGCGTTCCCAATAGTCAGGCACAAAGGAGGGTGCACCAAGCAAGCCACTGCTTAACATCACTGAAGGTTCTAGACAGTGCGGACTGGAAATGAGAATCGCAAAATCACCGTTTCCAGGCAGTACAACTGTGTACCTAGAAACCTGAGGGAGTCCACAGAGATCAGCTGGAATTAATGCATCAAGCCGCTTGATGAAAGATAAGTTTATAAAAAGCAGCAACTGAGGGGGGGGGATTTCAATTTGCAAGGGCGGAAAGAAAACAAAAATCCTTGAAATAACCCTGATTTCTAAAAAAAGAAATGAACTGTGTGCAAAAAAATGTATGATACTTTACTAAGCAGCATGGAAACAGAATTACGTGAACTGAGGGACACACTGTGTTCCCAGCAAATACGACACATTGTGTCAACTCCTCCTTTAATTAGTTTTTAAGTTTAATTTAATGTCAATCAAATTCACAAGAGATTGTTGAATCTGACAAAATAACTCTGAAATTCACTGGAAAGAATAAACAGATGTGGCCAGCCACCTGTTCCTGAACGGAACCGAAAAACTGGCTTCGTGACTCTGCGTGTGTGTGTGTGTGTGTGTGTGTGTGTGTGTGTGTGTCTACACACACGTGCGCGCGCGCACACACGCGCACAGGCGCGCGTGAGACTGAACCTGGAGCTCACCAATTTAGTTATTCTAACTATCCAGCAAGCCCTAAGGGTCCTCCTGGCTCCCGACATAGCATGTCTCTCTAAGCCTGGCTTTCCACGTGGGAACTGGACTTTCAAACTCAAGGTTCTCGCCATGGTGAGCCCTTTATTGACTGAACTGCCTCTGATAGGTGCCCAGGGTTTCAAAAGGAAAAGGAAGAAACACAAACGACATTTTGTTTAACCCAGTGTGCGGATTTAAATATGTTTGGCCCCCATGTTTGAATGCCTTGCCCGTGGGGCGTGGTACTATTCGGGGGCATGGCCTTGTTGGAGGGAGTGTGTCACTGTGCAGGTGGACTTCGAGATCTCCTCTAACGTCAAGCTCTACCCAGTGTGGAAGAGAGCTGCCTCCTGGTTGCCTTTGGATCAAGATGTAGAACTCTTATCTCCTCCAGCACCTTGTCTGCCTGCACGCTGCCATGCTTCCCACCATGATAGTGGACTGAACCTCTGAAACTGTAAGGCGGCCTGAATGAAATGGTGGCATTTATAAAAGCTGCCTGGGTCATGGTATCTCTCCACAGCAATGGAAATCCTAAGACACCCTGTATATTCAAAATGTATTATTTGAAATGTATATTCCATACTTTAAGTCTATCTATGAGGAATGGGATATAATTCAAAGACCAAGTACTTGCCTGACACGCATGAAACCCTTGATTCAACACTCAACAACAACAACAACACACACACACAGAAAATCTGTGAAATGTTTTATGTTTTTCAAGGGCAGAAGATGTGCTAAGTCTTGGAACTCCAGTTTGTAATGTAGTTTACAGGCACAGTGCCTCTCGGTACAGACCAATGGCATTTCAGATGTTTAGGAAGCTCGTGTGCCCTGTGGCTAATGTACTGGACAGTGCAGCATCCAAGCACTAAACCCCTTTGGTATCTGAAACTCTAATAATGGACAGTATGGTTATTAGAACAGACAGCCAGGGGAAAAAGTGGAGTTCATCTTGGTATTGCTTAACTTGAGGATTTTCTATTACCAACTGGTGTTTGGGGTGAAGTCTATCAAAACAATAAAAAATAAATAGAACATCTGGGAAGATGGTGCAATTGGTAACATGCTCGCTTCACAAGCATGAAGACCTGGGTTTGAATCCCCAGTGCCCATGTTTAAGAAGCATGCACCCGTGAGCCCAGCACTGGGGAGGAGGAGACATGCAGACTCTCCAGCCAACCAGTGTGTCTGAATCAGTGAGTGATGCCTTCCGGGTTCTCTGACGTACCCTGCCTCAAAAATTAAAATGGAGTTACCAAGGAAGACACCTGGCATCATCTCGTGCACACACACCAACAGATACACACAACGTATGTAACGAGCCATGCAATGCTGTGTTGGCCAATGTTATATCACAGGCTCAACAGTGGCCCTTTAAGATTCTATAGCCTGGTGGAGTCATAGCCAGCTTAGCATATGATATTCGTGCAACAAAATCACCCGATGACACTGCTCTTGGAAGGAATCCTTACCCTCAAATGGCACACAACTGTTGTCTTGTGTCCTCAGCTCTTTTCATTGTGCCCCTAGAAGCTCTGTGACAAGCAAGCTGGCTACTGCTGAGACTTGAACAAACTTGCATAAAATACCAATATACCCATTTCCCTATGATCTGCTTTCAAATAAGAAGTACCTGAGTTCAAAGATGAATCCTTGAATTCATGTTCATGGAGCTATCTACAGATGACCCCTCTAGCTCAGTCTAGGCCCTGCTGCTTCTCTGCATGTCCTCTGTGTGAAATCTGTGTATCAGCTCTCCGGGCCTTGGAGCCATTAGTTGCTTCTCCACCGCCATCATGATTCCCATCAGTACCATCCCTGTCATCACCATCACCACCACCATCGTCCCTATCCCCATCTCCATCTATCATTAACATCACCTCCATAACCCCAGCAACCCCTAGCCCCATCCCTGTCCCCATCAGCCCCATAACTTACACCCTATCACCCTCATCCCAAACTCATATCTCCATCACTACCATCACCATCATGCCCATCACTACCATAATCATCACCATCATCATCACTACCACGCCCACTGAATCATCACCATCACCATTATCTCTAACACCACTATCACCACCGCCATCATCATTATGGCCATCATCACCTTCACCGACAGCAAACCACATTTGTAGAACTATAAGAAGAAACATTTTTAAGGCACATTTTTCACATACACTACCTCCTAGGTCATGACAAAACCAGTGGGTCACCACAGAGGCTAGCATTGCTAAGCACGTGCCAGCTCGGCGTTGGTAGCTCCTATTGCTGTCACTTTGACTGGGTACCTCTGAGGTTAACATTTGTCTGGGTTGAGACCTCCTGCCACTCAAGATGATGGCAAAAAGGATATAGGCTGAAAAGAGCAGTGTCAATAGATGTGGCTATTGATGGTCACAACACCATCTATACTTTCTCCAAGAGAAGAAAACACTCAGAAGTGGATGAAGCCAGACTACACTTGCTCGCCATGACTCATGCCAAAAAGCTCCAGGTGGAAGAAATGCCTCATTCACGGTGATGAGGACAGTTAGTCGCATGAATTGGGACTGTGAGAAGTCAAGGGAAGAGCATGATTTAGGTACCATATTGCAGCCGGGTGTCATGGCAGACTCTCATAATCCCAGCGCCTGAAATCCCAGGAGGATGAGCGTTGCAGGTCTGAGGCTTATCTGACATACACAGAAACGTTCTAGTCTTGATAGAGCTACACAATGAGACTCAAAGAACTGGAAAAAACGCTGAACCCTGAGCCTGGGCTGCATGATCACAGTGCACCCATCTTCCAACACCCAGTGCGATGGGTATTGATGGGGTCCCATTTTGTAACGTGATCAACTGAGTTTCACAGTGTCAGAGCCTCTGCCAGGCTGCAAAGCTTTGCTGAGCACAGCTGATCCTGTAACAACCCCCAGTCCACATGCTAAGCTCATACATCCTGGTTAACTATGTAAATGTTAGGATCGGGTCAGAGCAGGCAGAAACTGCCTGGCCTCCTGGCGATACAATATCCATGATCCTGGATGCCCGAGTTTCCTTTGCCAGCAAGTGGGAAGCTGTACACCCCACTCACCCACCCTGAAGTCGATGTCAGTGTAATTGAAATTCATGGATGAGCCCGAGGAGCCAGCTCTAGGCTTGGTAATAACTTCTCCATATTAATGGCAGCACTGCAGAGTCGGTGAGCAGCTGACATTTAATATAAAGCATATGCAGCAGAGTGAGAGGTTCCTACCTGGCCTTCCCATCCCACAGCCCCTGCCAGTGGAGGAGGGGGTGATATAAAGCAATGTTGGAATTCAAGGTGCTGGAGTTGTCCCCCAGTACCTCCACCCCACCTGAGGACCTTCTCCAGGAGGAAATCTCTGCTAAGAATGCACACATGCATATACACACATGCATCCAGAGGCACACATACCCTTGAATGCACACATGTAATTATATGCACACTCACTTGAAAACTTTACTCACGTGTAAGCACACATCTGTGTGTGCAAGCTCCCACATGTAAGACATGAATACATGCAACATATAGTCTCCATGGTTAGGTACACACATTCATATACACAAGGTCTCTATGGCAAGATACATATATACGCATATCTATACTCAGAAACTTCCAGGGTTTCCCCGCCACAGAAGAAGTTAGGGGTATAGAATGATGCACCTGTCCTTCCACGTTGATCCAGGTTCCCAGAAGGGGCTCCACATATATTCATCCCCACAGAGGCCAGAGTGAAATGTTCTAGGTCATGATTTAGGCCACCACAAGGCAAAGCCAACTTCAGTGCTGTGCCAGGAGTGCTGTGCCAGGCCCTCGCATGTCTGGGAGACTCAAAACAGATGAGTCCCAGGCAGTCACAATACTTGTGCCACTCACAGCAGGCCTGAGTGAAGACCTAGCTGTTTCCACTCTCATCACTCACCAGTGGTTAGGGACATGGGGGATAGGGACAGCTGTGGGCAGGGGGAACTTTCTAAATGGATAGCAGAAATCTTTATCCACCAGCACCAGGAATACTCGTGACCGCACAGTGATGGGCAGTGCTGGGAAAGCATCATGACCTAAGATGGCCTGAGCGAACAGTCTCCCTGGGCTCCAGCTCACTTCAGTGGCCTTCCTGGAGAGTGTGGCTGGTCCCACTGTGCGGTCCATGAACTCCCTTGGAGAGAAGTTGGCAGAGCCGAGTAGTTCCCTGAGCCTATGTCCCAAAGTCTTTCCCATCGATATCTAACAGGTACTCCCTTTCCTTGTTCGACTTGATTTAAACCAGGAGGTATGAAATCAATTTTGCAGGGCCAGAAAACCATGCAAAACTACAATGGATGTGCACAAGTGCTTTCCTGGAGATGAAGTGACAGAGTTGCCGCCATTCAGAGGCTCCATTCCTGAAGACAGACGCCATGTGGTTGACATCGGAGGAGGCCAAGGGGGAGCACTGGATCTCTGTAGAAGTGTCACCCCTTTCCCTGCCCAGGGCTTCCAGATCCCACTTCCTGGACAAGTCTCTTCCCAGCCCCCATCTGACCCCACCCAGTCTAGAGCTGAACCCTGTAGACATAGCCAGGAACAGTCAGACTGCAAGTTGCCAAGACGCACGAAGTGGGACATGATACATATGTGTTCAGGGTCGCTCCAGAGACAAAGAGCCATTCAGCTAAAGCCTACAAAGAAAAGCAAGGAACGAAAGGCAGTGAGGATGGCCCTGGAGAAGGAACAGCCTATGCCAAGGTCCTGAGTCCCCAGTGGTGGAGGAAAAACAAGCCCAGCCAGGATTGGCCAGGCCCAGTCCGCAGGGGCGGGGCCTTTGCTATCAGGCCAGTGGGTTAGGGTTGTTTTGATTGGAGAGCCATGAGAAGCGATGGAGTAACAGATTTTGACGTGTGGTTTGTAAAATCTGCTCTGGCAGCTGGATGGAGGAAGCGTTGCTGGGATGCTAGGACAAGACCAATCAGAAGCAACAGAGGAGCACCGGAGAAGGACAGCAGCTTGCAATCTGGTGTGGTGCATAGGTCCACCATGGAGTGTGGATCCATAATGGCCCAGGGTTATGGAAGGAGGGTTGAGGGTGTTCCTATCGGGATACCTCGGATGTGAGGGTGGCAGGGGTTGGCTACCTCTGCCTCCCAACCTAGAGCCATAGTGCCAGCTCCTTCACCATCAACCCTAGCAGGAATTTATTACCCCTGCAGTTATCAGGCCTCACTTCTTGTTTGGCCTTATAAGGTCCCCCCCCCTTGGACCCGCCAGCCACTGAGTATGTAGATGAAGCATCTTCCAGCACCCCTGCCCTGACCAATGGTGCATGGCCACACACACCCTGCCCCAGAGATGCTGGCCACCTCCCCAGGAGCATAAATAGCCCTCCCTGTACCCAACGATCTGAACTAGCTCACTGAAGCTGCTCCTGGGTGTGTTCTATGCTCTTGCATTCATCATCTGCCACTGTACCCATCCATACCCCCACTAAGCTTCAGTGTGCAATAGGCCTGGCTACCCCAAGGGCCAGTGCAGGACTGGGATGAGGTCTGGGGGTCTCTAACAAGCCTATGACCCCTGCCTCAGTGGAAGGCGGTGTCTGGAGAAGAGAAGGGAGACTGGTTTGTTCCCACGAACCACCCAGCTCGTGAGACACCTCTGTTGCAGCAGGAGGTGCTTTCCAGTTCCACATCACAGTGTTACAAACGAACCTGGGGCTGCCGATGGCCTCCCCATGATGGCCTCCCCACGATGGCCTCCCCACGATGGCCTCCCCACGATGGCCTCCCCACGATGGCCTCCCCACGGGGTGAGGGGAGAAGAGCCTTCTAAAGTACACAGCAAGAAGGAGGAGCTGAGAGACTGAATGAGTTGGATCCAGCCAAGCCTGAAGCCAACATTCCTCGGAACCTTCAAATCACTAGACTCATAATATCTCTCGTTTGTTCCATCCAATGTTAGGTGGTCTTCCTTCATTTTAGCTCAGTAAGTCTTAGATCAGGTGACAGGCTGGACAGGAGGCAGGAGCCACTCTAGGTGGTGGGATGGGTCACTCATAGTACTGGCCAAGCAAGTGCCTCTGCTCTGACTTAGGGTACCTCTTTGGTTCCCCAGCTGTGGACTCACTGATGTCCAGGCAGTACTAAGGCAGGATGGAAGGAAGTAATATTCCCTCATAAGGACCAGCCCTTGTTCCCAGCAGACAGTGATAGGACCCTCCCTACCCTAGCACTTGGCCTGACTGAGCCCAGCATGTGACATCACTTTTTCTTTGTGACTTTTAGGGATCCCAAAGGTCTGGCCAGGATGGTAGCCGAACAGAAAATCCCAAGGAAAGATGTTCAGGTCCCCAAAACAGGGACTTCCTCTTGCCACAAGACCTTAGCTGTACTTACTACAGAAGCTTGGGCAGACACATCGGGGAGCTTGTAATGAGCCCTTACGAAATGATGGACACCTCCTCTCTCAAGGCCCGGAACTGAACCTGGCTGATCTAGAAGGCTGCAGAGGTCAGAGCCTACGCCAGACGAGCCAGTGGGCTGTTAGCGGTGCTCTTGTCCAGCCAGGCACATCAGACCACAGCCATCCACCTGTCCTTCTGAATGGAAGGGAGGAGTAGCGAGCGAGAGTGGCTTCCATCCTTCTAGAGTCCCCACTGTCCCCACTCACCATTGAGGAGTCAAGACACCCACCCAGGAGGAGCTCCAGCTCAGAGTAGACCCCTGGACAGTCGATGTGCCGGTCATGTGCCCATCCCCCCCTCACTCACATCGACAGTGGTCAGTGAGCTGACTCAGGCCTCTGGGAAACAAAATAGGAAAGATGAGAAATGCTTTTAGGATGCAGTTCTGTTACTATCGTTATCATTGCGTTGTTGGTGTGTAAATACAAACATGAAGAAAAATAGAATGTAGTGAGGGAGACCTGGTATTAGACAGGTACAGGTTTTGATGCTGGCTTCCAAGATCGTAACAAGCAGGCTCTCTCAGCTTTGGGGGGCTTGGTTTACTCATCTGTAGCCAGGAGACAATGAGACATAGTGCATATGCTGTGTCGGTAGATGCTTAGCAGGTAAGCCCTGCACCTAGTAGGACTGCACCAAACTGTCATTCACCATCATACTTTCCATACCTGCAGGCTTCTTTTCTGGGAATGTGTAAAACTGGTGTGAATTAGCTCGCCTGCTGTGTAACCCAAGAAACACCAGAAAATCCTTCCATAGCAACGTGATATATATTCCCTACGCATTTTTTTCCTTATTCACTGCGAAAAGAAAAAAATTTATCACCATCAATCTCCCTCCACCCCTACCCCACACCCAGTATATAAAGATGAGGTGCTTCTAGCCAGTGACAAGCAAGGAACCTATCTGTGTGGCTGGGGACACGTGTGCAGCACAGCTTATGACTCGGATCTTTGTGGAGTACATCGTGTGCCTTTAACAAACCCCAGTAGAATTTGTCTCTTGGCTGGCCCAGGGCGCTCATTTCTGGCCAGGACACTCTCAAGTGGCTTCAGGGAGTAGAATGGTACCGCTTACTCTCAGCCCTATGTCACCTGCAAACAACCCTGTTAAGATCATGCTACCTGAAAGGAACCAGAGTATAATTTACAAAAGGAAGTGGCCTGGTGCTGCTGCACAGTGGCCTATTGAGTCACAAGAGGGACTACAGCGGAAAAGTCAAAGCAGCCCATAGGACACTGATGGAAGAGACAGCAGAGGTCCTAACAAGTCACACCTGAAGATCTGTCACCCTGTGAGCTAATAAGCTCCCCTTTCTGTTGAAACTGACTTGACTTGGACTCTCTGTCACGCAACTGATAGATACAGTGGACAGATTCAATTAGAGTCCCACTGTACTAAACAGATTAGGAGAGCAGTGGCCACAGTCATCAGTTACTGATGCCTTCATCCTTTAAGTAGAAGGGTGACCTTAGGAACAGTCACGCAGATACACCAAATATGTATTTCTGAACAGCAGATAGAGGGCCCACTTGAGTGTCTATACATGCCACCTATTGTTCCCTGGAACTTTCGGTCTATACCACAGTTTCTGCACACATGTGCTTGGATGCTCGGCGTGTTCTCCAAAGAAAAGGGGCCATAGGCCGCATCTTCCAGCATGTTGGATGAAATAGAATTGGAGAGACTCCTTTACTGTAGAACTCTCTCTCTCTCTCTCTCTCTCTCTCTCTCTCTCTCTCACACACACACACACACACACACACACACACTCACACACACACGCACGCACGCACGCACACACGCACGCGACATGTATGCACCACTCCTAGGGTGAATGCAGCTGAAGACTTTCCCAGTATGATTTATAATTCCCCCACTAGAATAGAGGCTCCTTGGTCTTCCAAACTCCATATGACCTAGCACAAGGCAAGGCCTGGGCCAAGTAGTGGGAGTGGGTGGGTAGGGGAACAGAGGTGGGGGGAGGGGTATGGGAATCTTTCGGGATAGCATTTGAAATGTAAATAAAGAAAATAATAATAATAAAAAAAAATAATTCCCCCACTAAACCATACTTGCTCAGAGCAACTCAAGGTACAACCCTGAAGACCATTCTTGGAGAAAATGTAGTCTAGACCCTTGTTTCTCAAGTGGTGGTCCAAAGGTTTACCATAATTGCAGACTTCTTGGAACCACCTTGGGTGCACTGAAGTTGGCTCTGTTTTTAGTGAGACTCCTAGGGAGCTGCCTGCCCAGCACAGCCTGGCTCACCTCCTTTATCGTATCTAGGCAGTTATCAAGAGTGCATCATCAGAGGAGGGGTTCTATGTAGCCTCATGGAGAAGGATGTGGGCTGCTGAATGCATTAAATACATATATCTGGGGCTGGTGAGATGGCTCAGTGAGTAAGAGCACCCGACTGCTCTTCCAAAGCTCCTGAGTTCAAGTCCCAGCAACCACATGGTGGCTCATAACCATCCGTAACAAGATCTGACTCCCTCTTCTGGAGTGTCTGTAGACAGCTATAGTGTACTTACGTATAATAAACAAATAAATCTTTAAAAAAAAAAAAACATATATCCACTTACATCCCGTTGAAGCTTGGCAAGGCACACTTTATCCCTTTTATTACATCTCAGAAGTTTCATGGCCCCACCCCCAGAATTGGGAGCACTGAAGCAAAAGAGGCCAGACAGCCTTAGGCGAGACACACACCATCACTGTCTGCATGGCTGGGACAAGTCACTCAACCTCTCACAGACTTAGTGTGCCAGGTACAGGCTACCTCACCGTGGACCAGAGGCACCATGTGTAAAGCCTCAATCCTTAGTGAGTGAGCCCATCATGGAAGCATGGGGGAACTTAAAGGGTTAATGAATTACATGGTAGAAAACCAGGGGCAGGGACAGAAGAAGAAGGGAAAGAGGAGGAGAGGGGAAGAGAGTGGGGAGAAGAAAAGGGACGGAAAAGGAGAGACAGGAAGGAAGACAGAGACAGAGAAGGAATCAGAAAAGGAATCCTGGAGAACCTGCCCCGCCATGTCGGGTTGTTATCCGCAGACTGCACTGGAATCCACTCAGGTTTGTGAGCCCGCCTGTACTGTAGATGTCCCGTTCCTGTGACATCCCGCTGTTTGCCCCTCCTAAGCCAGTTCATCTCAGGAGCCATCAGGACCACTCCAGCTCTCCACCTACTTGCCAAGCTGTCCCCTCCCCTCCCCCAATATCTGAGACTCCATCAAATAGCACCTGGGTGTCCTTCTGCCCCCATCGGCTGGGTAGGACCTGCCACATCTCTGACCTGCAGAAAAGAATAAACATAGCCAAAGGAGATCCCTGAACAAATGAATTGAGAGGTGAATGAATGATGCAGTGTCACTGCCCAGTGCTCTAGTGGGAATTAATGAGTAGAGACAGGATCCCTGCCAACCCCACCACCTTGTCCAAAGTCCCCAGTGGTGATTGATCTCCCTTCATGTTTAGGACATTCGCTGGCACCCTTACGGGTGACTTGCCTGTGGGATTGCCACAAGGAAGACAACAGAGAAGAGAAAAATGTGCCCTAAATTAACCCAAGGACACTTAAAAGTCATTTGCAACACGCTCAGTCCCTAAGTAAACCCGACCAAAGGCAGTGACTTCTCTGAAGCAACAAGTGATGTTTCCTGTGGGTCCATAAAAAGAACTCCAGTGGTTGTGGAGCTGGGGTGTAATTGCTGGCTCTGCAGATGGCAGGGCCAACCTGGGCTCCCTGAGGACGGGTGTTGCTCAGGACTGGCAGGGCTAGAAGCATGGCCACGTGCCCAGAGCCAGAGTACCCTGAGCAGCAATTAGAGCAGAACCCACGGTGGGCGGCTTCCGATGTCTGGCCGGCAGGGCCAGCCTGACCACTGTGCATTCAATCCAAAACAGGAAAGTGGCACTGGTTCTGCAGTGCCAGGCCCCTGGGTGGCAGGGTAGCACCACCAATGTCAGCATCTGCCTCGAGCACTGATCCAGGCTTCCTCCAAGAGTCTCCGTATGGCAACCATGGTCCTGGGGGACACCCAGTGACAATCGAGCTTTTCAGGGCTCTAGTCGCAAAGGGTGCCCCAGGTCGTTCCAAAAGGGACCAGTACCGGTTCACCAGGAGCTGCTCCCCAACATCAAACAGCCCACAGGGCACTAGGACCTGCATTGCCAAATGCTCCCCTTGGCTCAAATTAGAGGGAGAAAGCTGACTTTTCAAATAGCCACTTCAACAGGAAACCACAGTATAAAAATCACTGGTTCCTGGTCAGCCAAGGGACAGAGAGGACTGGCTGGGTATTTCCGCATCACCACCTGCTCCTCGGGCTGTTGTAAGCACACACAGCAGCAAGGAATCTGCCAGCACCTATGCCCACCACAAGCTCACACATGTGATCAAAGTCACTCTGACACACATTTGCAAAGCCCATGGATATCGCTATGCTTGGGAGATAACACACATTCACCTATTCACACACCTATACTGGTACCCAGAAAGAAGAAGGATGCATACATTCCAAAACACAAACACACACACACACACACACACACACACACACACACACACACACTGAGAGGCACACAAGGCGGCAAACGTATGCTTGTATGCAAGAAGCAGACAGAAGTAGTTTGGCATTGGGGCTGGAGGTGGGGTTCACATAAATCGTCCCCCTTTCTCTGACCAATCAAAAAATCTTGCCTTCCCGCCAACCCCTCCAGCAAGCCGAGTGCCTCCCTAAGCACTGTGGAGGAGAAGATGATCCTCAGCGCGGGCTATGTCGCCCTCCCAGGAGACTACCTAGTAATGGGTTTCCAAAGCCCAGGCAAGAGTCAGAACAGAAGGGAGCCCTAGAAGAGAGTACTCACCAGCCCATCACAGTTACTGAGCGCCACGGAGGAGGCTTTAGGTGAGTCTGCCACGTCTCCAACGTAGAGACAGGTCCCAAGCAGGGGCTCCACTCGGGTGTCACCCGTCTCACCCTGCCACTCCACGGTGGCTCCCGGAGCCACGAGCCGGGCGTTGGGCCGCAGCCGCAGGTGCAGGTCTCGACCGAATACTGTGAGGTTGTAGAAAAGGCGTCCTCCAGGGTCCTGAGCAGCGCCTCCGGGTAAGCCCGAGGTCTGGTCCGGGGCAGCTCTGCGGGCTCGTACCCCCACCCCGGCCGTCTCCAAAGACACCACGTGGGACACCAAGCGGCCCTGGGCGTCAGTGCGCACCGGCACCGCCAGGATGCGCTCGGCTCCTTGCCCCGGGGGCCCGCCTGCAAGGGAAAGGGGCGTTAGACTAGCGGAGACCTCGGAGACTCTGAGCCTGTCTGCGGAGCCCGGCGCCCCCAGCCCTTGCCTCAGTTGAAGAGAAGGAACATTCCACCACGAAGCCTCCAGGAAGGGGCGTTGACAGGACCACCAGTCCGGAACCACGTCGCCTGCGGGCCGTCCCCTCTAGAGGACCAAGCCAGCAAAAGAGCTGCCCCAGTGGATTCCCAATTGAGGTTCCTCGGACACCTCGCAGTTAGCCTAAAGGGCGACCCCATCAAAGTGCCCTCGCTCCTTATACCGTCCTTGGTAGGACACGGGGCTCCTCGGAAATTATTCCACCTTGGTCCCTTGCTCATGCACCCTGACCCTTCAGCGGTCCCTGCTGCCCAAATGTCCTCACCATTGGCCTCCGGAGCAACCAGGTTCGCCCTCTCATGGGCGGCCTGTCCTCAGTCCAGCATTCGGGCAGCTCACTGTCAGCCCCCTCGCCCCGTACACTTAAGCCCGGGAGAGGTGGAGCAGGGTCCCACTAATCTCCGGGGAACCTCTCCGGGACAACCCAACCAATGCTCAGGGCCCGCAGGCGGCGCGCTCAGCACCGGCTCCTCCCGAGCGTCCCCGGGCGCCGCCTCACCCTGGCTCCCCCGGACCCGCTGGTGCTGGTTCTGCACGCTCCGCCGCGGGGTTTTCCCTGCCCTCCAGCGCCACACTCTGCATCCCGAGAGCGGCAAGTGCTCCGAGGCTCCTTGTGTTCCAAGGCATCCGGGGTGCGCCCCCTGCGCGACCGCCCCGGCCCCGAAGTTGGCCAACTTGGCCCCGGGCGCGGCGCACAGAGTTTGCCCAAGTCTCCTCGGACGATGCTTGAGGAGGGGTCTGCGGGCCGCGCCGGGCGGGTTAGTGTGGCCGGAGGGTTGCGGGAAGTGGGGACCAGGCTGGCACATACCTGGGGGCTCGGTGGCGGCGACGAGCCGGGCGCTCGCGGGCGGCGGCGGCAGCAGCAGGAGAGGCGGCGGCGGCAGCAGCAGCAGCAGCAATAGAGCGGGGCAGAGCAGGCGGCGAGCGGCTCCCGCCGGCGGATCCATGGCAGCCCGACCGCAGCCGGGGCCCCGCACTCGCAGCCGGCGCGAAAGTTCCCCGCGCGCTGCCCAGCCCACATCTGGGGGCAGCTGGAGCCGCCCGCAGCTGCAGCACCGCAGGGCGCGGGGCGGAGGAGGCGAGGCGCGCAGGAGAGGGCGGGGAGCGCGGAGGGAAGGCGGGGAGAGCGAAGGAGCGAGCTAGCTAGCGGGCGAGGGAGGCGGGAGGAGGAGGCGAAGGCGAGCGAGGGGGAGGGCGGGGACGGCGGGCGCCTCAGCCTGCGGTGACCCGGCGCTTCTTGGTGCGGCCGCCGCCCGCTCCCCTCCTCGCTTCCCGACTGGCAGCTAGGCAGAGACACCCCGAGGCGGCGGCAGAGAAGCTCTGGAAGCCGGCCAGGGGGAGTCCACCGCGCGTCCCAAGTCACCTCGAAGGAGTGGCACCCCACCCGGAGAGCCCTCTGTAGTGAGAGTCGCACTCAGCTGCCTTGGGACTCCAGGGGCCCGTCTCACCCTCGTTCTGTGCTTTGTAGTTGGATGAGACACGGGAAGGAAAAGAGGGTCTGAGAGGACACTGAGCCTGTTTCTATGTCCAGATGGAGGCTCCAGAGGTGGGTCGGTACTTACCCCCACGGAGCACTCCCCTAGGCTACCTCAAAGATCAACTTTTGCCCTCACTAAAAGACGAGGTTCCCTCAGCCCCCAACCCCTCTCTCTCCCTCTTCCAGGTCATCAACCTCGGGATCCCTCCACGCCCTCCATTGCAACCTCTGATGGAGCCTCTTCCTTCCCTCGCTTAACTTCGGGCACAGCTTAGTTGCTGACCTCAGCCGCCTCAGTGGGTCTCCTGCCACGGTCTGCCCTTGTGTCCACCAGAAACGGTCCCGAACACTCTTCCCCCTTTCCAAGTGAACGTGCAAGGGCAGAGGCAAACATCCCTGCCAGTTTACTGAGTTCCAGTTGCCAACCGGATCCATCCTCTCCATCAGGGTCCTGGTTCTCCCATTTCCTTGAGTCACTGTCCTGCCAAGGCTGTTGTCCCTGGGCACAGTGACTCCCCCAACTCTTGTTTTCCTGGGTATCTCCTTCAGATCCCCTTGTACTGGAACATTTTTGCGGTGTTACGTCCAGTTTTTAGTTTTGCTCTTTCAGATAAGACACCTGTCTCTTGGCTCTTCCATTCGCCCTTCCCCAAGCCGCTGTGACAAGGCCTAAAGCAGAAGGTCCAGAGATGACTTCCTATGAACAGGAGGGCCCGGTCTTATGAGGGAAACTACATGATTTGTACAACTGGCTTTAATGGTGACTTCAGATCCTTGGTTCTGTCCTTCCTGGGACATGGTGTGCGGGCATGGACCACTGTAATCTGACAACCACCCAGTGGCTTCCTTGCCTCCTGGGGACATCTGGGGTTGGATCTACTCTTCAGAAATAGTGATTTCTTGATCTGTCAACACTGGAAGATGATGAGATTATTGGGTTCAGCAGCTTATGTGTGTGATTCCAGCACTAGGAAGTCTGAGACAGGACGATTGCCATGACTTTGAGGTTAGCCTGGTCTACAGAGTGAAATCTTTTCTTAAAACCAACACCCCTCAAAAGAGGGGGGGTAGAAAGAAAGATAAAACTGTGACATTTTAGTTTTTAAAAATATATTTCTAAAATTTCTGGAGGAATTGGGAAGTGTGGCCAAAATGAACCCACATTCCTGCTTAGCCACAACTATTAAATGGGATATTTATCTGTCAGTTTGCTGAAGGTCCACTCCCCACGCATGTACCCTAAAGACATGATCGTTCTAACCTCTGATGATCCAGTTTGTCCCAAAGTTGGAGCTGGAATCCCAGTGTGGCAGAAAGGAGCTGGTGCCGGAGCAGAGTGTCCTCGAACACCCCAAGTGTGGACTGAGTCTGGAAGATGACAGGAACAGGCAGGCCGGGGCTGGGCTGGGTGAGCTGGAGACAGCATCTGCCTATGATTCTCTGAGCCAGATGAAGGAAGCAAACCCAGTAGCTCCGCCTACTTCAGGGCCTCTCCCCTCCCCCTCCCCTTCCTGCTGTGCGGATGGTCATTGTCAGCTTTATTTTTTTCTACCACCTACCACTTCTACTGCTACCTCCTTATGTAGCACTTAATAGTTTACTTCCAAAAAAAAAAAAAAAATTGAAGGATACTTTAAACCAGTGCCAATAAAGCAGGAGCCAGCGTCTCTCCATTTCACCATAAATCAAAAATCACTGTCCCCAAATAAATAAAATGAGAAGCGAGAAGAGGAGCTAGATCCTAGCTACCACTGCCCACCCCAACGGGGTGCTGAAGCTGAGAAGCAAGTTTGAGACAGACTTCTGAGTGGGGACAGGGAAGCCCTTCACCAGCCCAGCCCACCTGGAAGTCCTCACAGGAAACCCACCCCTGCAAGATGCTACCGATGAACCGGGCACATAGACTTCAAATTTCAACATTTTTTGGTGGAGACTGAGGGTTATTGATATGTCCCAGCTGACTGCTTATCTCGTGTGTGTGTGTGTGTGTGTGTGTGTGTGTGTGTGTGTGTGTGTCTGTCTGTCTGTCTGTCTGTCTGTCTGTCTGTGTGTACACACATGGCTGAGTTAGCAGAGTGCTGGCCTACCATCCCCCAGCACGACATAAATTCCACGCCCAGCACTTCAGTGGTTGAGGCTGGAAGGTCAAAAGCAACAAGTTCAAGTTTGGGGGCTGGAGAGACAGCCCAGCAGTTAAGAGCAGTGTCTGCTCTTCAAGAGGACTGGGTTCAATTTCCAGCACCCACATGGCAGCTCATAACTCCAGTTTCAGGGGGAATCCAGTGCCCTCCTCTGGTCTCTATTGGCACTGCATCCCATGATACACAGACATACATGTAGGCAAAAATACACATAAAATAAAAATACATAACAAAATCGTGTTTAGAGAGAGAATGAAAGAAAAAAAGCCTCCAGCCCTCAGTTACTCTGCAGAGAAGGGTCCCAACTCTCAACTCTGGCCTGGATTTTCTGATCACAGCTGCCAGGACAAACTTCCTTAGATACAGGAGCCTTCTGAGAGCCATCCCTATGCACAGATGTCTGATGGAAAGCAGCTCCCAGAAGGCATTCTGCTCCTATTTCAAGGTCGTCTTCCTTGGCAGGGCCTTCCAAGTGGATGCAGGCCATGGTGTTTTACAACCCTCCTTCAAGTTCAGGGGTTGTGGGAAAGGACTCAGAATCGTCCCGTCCCACTGGGACCCACGGACAGAGCGTCTCAAGTGAGAGGAGTTAGTGACCTTGTCGTGGAGACTCTGGAGACAGCAGCTCCATCCAACTCCAGTGCTGGCAAACAGCAGGTGCGGTGGCCCCGTCAGATGCGCTGGAAGAGTTCTGGCCAGGAGTGGCTTTGGTAAGCAATATGTCAGGGGAACGCTGATTGAACAGAAAGTGGTGGCTGGTGGCCTTCTGGGAGTGTCGCTATTGTTGCCTCCCAAGCCACCCCCACATGCACACCCTGACAGGGAGCTGTGTCAGGCCAGGGAGGAACGTGGGTGGTGTCGTTTACGCAGCACTTTCTTCTTGCTATTCTCCACAGGAAGGTGTCCCTTGGTCACTGGGATCAGCGCTGCTTGGAACTGAAAGGGCCTGAAAACTGGGTGAATAGGGATTTAGGCACGGTCAATAAGTCTCGATCTACACAATAGGAATCCAGGGAATGATACAGCCCAGTGTTCACTTGTGACTGCATTTCCATATCTGCTCAACCTAGCCGAGAGAGAGCAAGGAAGAACTTCAAAAGGGACACCTGAGTGTGGCAAGCTATGACATCTAGGCTCAGTTGGGGCAGGGTCTATACCTCTAAACTTACCTGTGTCTGGCTTCTCAAAGGGGCCAGGGTAAAGGACTAACTGGTCTACCACTTTCTTCCTGAAACACCTCTGGGTCTCTTCAATTGCTTCCAACTACAAATAACCCAGCCCATATGCATCCTAGGGAAATACAATATGTCCCCCTATAAGAAGTCTGTGGGGTTGGCAGCTCCAAAGGTCAGCCGTGGCATCCAGGCCACTGCTCCTTGAGAATCATCCTTGTCCTGGATGGCTCGGAAAACAGCTGTCCAGGTGTCTCGTCATCCTCCTTGAAAAGCCAGCTAACCGGAGGATTGGGGCTGAGCCAGCCAGCTGCTGGCAGGCAGGAGAGGGACCTCCTTGGAGAAGCCTGGGATGGAGTGGATGTTGGGTGTCTGTGCAGCACCACCTGCTTCTTTTGCCTTCCTTTCCAAATAAGAATGCCACACTGGAAGCACTATGTAGATTCTGGGGTTATGAATAACAACCGTGAAACATGGAGGACATTAAGTTGTGAGGGGGATGGAGTGGGAGCAGTATGGGGTGGGAGCACTATGTGGTGGGAACACTATGAAGTGGGAGCACTATGGGGTGGGAGCACTATGGGGTGGGAGCACTATGGGGTGGGAGCACTATGGGGTGGGAGCACTATGTGGTGGGAACACTATGAAGTGGGAGCACTATGGGGTAGGAGCACTATGTGGTGGGAACACTATGAAGTGGGAGCACTATGGGTTAGGAGCACTATGTGGTGGGAACACTATGAAGTGGGAGCACTATGGGGTGGGAGCACTGTGGGGTGGGAGCACTATGGGGTGGGAACACTATGAAGTGGGAGAACTATGGGATGGGAACATTGTGGGGTGGGAGCATTATGTGGGAACACATGAGGTAGTGGAAGCAGGTGATGGTGGATATGTCCAAAATACACGGTATAAATTTATGAGATTTTCAAACAATAAATAAAAACACTAAAAAAAGAGAGAAGAAAATAGAAGAAAAGGCCATACAGTCCCAGGACATGCACCCTTTCTTGGTGAAGATGCTTTCCAACATGACTTTGGGTTTATATTCTCCCACACTGCATCAGTTGTAGATTGTATAGAATTCATCAACCCATACATAAAACGTGAAGGGCCTGTTCTACCTCATTGGAGGGTTTTGTGTACAAGAACATTTTTTTTTCCCTAAGCTTTCTGCTCATGTCAGCATTTCTTAAAGTCTGAGGCCCTCGGCCGATGGCCTCATCCAGTCCTTAATAAGACACACATTCCTTTCTTTGCCTTGGGATGTTGCTTCTTCTAGGACAAGTCCCTTACCCCTAGCCAAGTCATATTGTGCCCCATTTCTGATATCATCTTTTCTCTGTGTGGCCCTAGCTGACCTGAAACTCTGTAGAGCCGACTGACCTCAACCTCATGAGATTCACCTGCCTCGGCCTCCCAAGTGCTGGAATTAAAGGCATGTGCCGCCACCACCTGGTACAAAGGTGACTATAAAAGGGGCTGAAGCCTCTAGATGGGCTGGCCATGTCCCCAAGGATTAAGAACACCACCCACCCTCACCTCCATGTAAAGGGAGCTAGATGCAAAGTCAAGAGTCTCTGGTCATTGCTGAAGTCACTGAGGACTCTTGGGGACCTCCAACCCTGCTTCTCTTATTCCTCCGAGGATCACAGGAAGATCCCTCCTGGACACAGGTTGTCCCCTTCTCCAAAGCTTCAGGCATAGGTTTTGTGCGTGCGCGTGCGTGTGTGTGTGTGTGTGTGTGTGTGTGTGTGTGTGTGTGTGTGTGTGTGTAGGCCAGAGATTGATGTTAGGTATCTCCTTCAATCACCTTCCAACTTATTTTTTTCAGTCAGGGTCTCTCACTGACCCTGGAGCTGGACTGGCTGGCCAGCAAGCCCCAAACATCCCGGAGTCACTGCCTCCCTGGCACACTGCTGGGCTCTAGGTCCTGGGGGCACAACTCAGATCCTCGTGCTGGTATGGCAAGCACATTACCCACTGAGCCATCTCTCCAGATTCAGTTTGCTTTGTTGGCTCCAAGCAGCTCTGGGGTGGGGATGGGGGGGGGTAATACATTTATTTTCACACTGTCCCCTGAGTCTCAGGTCTTATCCCTAGTATTTTCCCTTCTTAGGCAATCTCACCCTTTCCCAGGGGGTGGCAGACTCTATACAGAGTCTGTGACCCCAGGCAGGACTACTCCAGCCTGTAAATGCAGCTCCGCTAGACATCCTTACCAGAGCATTTCAGAGCCCCGCCCACCGAACTCCACACCCATCTCTAAGCCCCAAAGCCCCCATTCCACTTGCCACACAGACAGGCCCTCAGCCAGAGATGCCAGACCATCTCAAGCCCTTCCCATTCTTTACCCCCACACCAAAACTGTCCCTGGCTCCCTTGCCCTCTAATTAACTCTACATCTGCCCCCAACCTAGCTCCCGGCTCCAGCCCGTACCCTCCCCCCCCCACACACCAGCATCCCTCCATACAGAGACTGCATACCACATAACTGAAACTAAGCCACTGGACTTTCTTTCCCTCTGCTCAAATATGTGGTACCAGGAAAACACCCCACAGGGACTCATCTGGTGAGGGTCCTGTCCCCATGGGGTCCTGTCCCCATGAGGGTCCTGTCCCCACCGTCACACTGGGATCAGACACCACTATCCATCTCCAGCAGAGGACAGATGTGAGCCACTCCCCATCAGACTGCTTCCCTTGCGAAGGTTCCTTTGGAAGAGGCCACTCTCCGACTTATGCTCTCTTTCCCACGGGGGTTCTGCTGGCCAAGGCACTGTGGGTCCTGCTTCCTGGGGTTACAGAAAGGAGGGTTCCTTCTGTGCTCACTAGCATCAGTGGTTTCAGCTCCTGAAGAGGTCCTGAGGCAGGCTGCTCCAGCTGTGTCATAGCCCCTGGGGCCTTTTCTTTAATTATATGGGTGTGATTTCCTGTACATCACAGCAGATTTTGACAATCAAATGGTTTGGCATATGTGAAGGGCTCAGAACGGAGCCACAGAAGAACAAGTGCACCATAGCGCGGGGTTTGACAATCAAATGGTTTGGCATATGTGAAGGGCTCAGAACGGAGCCACAGAAGAACAAGTGCACCATAGCGGCGCGGCTGCGTGCAGCATGAAGGACTGCGATGCAGGCAGGGGTCCTCCTCACACAAGCTCCTGAGGGCCTCATCCTGATGACCCTTTGTGACCTGAAATGAAGACCCATGACTCAGGACTAAGGGTATAGTTCAGTCGGCCGGGTGCTTACCCAGCTTGCATGGAGCCCAGGTTTGATCCCTGGAGCCACATAAACGGGGTACAGTAGCAATTGGAGGGTACGCCAAAGGATCAGAAGTTCAAGACTAGCCTCAGTTCTGTAGTGAATTGGGAATCAGCCTGAGACCCTGTCTGAAAGAGGTGGGAGGGAGAGAGGGAAAGAGAAGGAGAGGGAAGGAGGAAAGGGGGGGAAGGAGGAGAGAGAGAGAGAGAGAGAGAGAGAGAGAGAGAGAGAGAGNAGAGAGAGAGAGAGAGAGAGAGAGAGAGAGAGAGAGAGAGAGAGAGAGAGAGAGAGAGAGAGAAACCCGTAGCTGATCTCCAGCATCATGTGAGATGGTGGGCCTTGCATCTCGCCAGCCCAAGAAAAGATCCAAATTCAAAACTCAAATCACGGTATCTACTGAATATGTATTACATTTGCAGCATGATAGAGAAGTCCTACATGAAGTCATCCCAAGTCAGTGTCTGTCTGTCTGCACCTTTAATGTCTTTCAGGATTTGTTGAGCATGGCTTTTTACCCCTCCCCCCTCACTGCCTGGAGACCCAGCCTCCTAGCATTGGTGAAAGGAATGTCAGGGTGGATTTTAGTACTACACAAGCCCAGCAATTGACCAAACAGCCAAGCACACAAATGCATGCCCAGCAAGGATTTGTGGAATGAGTTGATAACATAAGATGATTTAAAAAAAAAAAAAAAAAGTGGATAAAATAAGATACGTACTATGCGGAGTTTTTTTTAAAGTGATAGACTGCATGGGACAAAGAGGAAGAAGCCGGAGAGATAAGTGGGCTGGTGACTGGTGGGCGAGAGGGGGGTAACCAAAATGGGTTGCCCAGGCAATGGGCATCTTAAGCAGAACCTGGAGCATGCAAAGGCCCTGTGGCAGGAAAGAGCTTTCCATGCTCCAGGAGAAGCAACAACGGTAAAGAAACATGGAGGCAAAAGGCAGTCGGGATGAGGTGAGGCACAGAGGGAGCTAAGGGGCCAGAGGTGGAGTGGGAGCGGGTGTGGCTTCGCCAGTCTTCATCATTAGCATTTTGTTTGAAGCCAGGGAATAAGGTGAGACTGAGCCCATCTCAAAACGCTCTGGGAAGAGGAAGCCCTGAGATACTGGGAGGGGGCTTCCCAGTGCCTTTGTCAAAAGAGATGCATGCCCCTGCCTCATGAGCACTTTCCTCTGTTTACAGGAACCGCCAGGCTGGCTTCTGATTTCCTCTTCACGGTGGAATAGGCACAGTCTAAAGAGCACAGGAAGAGTCAGCTCTGCTTACCAGTTGGCAATGTGCTTGGGCAAAAGATCTTCCCTGTCCCACCTTGCCCTCGTCCTCATGACATCCCCCAAGGCCTAACCACTTCCCGACGAAGAAGATGAAGCCCCAGCATGGTGGTATACAAGCGTATGGAGACCCATCTCTAGTGCTCAGCATAGCATGATGGTGCCCAGACACTACTCCCAGAGAACTGGAGCCTCCTTCCGGTAAGCCTGAGGTAGGAGTAGTCATTTCAGTTGCTTCAAATGCAATGATGCTAACTGATGAGTTGGGGCTCCCCTCTGGGGACCCATGGAGGGTTTTGTTTTTGTTTTTGTTTTTGTTTTTCTTATTTTGTTTTTTTTTTCTGTTTTTCTTTTATCTTGAATTGTGTGCTTGCATAAAAAAAAAAAAAACTCCTAAGAATTTCTGTGAAAGTGTGTGGCTCTGCCTGGGGTGGGGAGGGAAAGAGGAGGGAAGGGAGGGAAGAGGAGGGGGATGGAAAGGAAGCAGAGGGAAGGGCCATCTAGCTGCTCTAGGCTGGCGTTACTGACGACTTCTGCTCACCAGATCGGCTTCTGTCTTCCACCGTGGGTGGGCAGGGGCTGGGACCTGGACCCCTCTGTAGTCTTTGCTTCATCCCAACCCTTGGCACCTGAACTACTGAACTATGCCACATGAAGGCCTCCACTGTAGCATCACGTTACCAGAACTTTCTAAAATGCCTACAAGATCCTGTTTCTGGTTAGAGTTTTATAGTGGCTAGGAAAGAAACTGCCTCCAGGCCCTTCCAGACTTGAGCACAGAAGCAGGAGCTGTGGGGGAGGGGGGAATGGAATGGGACAGGGGGCAGGAGATTTGGGGTTTCCCGGGACAACTGTCCATTTCAGGGTGTGCGAGGGGGTATCGATGAGAAACAGAAAGACAATTAGAAGCCCTTGACAGGCGACCCGCCCAGGTGACCTGGGGTGAAGCTGCAGAGTGAACATACATGTACTCAGGTGCACAGAGACCAGTCCACACCTGTGTGACGATGCAAACACAAGTGTGCCTCCAGATGCACGCCAGCCTGCAGCCCAAGAACGCCCCCGGCTCCGGCAAGGCAGCCATGCACTGCAGAGCCCACATGGTGCTCCGGCCTCCCTAATTGCATTTCTGAAAATGAGAAAGAGGAAATCGAATGACTTTCAGGCAGCCGCTGTTCCCCCATGGCGATTTCCCATCTCCTTTCCGAAGGGCCAGGCAGCAGGGCAGCCTCCAGTTCTCAGCTGAGCCTCCAGACTCCTTAGCAACCCTCGGCGGGGTCTGTGCTGCAAGCTGTCTCTGGCTTCAGACAGTGGCCAGCCCAGCTCTGCTTTGTCCTCACCTGCCCTGTGTCTCACAGCCATGGATGGGAGCTGCAGACATAGAGAGTGGGGGGCTACTGGCCTGTTCAGTGGAGCAGCAGAGACCCCCAGAGCTCAGGATCACATCATTTCCTACCCCTAGGAAGCCCAGGCTTCTGTCCTAAGCAAAGCCTTGTGCCAGGGATTTGCAGCTGCTTCTCCTGCACATCCTTCTGCACGACTGTGCTGTGGGCCAGTTTCCTTCTGAGACGCCTTCTGCTCCATCCTGCCCTGCAGATCCTCTGAGGGAGAGCTCCCTCCAGTCCATGCCACACCCTATCCCACAGGACATCTGACTGTGGCCATAATATATCTCTTTGTGTGTGTGTGTGTGTGTGTGTGTGTGTGTGTGTTCCAACATGTACATGCATGTATGTGTAGATGTGTGGCCATCAAAGATCGACTTCAGGTGTCCTCAATCTCAGTTTTTGAGACAGGGTCTCTTGCTGATTTTGTAGAATGGTTGGCCAGGGAGTCGCCTGTCTCTGCCTCCCCAGCTCTGAGACTATAGGTGACACCACACATTGCTCCTTTTGTTGGTGCTTGGAATTGAACTCGGCTACTCATACTCGTGTGATAGATGAACCGCCCTGGCCCCAGCAGTGGAGACTTTAAGCCTGATTAACAAATCTCGTTGCTTCCTTTAGTCGCTGGACCCACAAGCAGTGGCATGCGCCATTGAGGAAGGGCAAAGTCCCAGGGCCAGACAACCGCAGAAATGACCCAGCTTGCTTTCAACAACCAAGGCCACGCTCACCTGAGTTCTCCCCGAGAGTGGAACAGTAGGTTTGTGTGAGAACTGCAGGACATGGCGGCTCTCAAACAAGCCATTGCCATTGAAAACCGGCTCTCACTCTCACTCTAGGTGAGCCCCAGGGTTCACAGGACCTGCAACCTCAGCGCCAGGTCTGGGAGCTCAGGCCCAGGAGCTCAGGCCCGGGAGCTGAACTGGGGCCTTGGTCTCAGACAAACAGCAGCTTAAACTTGCTGTGGAGTGAATCTCAGCTGCACTGGGTCCCCAGCTGGGGCCTGGCTGGACCTCCAACCTTGATACTGACCTTGACATCACTGCACTTCAGCCTACAGCCTCTGTCTAAACTGGATCCTGCATTTTAGTCTTGCATGACCTCATAGTTTGGCCTCCTGGGCCTCAGAACGTAGGTCCACTGATACCCAGACTGTCCCTAAGAGAACCCTAGACTTAGGGCTTAGGCCCAAATGGGACCCAGATCTTTGATCCTACTCAGTACCAAAGGTTGGCCTCACCAGGCCCCCAGCATCAGCCTCAAGTGACTCCAGTCTTTCATCTCCTGGACCCCGCAGTTTGACCTGCTATGTCCCTAACCTTGGCCTCCCTAGGCCCAAGCTTTGGCTGAGACTGGACCCCATGGTGCTTGGTAATCCTCTTTTACACAAGGTTTTTCTCTTTTTCTTTTCTGAGTGACCCTTAAAATTTCATCTCTTTCCCCCTTTGAGTGGGTCTCATGTATCCCAGGTCTCAGATTTCCCATGCCTAGGACCTGGACCCCACTGGCCCCTGGTATTGGCCTCCCTCCCATCAGTTTCTCCCACTAACAGCCACTCTTCCTTTCTCCTCCAGCAGGGGAAGTTAAGGTTCCCAGCGAAAACGCTTTCTGCAGGAGGCCTACCCCACCAGTCAAGCTGTTGTGAGAGAGGGGGGGTGGGGCAGCTTCCAGCCTCACTTGTAACAACCTCCGAATGTTGTGCAGCCCTGCAGTACAGGGTGTACACGGGCCCAGGCTCCTCACGGTTGCATAATTTTCCAGCTGTTTTCAGGACTATTTCATTTCTTCGTCTGGCAGACTCCGCGAGCCATATATAAAGATGATATATATGTGTGTAAATATAAAGACGAGCATATGTGAGCAAGGCGAGGGCAAGTGTGAAGTGGGGAGAGGAGGCGGGGAACGGGACTCGGCGAAAAGACAGATGAAACAAGTGTAAACATTTAGAATGTCACCTTCGAGACGTCTGGGAGACGGAACGAACTTGGACTCAATTAAACCTTAAACGAGACATCGGTTCGGTAGAGCCGGTCACAGATTTGGTGGCGTTCAATCTTCCTCTTTTATAAAAATATTTTCATTTTGTCTTCCTTTTTTTTTTTTCTTTTCGAAATCCTTCAAAGTCCATCTTTTCCCCCCTCTGAGACAAGGTCTCGTGTAGCCTAAGCTGGCCTTGAACTCACTATGTAGTCAAGGATGACCTCAAAGTTCTTCTCCTTCACTACGCTGTCGGAATTCTCCAGCCTCCAAAGCCATGACAACAGAACGGTGCCCCATGCTCACAAAGGGTCCAGAAGGGCCTTGATGTTCTGATCTCCCTGCTTCTGCAGCTTGGGTGCTATGATTACAGACCTGTGGTTTATGAAGTGCTGGGGATTGAACCCAGGGCTCTGGGCACTTTAGGTAAGCACTCTTCCTACGGAGCCTGCTCCAGCCCAGACTCCATGATTTCTGTTGTTGTGGTTACAGAGATTCTATGTGTATCTTCTCGCCATTATTTTGGTCTGAATTTATTTTTATCTTGGAATTTTTTGATTGGTACTTGTAGAAGAGAGATGTTCCGAGGCTGGGGACATCTTAGCAATACAAACCAAGATGTCCCACTCTGGGGTAGTAACAAGGTGACAAGATGACCCACCGGACCATCTACAAGGTCCCAACACATCCTCCTGTTGGACATGACAGGACTATGTGTCACACTCTTGTGAAAGCAGAGTCTTCTGGGATGGCACCCCCCCAGGCTTGTAAGACTCACCTCTCATACCACAAGCTAGAAGCTTGCAGGCAGCACCCTGCTGGTCCTCCTGGGTAGAGCAACCTTTTCAACACCGGATCTCTAGAGTCTTGGCCCCCTTCGGTTGAAAGGAAATCTGTACCGGGCACACAGGATTTTTAATCCAGGGTGGCAGCTGACTGACCCTGGGGGCTGAGAAAGGGACCAGCCTGTCCCTCTACCTCTGTCCTGTCCACATTGATCAGCTATCAGACACTGTTCCACAATGCCCCTCCCCAAGAACCTCGTGGTTACATCATTCTTGGGCTCCTGCCTCTGCAGGGGCAGTTGGGCAACAGAGCTATATAGCTCTGCTGCGTATCAGCCCACATGGGACCCTTGGAATAGGACAGCAGCTTCTAAAGATGCATCAGTGAATAAAGCATTTGTCACCCAGCTGTAAGAACCTTAGGTCAGAGTCCCAGAACCCGCCCAGAGCTGGAGACTGTAGGCCACATCTGCAGCCCCCACACACCTATGAAGAGATGGGCAGTGGAGACAGGGGAATCTCAGGAAGTTTGCTCACGGGCCTGGTGTGTGCGATGGTGAACAACCAGAGACCCTGTCTCAAGCAAGGTGGAAGGGGAGGATCAACGTTGAAGCCGTCCTCAGGCTTCCACAGGCGCTCTGCAGGACACACTCACACAGAGGTTTGGGGAGAAGCTTCTAGAAAGATAAGGAGAAAACCACGATGCTTCTTAAAGCCTGTGGGGAATAAACAGTGAGGCGTCATTCTTGCTACTTCACAACGGCAATTTTGCTACTGTTCGGAATGGCAACGTAAAACATCTGATATGCAAGACTCGACCTGCAGAGGGTCGCGACCCACAGGTTGAGAACCACTGCTCTAGCGCGTCCCTTCATTCCTTGGGTCCGTTCTGAGAACGACGCCAGGATGTACGCCCCTTGTGGCAGCTGCAGGCATTGCAGCTGCTGTGGTTTGTGTGTCCTCCATAGGTTTGCATTGTTCCCAGGCGAGTGATGCTGTTTGGAGGTGACTGGAACCGTTAGGTAGTTGAGCTGAGCTGACAGACGTGGTCTTTGACTACCTCATGCTGCCATACAACCCTTAGCTCTCATCTTACTCCCTCTTTGTCTCACCTTGAACAGTCAGTGGTCCCCACACATTCTTTCCCACTGTCAGTGGTCTTACTCTCTCCGTAAAATGAAAGACTGGCTTATGTTATGTGTATGAGTGTCTGTCTGCAAACGCGTACATCCGTGCACTGTGTGCCTGCGATGCCTGTGGAGTCGGGAAGAGGGCATCACATCCTTGGAACTGGCGTTACAGACCCTTGGGGAACACCATGTGTCCTGGAACTGCACCCCGGTCCTCTGAAAGAGCAGCAAGTGCTATTAACCCTCGAGACACCACTCCACACCCTGTCTCACTCTCAGTCTGGTTTTTTTTTTATTGTTGTTGTTCTGGTTTTGCTTTATTTTAAGGCTTTTTTGCAGGGAGGGGGGAGCTTGTCAATACAGCTCTCTCAAAAACGGTGGGTTTCCTGGGTATTTGATCTCACATACCAAAAGCCACATGTCCATGCATCTCTAGACACGCCTTTCTTTCTGCTCCATGGCAGGTTCCAGGATGTTATGGGACCACACTTCGACCACCATTTGATTCTTCCTACTGAGTTTTGATTTGATTCCTCTCCCAGGCTGTGTCTCTGTACACGTGAGAATCTTTTGAGTGGGCAGGCTAAAACAATTTTTCAACCCTGCTATTCTCTGAATTTCCAGTCTGTTTCCTCTCAATCCTTTTTTAAAAAGTGTACAGCTCAGCTCAACTACCTAACGGTTCCAGTCTCCCCCAAACATCACCACTCGCAAACATGCAGCCTGTGGAGGGCAGGTCACGGCGGCTGCAATGCCCGCAGCTGCCACAGGGGGCGATTCTTAACTTTGCGTACGTAAGTGTGTTACAAGGTTCACATGTACATATGAGTGTATGAGTGTACATGTGTGTGGGGGGCACAGGCATCAGTATCAGATGTTCTCCTCAGACACTCTCCACCCTAATTTTTTTTTTTTTTTTTTTTTAAGTAATTTATGTTTACGAGTACACTGTTGCTGTTACCATTTAAGTAATGTGAAGGTTTTCTTTTTAAGTTCTGTCCAGGTTGAACAAAACCCTTTGTGATAACAACAAACAAATTTTAAGCTGGTAAAAATAATAAACCCTCCCCCCCAATTTTTTTTTTNTAGCCCTGGCTGTCCTGGAACTCACTTTGTAGACCAGGCTGGCCTCAAACTCAGAAATCCGCCTGCCTCTGCCTCCTAAGTGCTGGGATTAAAGGTGTGTGCCACCACTGCCCGGCTCCACCCTAATTTTTAAGGCAGGTTCTCTCATGGAACCTGAAGTTCTCCAATAGACCTAGGTGAACTGGCCAGCAAGTCCCGGGCTTCTCCCATCTCTGCCTCCCCAGTGCTGGGATTACAGACACGTGCCACCACCGCTGGCTTTTATGTGACTGTTGGGAATCCAACTCGGCTCTTCACGCTTGCACAGCAAGCACTGCAGCCTCTGGGGCCCCATCTCCCCAGCCCTTCCTCTGCATTCTTCTCAGAAATAGCTGATGGTCATTCCCAGGTTAAATCCTCTTCTTAGCTCCATCTCCCACACAGGCAGCCCGAGATAGTTCTTGCTGTCCTTGGGTTCACCCAGCCAAAGCCAAGCACACTTGACAGAAGTCGCTGGAAGCCAGGGCTTCCGTGACTGTTTTACTTCTCTGTAACACAGGCCACCCTTTTCCTGGCCACCGGCAACAGTGATTGCCTCTAAAGACAATGCCTCAGACTGTGGGCTTGGGTTCTAGGTTCTCCTGTCAGCAACAGTGCCCACATCAAAACGGCAGAACAAACCACCCCAAATTAAACCAGAACCTGGCAGCCTCACTCGGCTGGAATGCAGACTTGGCCTCTTAGCCCCACCTCTGTGGAGTAGATGCATTTTTTCCAACCAGCCTGTAGGGGCAGCAGCTCCCACGGGGAGGCGCATGGCATGGGGCAACTCAGAAGTTTCTAGAAGGGTGAACATAAAGCACAGAGCTTTTTGTTCCTGCATCAAATTAGAAGCCTTCTTTCTTCAGTTCTCATTCTCCTGGCAGGCAGGCGGCCCAGCCCAGCCGAGCAAGAGCATGCATTTTGGAAGAAGGAGGGTAGATTAGGTTTTTATTTCAAACAGCATCTCGAACTTGTCACATTGTTGCATCTGGACTTGAACTCCTGATCTTCTTGCCTCTAGCTCCACAGCCCTGGGATTCCAGGCGTGCAGCAGAACATCTGGCTCCATGGTCAAATTCCTTGGCTTCTCGCCTCATCTCTCTGATGGCTGCCCCGCTTCTGCACATGTGTGCGTGTTAAATCTCTCTTACAATGACCCTTACAGTTGCACTTTAGAGCTCACCTAGATAACACAGGACAACCTCCTCCTTCAAAATCCTCTACAGAATTGGATCTTCAAAGAGGCTTCCTCTCGGTGAGGTATTTACACATGTTGGCGGCTGAACCTTCCCTAGCATAAGTGGCCAAAGCTCTCCGTTTGGGAGAGCCAAGTCCCCGCACTGGGCTTGCGCTTGCCTACTAAGAACCAGCTCGAATCCAGAGAGAGGCTGAGGTGGGAGGTGAGGATGTCAGTCGGATTTGAGCTATCTGGGCTCGGGGAGACCAGGAGAGCTTGCCCAAGGGCAGGAGCTCCCTGCTCTCTTCTCTGAGCCTGCAGTTGAGGTCCAGCCAGCCACTGCTTTTCCCCGATGCAAACGCCTTTTATAAGCTGTGCTGTCCCTCTGACAGGAAAGCCCTGCTTTGATGAAACCGAGCTCTTTAAAAAGGAACATTTTCTCAAAAGCCATAAGAGGATCCCCGTGAAATTAAACCGGGAAGACAGACAGACATCGTAAAGGCCCCAGACGCTGGCACTGACTTTTTAAATTGTCTGTTAAATTAAAGTTGGGCCATAGAGACTGTGTGCTCGGCTTGTCTTCCTGGGGGACAGGCTCTCCTCCAGTAGAGCAGCCCAAGGCTGGATAGAATTCTTACCTGCAAGCCTATGTTTGAGCTCCAGGGGCTGGAAGAAAGCTATCTGGGATAATCAGGAATGAGCCTCTTCATCAATGAAGAGCTGTCAGACTGTCTGTGGGGAAGCTCCACCGTAACATCCCAGGCGTCTCCAGTGCTTCAGTCAGGGTCACTTCATAGGTAACAGAAACTGACTTGAGGGGTGTGGTGGTTTGAATATGCTTGGCCCAGGGAGTGGTACTATTAGAATGTATGCCCTTGTTGGAGTAGGTGTGGCTTTGTTGGAGTAGATGTATCACTGTGGGCGTGGGCTTTAAATCCCTCATCCTAGCTGCCTGGAAACCAGTCTTCTCCTAGCAGCCTTCAGGTGAAGATGTAGAACTCTCAGTTCCTCCTGCACTATGCCTGCCTGGATGCTGCCATGCTCCCACCTTGATGATAACTGACTAAACCTCTGATCCTGCAAGTCAGTCCCGAATTAAATGTTGGCCTTTATAAGACTTGCCTTGGTCATGGTGTCTGTTCACAGCAGTAAAACTCTAACTGGGACAAAGGGAAAACCAACCTATCTTATTAAACTAAAAATCCAGGAATCGTTTGGCCTTGGACATCTGAAGGGCTATCTTCGGGATTCAGGTTCCATCTTTCTATTCTCTACTTTGCTTCCTGTGGACGACCCCATTCACAGATTAAACGTGTTCTCATGGTGCCATGAGAGCCTCCTGCTCTCACAACCTCCGGCTCTAAGGGGAAATGGATTGCTTCCCTCAAGATTTAGAATCCTAGACATCTGGCCGCCCCAGATGGAGATGGGTGCCACCTCTGTACCTATCTTATAGCCTCAGGTTTACTGATGATGGTGACATCATCCTTGTGTTACCCAAAGTCCATAACTCATAGGCATGGGATGGTTGGGGGTGCTTTTAAGTTACAAGTTCATCCTTATAGCCTGGATCGACCTACATAATGGCTCTGCTAGCCTGCTCCAACTGCCGTAACAAAATCCTAGTGTCAGTAGCCTAAAAACCAGGAATTGAGGTGGGAAGCTAGGGGGCGTGGTGCAACATGATTGGTTTCTGATTCACAGGCCTCTCCCCTGAGTGCCCAGGGTGAGGGGGCTGGGTGTCAATTGCTTTTTATAAGGACCCCAGTTCTATCATGTCATCATCTCTCTTGAAAAGTCTTTCCTCCTGGGCTGGGGCAGTCACACAACACTGACGTCTGGTGACAGCCCAGCTGTTTGGCGACACCACAACATGGTAGGCAAGGGAGAGGAGAGAAGTAGATAGTGTAACAGGCCCCAGACCTTAGCACAACTGACTCCATGATGGAAATACCGTTCAAGCCATAAAACTCAGCATGTAGACAGTACCACCCGCCAAAACTAAAACAAGGGCCTGATCCGTCAAAGTCCACACGGTTCTGGGAAAGTCCCTAATGTACTAACCTTGCCTTTTGAGTTCTGTAGTTCTGCCCTGGGATAATTGTTCTCGTTAACTGAAGTGTGTCAATCCAGAACATGGTTTCTGTGCCTTAAAAGCTCACCCAGGTAAAGGCTCTGAGCTACCCTGACATCCTGAGCATCTGGTGTAATCTCAGGCTGGCTAAGAAAACCTTACCGCTGGTTTAAACCCATGTCTTAAGCAGTCTTCTCTGGTAGATACCCCACAACTGCCCACTCTTGAGAGAATTTATCTATTCCTTTGAGAGTCAACTCCCTCCACCAGACAGGCACTTCTTTCTCCTGTGACCTCCTCCCTACTTACCTACCTTAGGGCCCAGTTCCTAAGGGTTCCACCATATCCCAGTAGTACTCCACAAGAGGAACCAAGCGCTCAGTACATGAATCCTTTTGCAGGAGCCCTAGCCAACCACGGCACGGAGATCTTGATGGTCACCAGTTCAACAGATAAGTGGAACTAGGCCGCCTACATCAGACAGGAGCTGACAGGCAGGGTTGAGACTCTTCCCATGTCTTGCAGCCTTTGCAGCCCCCCTCCTATGAGCTGCCAGCAGCCAGCCCAGCTCTGCTCCAGAACCACCCCTCCAGTCTGGGGGCTAGGGGGAGCACGACCTGTGGAGTTCAAGTCATCTAGATGCCGCATGCCTAGGAGCTTGCACCCCAGCCACAGTGCCTGTACCCACCTTTTAGATTCCAGCCTCAGAACCCCAACCTCCAAAGCTATCAGCCCCTGATGTCCATCCATACTCTCATCTTAACCTCCTGGTGACCACAAGTGAGGCACAGCTCATCTTCATGGCTATGTGAATCTTTGGGGATTTACTGGTTAAAGAATAGAATCATACCATGCCTAACACCAGGAGCAGTTCTCGCTTGGTAACACATCATGGCTGTGTCCTGGGGTGTGGCCAGAGAGATACCTACTAACTCCTCGTGATAGCTCAAAAACATGCCCATAATTTGTTCAGTCGCTCCCACATATGCTGACAGTTTTTTTTTTTTCAGTTTGTTTGCAGGTGTGTGTGTGTGTGTGTGTGTGTGTGAAGCCCACACACTCACAATCATATAATAAATACCCTTGATTGGAATGCCAGGGCCAAGAAGTGGGAGTGGGTGGGTAGGGGAGCAGGGGTGGGGGGAGGGTATAGGGAACTTCCGGGATAGCATTTGAAATGTAAATAAAGAAAATATCTAATTAAAACAAAAAACAAAAAAAAAACAAAAAAATTACCCTTGATTGACTAAATACTGGTTCATTTATATATAGAATAAAATTCCCATTGTGGGATTACTGAGTGTGGTGGTTTGGCCCCCACAGATTCATGTGTTTGAATGGTTGGCCATAGGAAGTGGCACTATTAAGAGGTGTGATCTTATTGGGGGAGTTGTGGCCTTATTGAAGGTGGTGTGGCCTTGTTGGGGGAGGTGTGTCGGAGTGAAGAGTGTGGGTGGGGTGCCTCTGGTAAGTGGGTTTTGAGGTCTCCTGTGCTCGGGCTCTGTCCAGCACTGAAGACAGTCTCTTCCTGACTGCCTGTGGATCAAGCTGTAGAACTCTTCAGCTCCTCCAGCGCAATGTCTGCCTGCATGCTGCCTTGCTCTCCACCGTGAGGATAACAGACTGAACCTCTGAACTGTAAGCCGGCCCTAATTAAATGTTGTCCTTTGTAAGAGTTGCCTTGGTCATGGTGTCTCTTCACAGTGATTAAACTCTCACTGTGTTAAAGCTAGCGAATCTTACGAGTTGAGCCAATATTGGCAGACTGTGCTGAAAGGCACTGACCACGTCTTCCACCCACCTTGTATGAAAGACCCTTGCCCACCCTTCTTGCCATCTTGGAATGTCTCTGACAACCCATCCTCCTAGGTCCTTCGGTGTCCCATCTCCATTTTAATAGAATCCCGTGCCGTTATTTCCATTGGCTGTGCCTATCCTAGAGCATCTCAGACTGAAGGCTCTTCAACTACTCACCTCCCTTCTGGTGGTTTTGAAATTTATTCTCACAGCCTTTGATCTGCTCTTAGGTGAAATGCCCCTCCCCATCCCACATGCCACGGGACCACCCTTCTTCCTCTTCCCTTTTCCTTGGCTGTACCATTCACCCCCAACACGGGTTCTCACTCCTTATTTCCCTTCAGAACCGGAAGAGAACATCATAGCTGTGGCCCTGAATCATGAACGGGAGACTTAAATGATTCAAAGGGCAGTGTGGGTCCATGACTGCCCAAAAGAAAGTCCAAGGTGCAGGAGCGCTGGCAGACCAGGTGAGAGGTTGTGGGACACAAGGCAGGGTTCCTTCCACTGAGCGCCTGACCTCTTAGAGTGCATTAGCAGCAGCTGGCTGCAGCCCACGCCAACTCAGCTAGGAGCCCAGGCTCCAAGGAGCACAAGGAAGAGGCTGCTAATCCCCCCTGGCAATAGTAAGACCACAACCACAATTTGGGGGCCAAATTTGAAGCAAGTTTTATTAAATACCGACCAGAATGATAGACACTGGCCAGGTCCATACCTAGGATTCCCAGAGTATGGTGCCAAATTGCATTAGCCAGGGACTTATAATCCAATCAGGGGCAAGCATACGTCCTGATGTACTTCCTGCCTACGTACCTCCCACTTACATTTGACCAAGTATATCATGTGCAGTTGAAGCAACCAAACGTGTTTACAGAAACAAAAACACTTATTATCTTATATGGACAACAGCTCCCAGCATTCCAGGAAGTTAGCTGTCCTTGGCAAAGTGGAACTCACAGGTTACAGGCATTTTCTGTTTTATAGTTCTCTTAACTTAAAACATATAGGTCTCTTAAACTTAAAATGTAACATTAGCCCTCACAAGGCCAGGATTCTGTGAAGTGCAGAACCACCCCACTCCACAGACACCCTCACCTGGGAAAGGTCCAGCTAGGCACAGGCCACCACTGGAAAGGGATCACAACTTCTCGTCTGGACAGTTGAAATTACTGAAAAGACATGACTTTTGAGACATAAAGAGACATGAGCCTTACTATGGCTTGACCAGATCCCACCTCTCCTAAGTACCATGTATAGAAAATGCAACCCTGAGGTTACGTGCTAATGGATTAAGGTATTTGGGGGCAGGGCTTTTGGAAGGTGATTAGGGTTATGAAGGTAGAGTCCCAGTGTTGGTGTGAGTGGCTTTATGAGAAAGAGACCCAAATGTAGTGAAAATTCTGGAATTTTGGTTTCTTTTAAAAAACACAGAAATAGTATATGAATGTGTTTTCGTTTTAATCCCAGGCGTAGATAAGGCTATGTAAGACTGCTCTGGGCTGTCCATAGCAGTTGACTATGATTTGCCTTGTGTTCTAGCAGAAGCCAGCTACAGGCAATTTCTGTGATTGTGTGTCATTTGGAATTCTGATAAATTTTCAAAGGTTATATGAATTTGAGGGCTCCAAGAAGTGAGGGGGTTGTTGTTGACTGTTTAGGGAGGTTGGTTGCAGGTTGTTAGTATCTGTGGTCAAAGAAGAAACAAAAGGGAAGGAATTAGATTCAGGGATTTTCCTAATTCCTTTCTCCCCTGTATCCTTGTTTCTCTCCTCTCTAGTGTTAGGAGGCTAAAACTGGGGAAATACAGGGTGGAGAAAGAAGAACCCACAAAATAGCAAAGACCAGCTACACCCAAGCTGGAGTGCTTGCACATCTCTGTGGTAGTGTTTCAGTAAAGATGCCCTCATCAGGTGTCAGAATTCTTCCCTCAGAGTTCAAGTTCACACGCTAAACAACACATTTGTTCATGACTATGGGGAAAGGGACAGAGACAGAGAGACACACGGAGAGAACATGTATGTGTATGAGCATGGTATATGTGTATGTGCAGTGTGCATGCACATGTATGTGCAGGTATGTGTGCCTACATATGCATCTGGAGGCCAGAGGAGGCTATCTGGTGTCATTCTCTATCTCACTCTACCTCATTTCTTTGAGACAGGATCTCTCTCTGAACCTGGAGCTAGGCTGGAGGCCATGAAGCTCTTTAAATCCTTTTGTTTCCCCCAGGGCCCCAACACAAAGTACTGGAGTAACAAGCATGGTATGTGGCCATGCCTGTTTCTTTACATGCGTGCTGGCATCTAAATCCTATGGTTGTACAGCAAGTACTCTTGGGCATTAATTCATGTCTCCAATCCCACCTTTATCCTCTATAAATGTTCCAGTCTGTAACACTCGGTCATAGCAACAGAAAACAGACTAAGAGACTACTTGTTGCTGAAGGCTGATCGAAGAAACTAGATGGTCATGGTTAACAACAGCCTGGGCAAGTTTAGCCAGGCCAGGGTGACACTGCCATTCCCAAAGTCCTCCAGGCTGAACTTAGCATCCAGATTCTCCTAGAAAGTAGCACTTTTGGATCCACCGCCAGTTCCTACCATTCTCCCTGCCAGCCTGGTCACCCCCTGACATTTCCCTTCTAACGAGATGGTCTAAATGGCCTATGTGTTAATTCAGACGCTAATGGAGATGTCCTCATCCTGGGCCATTCAGATCATTAGTGAAAAGGTTAATGGCTCCCCCAGTGGGCCGACAGTCAGGGGGGATTTCGGGTCCCCTCTCCCTGTCCATGTCCCTGAGCAGGAGCTCTCAGACCATCAGAGCACAGGCTGGAGAGCTATGGACCCCAGGTATCAACAGAGAGACGAGGCGACTCAAATAGAGCTGCGGTGCACAATGCACACTGGTGACAGACGGTTGTAAGGGACAGTACGGTCAACATCATCCTCAGGAACAGAGGGACTAGGCCGCACGTGGTATCCAGGTTGGTCACTCACAGGACCAGCTTTTATCCTCTCCACCTGTTGTCCCTGATGGTGGCCTCTCATCTTGCTCCTCTGGAACCATGGTTTATCTCTGCTGAAGCCCCTCCAGATCTGCAGGAGGCTGTCAGGAGTCACCAACCATAGCCCCCCCCCACCCTCCACCAGCCACCCACTAGCCTGTAGAATGTCAGGATCGGTCAGTGAGCACAAGTCCTGCCTCCAACTGGAGGCCATGATGTGCACAATCCCCATCTCTTTACCTTGCAGCCCTCACTGGCTTAGCCTCAAGACTCAAGTGGCCATAGACTGACAGTGGGGACTCCTTCCTATACCTCTGCTGGACCTCAGGAGGAGGACCAGTCTGAGAGGACCTTTGAAAACAGGAAGTCTCCTGCTCTAGCCCACTCACTGCCGGCTGTGAGGTTTGTCACACCCCCATGCAGCAGCCTCCTAATCCATTGAGGATCATGAGAAATTTCTCGAATGTCCCCTAAGTGGAAAGGGGTGTGGTTTGTACACAGCTGGGTCACCAGGACCTGGCATGGCCCTGAGGACCCAACAGTTCTGCTATTATCCCTTCTTCAGCCCATCTGTGTCTCTTTTCTAGGTAGATGGGACTCTTTGTCACGCAACCCCGCTCCACCATCTGCCGGCACATTCCCAGCCTCCCAGGCCCAGAGCCCAATTCTACAGCAATTTGATGTCCCACCTATAGTGCACCACTAGATAGGCCTCTTGTTCCATTGAAGGCTACAGTGGCCTAAGTTTGATCATCACCCCCCCCCCCAAATTAATGTGTAGAAGCCCTGACACCCACTACCTCAGATATAGCTTTATTTATTTTGAGGTATTTGGGGACTTTTGAGGAAATAATTACAGTCATCTTGGTGAACTTTAAACCAAAAGGTTCAGTTAAGAAGAACTGATGACATGGGAAATCCACAGAAAGGACCACACAATCATATAGGGAGAAGACAGCCTTCTGCACCCCCCTGCCTCCCAGAGAGGCTTTAGGAGAAAGCAGCCTGCATAAGATATGCCTCACTCCCCCCTCAAGCCTAGTAGGGAGAGGATCCTGAACCCGTTAGAGCCTTCAAAGGTTCTTTCTCCCTGAGCCCCAGCAGAGTGGTCTACAGCATTAAAGTCACATGATCCACCCTGGTGGCTTTTCCTCCTATTTACCCTTCTCCAGGTGGCACTGGCTCTGCCCGCCTGTGTGGACGACTCCAGCATCTCTATTCTTTCCAGCTTCCACCCCACAAGGCTTCCGACTGCAGGTCAGGGGAATTCAGAGTCAGAGGGATTGAAGCAGGATAGGCCCCCAACTTTCCTGCTCTGCCCACGTAGAGATTACTGTAGTCCACTTTTTTTCTGTTAGTTCAGATGTAAAGGTCATCTTATTTGTACACAGAACCAAGGTCTGGGCAGGTACAAGCTGTTTGGCTGATGAATACCAGCTGGCCACATAGAGCCTACTGGCACTGAAAGAAGGTAGGTGAGGATCTGGGAGTCCTTATGGCTACCGTCGTCCCTCTGGCTCAGGGATGAAGGTCTAGGTTTGCTGCCCAGAAAGCAGAGAGCAGAACCCCAGGCCAGTTCTGCATGAAGCTGCTGCCATACCACAGCCAGAGCATGCCACCTGCATCCCCCACACCTGGACATCTGTCTGGTCCTCGACTTACCTCTAAGGCTGCCCCCACCTCTGATCTCAATGCCCAGTCACATCCTAGAACCCCAGGCAGGCTGCTACCCACTGCACTTTACCTCAGACACTAAGAGGCTTTCTTCCTTGCAAACCAGACTGCAGCCCTGTCCCTCCCTTCCAGTGATTTCTCCTGCCCAGAGTTCAGCCAGGTCCTGAGACCCCACATCAGAGTCCCACCCTCCCCCTCATCCCAGCCCACCTTGAAGCCCTTGACCCATCCCCATGTCCCTATCTTCCCAGTTACCTGGAACTCCCACCTCCGGATTATAGCAAATCTACAGGAGAGGAATAGGACTGGGGGCAATTGGTAAACTTGCCTGGGTTATACTAAGCCCAGAATTTGATTTTTTCAGCACTCTAAAAACCACACCTGCCCACCTGTAATTCCTGCACTTAGGAGGTGGCGACCATGGGATCCGGCCAAGGTCATCTTGGGCTACATAGCAAGTTTGATGCCAGACTGAGATACATGAAAGCCTGTTATAAGAGGAGGAGAAGGAAGAGGAGGAGGAGGAGGAGGAGGAGGAGG
>NC_034603.1:18809922-18817473 GCF_900095145.1 Mus pahari | reverse complement strand
GGAGGAGGAGGAGGAGGAGGAGGAGGAGGAGGAGGTGAAAGAGGAGGGAGAGGAAAAAACAAAAAATGAGGGAGGAGATGTGGGGTCAGGCCCCCATCAGGGTCAAGTTTTGGAATCTTGTATTCTATCGTCATAGGGATCCAGGATAGACACAAGGTGGGTGGGCCACAGAATAAAGGCAATCACCAGATCCTGCTCTGGATTTACTTAGGCCAAGTAGCCATTATCAAAAATAGTACAAGCTAGAGAAGGGAGAGCTGGTGGGGGCCTAGGTAAAGGCTCCTCTGCCCAGGCAGTGCTGGCTACAGATTTTAGCTTCTGCATTAGCGGCTTCTCTTTATCTCATTTTTCACCTCCTACCCCCTCTCCCCTCTCTCATGTGTAGGGATCATCATGTCCCTAAAGGGGATAATGTGAGTTTCCCCACCATTATCTGAAGGAATGAGGAAGGGTCTTGTAACACACACGCACATGCACACACACACACACACACACACACACAGAGAGAGAGAGAGAGAGAGAGAGAGAGAGAGAGAGAGAGAGAGAGAGAGAGAGTACTTTCCTGCAAAAAACCCAGCTCAGGGAATGACCCGTCTTCTATCACAGGTATCAGACCAGGGGTCCCACTGGCCCTCCTCTGAGTTTTCAGTTGTCATTAAAAAGATGGGTCTCAAAGAAAATTCTATTAAAATGAAAATTAACACTCCACACAGCCCATGAGGCTGGAGTTCTTCATATCTACCCTGGCGAGAAAAATCTTGCATGTGTGCCCAAGGGGGCCTATGCGAGATTGCTCTCTCTCCAGGGTGGAGTGTAATAGTGAAATCTCACAATGAACAGGAACGTCCAATGGACTGCAGACACAGTGAGTAGCGGGGGAGCCCACATGGAGAGGGAAAAGCCATCCTCCTGCAGCCAGGACCCTCCTCTGCTTTCCTTCCCTCCCTCTCTCCCTTCTCTTCCTTCCCTTCTTTTTAAATGTGTGTGTGTGTGTGTGTGTGTGTGTGTGTGTGTGTGTGTGTGTGTGTTGTGCGTGTTTATTTGTATTACCTGTATGTGTGGCAGCCAGAGGTCAGCATTAGATACATAAGAAGTCTTCCTTTTTTTTTTTTTATTTTTGAGGGAAAGCGGGGTCTCCCACTGAGCCAGGACCTCCTTTGGCTGTAGCAGCTGGCCAGCCAGCTCCAGTGATCTTTCTGTTCCTGTCCTTCTAGCCCTGGTCTATAGACATCTGCCACTGTGCCCTACCTTATGGGTAGCTGCTAAGGAGCCAAACAGGTCCTCGTGTTTGGCAGCAAGTACTTCACCAGCTGAGCCGTTCCTCTTCCTTCCTTCCTCCTCATCATAGGCAGGTGAACTTTACTGACAGTTCAAAAGCTTGCAAACTACAACTGATATCTTTGACCTTGGGCACATATGTACGGCGTAAGACTGGGATCAAACCGTGGACTCTGGAGAAGCTAGACAGGTGATTGATTGATAAGCTGCACTGCCAGCTCTTTCTTTTTGAGACAGGCTCTCACTGTATCATTATCCCCCTGCCTCTGCCTTCTGAGTGCTAGGAGTACGGACATGCACCACTGTGTCTGGCTGGGACATGGGCCTTGACTGACATTTTAGGACAGAAGCACAGATTCCCACTCAGGCTGTTGAGTTCAGAATGCAAACGGCACAGAATGGAATGGAAATGAGCTCATTTGCATATGACAAAGCCCCACTCCTCCTCTGGGGTCCCGCTCCCCAGCCATGCCACAGGAAGGCCCACTCCCTCAGCACAGAGGACTCAGGTGAGGTTTTTCTCTGGCTTCTGTCATTCTGTAGATCCACGCACTCCTCCTGTACTGTCTAGGCTGAGCGAGGAGATCAGGGTGCGGTAGCAACACTCACTTGTATTAGGGTGCTGGGGTTGCCAGTGCAAAGACTCTTAAGTAGGAGACTCAGAAAATAAAATTATTCTTTTACTGTCCCAAAGCCTGGATGGCTACCTACCACAGTGCAGACAAGTGAATTTCTCTTGGGCACTCTCTTTCTCTCTGTTGTGTACATGACTGTCTACTCCCCGTGTCTTCCTGAAGCCAATCTATGTCTGCTTGTGTCTTAATCTTGTCTCATAAAGGAATGTTAGAGCCCACCTGCAGGGATAATCTCCTGGGCACTGTGTAACAGCATCATCTGTCAATAAAAATCCGATGGCCAATAAGCTGAGGCTGGACTTAGAAGATGGGACACCCGGCAGAGAGGAACTCTGGGAAATAGTCAAGCGGGAGGATTTACCACATACAGTGTAGAAGAGGTCAGATGTATGAAACTAAGGAGAGTCAACCAGCCATGTAGCAGACATAGAATGATATAAGTGGGTTAATTGAGTTATGGGCTAGTTGGAAAGCAAGCCAATGTGTAAAGCCTAGGAATTCAATTCATAAATAAAAAGCCTCCATGTGATTATTCAGAAACCTGGGGAACATAGAAAACCCCAGGACACCCACCCACATGACACCACTGTATCTTTATCACCTCTTGATGATCTTAGCACATGCCTTTCACACAGAGAACTCCTAGTACTTCTCATGTGCTGACTGTGGATGAGGTGCTATCTCAAACGACACATCCTTCCTTCCGTTTCCTTCTTTCAACAGCCCTCTGAACAATTTTCATCACATTACAGGGGAGAAAAGGCTGGGAGAGGTGAAAGCCATTGAGTGAGGTCACTCAGTCTAATCATCAGCTGACCTTCTGACCTTCCTATTCCCAGCTTCATTCTGGTTTGTTCTGAGATTGGATCTTGTGTAGCCCCAGTCAAGGCTGACCTTGAACTCAGCATCCATCCTCCCCGAGTGCTAGAATTCAAGGCATGCCCCACCGTGCCCTGCTTTCTGTCTTCCTCTAATGGACACGTGATAATTGTACACTGTTCTGGGATGCAGCGGGATGGGATGCTGCGGGATGTGGTGCAGCAGGATGGGGTGACATGGGATGGAGAGCAGCAGGATGGGGTGCAGTGGGATGGGATGCAGTGCGATAGTTCCTGTTATGTGTAATGAACAAAGCTGGGTAATTAACCTCTGCCTTCTGAAGCAACTATCATTCCTTTCTTGGAACCTTCAAACTCCTAACTTCAAAATCATTCTAAAATAGATAATTGGTTGCTTCTACTCAAGGCATATACTACTATGCTGTGAGGCGGTGTTTCTCAACCTGTGAGTTGTGACCTCTTTGGGGTTTAAATGACCCTTCCACGGGGGTCGCATATCAGATATCCTGCATATTGGATATCTATATTACAATTAATAACAGTAGCAAGATTACCGTTATGAAATAGCAACGAAAATGATTTTATGGTTGGGGGTCAACACAACACGAGGAACTGTATTAAAGGGTCGCAACATTAGGAAGGTTGAGCCATTGCTGTGAAGTATAGACCCTCAGCTTCCTCAGCCTTTTCCCTGGAAGGTGGGCTTTAGAGGGTGGGGATTGATCATGCCACAGTGATGCCTGGCACAGAGAAAACAATGCACAAGAGACTGAGGGCCAGAGAGGGGCTCTCCTTCAAAGACTGCAATCCCCAAAAGGCTTCCCCAAACCTGCTGGGGTCTCAGGCCCCCTAGTAGCCAGCCCGAGCTCCCAGGCCCCAGGCCTGCCAATCACAGGCACCTCAAAGCCCCTGAGACGGCCCAACCCTTTGGTAAATCAATGCCATTGCCAGTGAGCAGCTGGGCCAAGCTTCCCCGGGCTCGACCGTATCCCAGCAACAACACGCACATCCCCTTGTCTGCAAGCTCCTGAGAAGATCCTGCGCCCAGACACCAGGGCCCAGCTTGTCCCAGCTCAGAAACCACTGAGCCCGCAGCCTCTGCTCAGGCTGGAATGGGCTGGGTGGATCTCAAGCTCCTGCAGACTCACCTCTAGGTCAGAAATAGACCCCCGCTGGAGGAATCTGAGAAAGATGTCCTGGTCAGAGTTGTCCAAGAACCATCATGAGTTTCTTATCCTCTTGGCCTCTGTCACTCCCTCCCACCGGTCATAGTTCTGCTGCTCCTCTAGGGGGTTGGGGGGGCAGTTATCCTCTGGCCAGAACAGGCTGCAGGGAGACACCCCCTACCAGGACAGTGAGAACAGTTGGAGTCTGACAAAGCTCTGGAAACAGGTGCGCATGCTGGATGCTTTACAGAGAAGCTTCCAGAAAGCACCATCCTCCTCCCTAACCCACAGACTCCTCCAAAGAGGATACTAAGGCCCCTCGCTGTTGAGGGAACACAGCCTCTCCGTGTCTGGTCTGTCTCAGCTGCCCCAGGACATCAGTCCATGTGTTTGCATGCCCAATGCCAACGCCATAGAGCCTGACTGGCCTTGAATCTTCCACTGGAGCTTGACTGAGGTAGAACCACCAGCCAGAGCCCCTGGGGTAGAGGAGACAAGAAGATAGAAACTGCAGGCTGGGTGCCAGCCCCAGGCTAGCCAGCCTGCTCATCTGCATGTCTGCGTTCCTAGTTACCACCCTTGATGGGTCTGTCTGTTGGGGCTCATGCTATCTCCTCCTCTACTGTTAACTTACTGAAAGTTCCTGTGGTTCCTTCCCTGTTCTCTCTCAGCTTTCCTTGTAGAAACGATCATCCTGTTTCATCTGCCTTATTTATTTTCCATTTTCTTATGTGCACCATTGAGTCCTTTCGAAGAGCCTTCTTTTCCTGGTTGGTCTTATCTCTAGTCAGTCAGCAATGTTGTGAAGGCAAGAGACCACCAGGTCTTGGATTTGGGCAGACTCTCCATGCTGAAAACTTGTCAGTCTTTTAAAATGTTGAATCCTTAGTTTCTCTATATAGGTACTTGGGACAGACCTACGTACCTGTGGAATGACCCATGGGTGATTCGTATCTTCTCAAGGTTATCATTTTAAATGTCCTCTGACCCAGGACATGGCCTACCGCAGGAGCACGGGCCATCGGTTCCAGATGTTAGCATTGGTATCAAGAACCTGGGATGCTAGTGTGTCTGCACTTATGAGGTCAGTAGGTTTCTTCCCCATGCGAAGGGGAACCTGTGCCCAGGGGTGGAGTGGGTCAGCTCACCTGTGATCCTCGATCTGTCGGTCTATCTGTCCCTTCTCCTTCTTGTCCAGTTATCCTTGGAAGAACTGAACACCCACAACAGCCCCACCCACTGCTGAAGGGCTAGGTGTGTGACTTACAGGAGACGAAGCAGGATTTTTTAGCATTCTTCCCCAGTGCGTTTTCAAAGGCTTAGGTGGCACCTCTTCCTGGAGAAGACACTGAAACGCCCTCTGGCCTGGGATAGGTCTCAAGGGCTGATTGAGAAGAGACTTCACAAACTGATCCAGGGTGCAGCTACCGCTCAGTTCCCAACAAGCTAACAGCTGGAGGGAATTCCTCTCCCCAATTGATGTTGGATTGAGTTTCAGGGAACATTAAGATGGGATGAACATTATTTGCATTTAAGAAAGATATGAATCATGGGTCTTGAAGGTTTTTTTCCCAAGGTCAAGTGTTGACTGAATGTCCAATGTGATATTATTAAAGGGTGGGGTCTTTAAGAGGCAGATACGCCATAGAATTCCTTCCTTATGAACAAAAGCCCAAGAAGTCAGAGATGTTGAAAATCCCATTTGCAATATTTTTTTAAAACAAAAACATTGGAATATCTCTGGTCAAGGAAGAAAAAAAAAACCCTTCAGTGAACATTTGAAAACACCACAGAAAGAAATCGAAGAAGATGGGAGAAGGAGGACAGGTGCAGACTAGACCGAATCAATATCGTAAAGCTGGTGGCAAACACACTCTGCAAACACACTCTACAGATCCAGTGCAGCCCCCACCAAAACCCCAATGATGGTCTTCACAGGAATATAAACACTAATCCTAAAATTCCTATAAAAGCACAAAAGACCCCCAGAGGGCAAAGCAACTCTGAGCAAAAGGAACAGTGCTGAAGTTAGCAGCGCACCGGAATTCAGGTTATACTGCAGAGCCATAATAACAAAACCAGCATGGTTCTGGCTCCAAAGTGGATGCACAGATCAACGGATAGAATAAAAGACCCCCATGTAACCCCACACATCTGAAGCTATGTGATTCCTAACAAAGATGCCAAAAATGTACACTGGAGAAAAGACACCATTTGATGCAGGGGACACTGGATATCTGCTACAGAATAAACCAGATCCCTGTCTCATCCTGAAAGAAATCAGCTCCAAATGCATCAAAGACTTCTGTAATGTAAGACCTGAAACTCTTAAACTGCTAGAAGAAAACATGACAAACCTAGACATAGGCACACAGGGGAGGACTCGCTGGTGGTTTAGGAATAAAACCAGTAATTGACAAATTAAATTGCATGAAGTTAGGAGGTTTCTATGTGGCAGAGAGAGCAAGTAATTGAGGGAGGGTTACAGAATAGATCTTTCTAGTTATGTATCTGGAAGAGGATTAATATCTAGCGTATATAAGAAACTCAATACCTAGCAACCGGAGAGCTGCCTCAGCAGTTAAGGGCACTGACTGCTCTTGCAAAGGACCTCGGTTTGTTTTCCAGCACCAGCCCCAGGAAATGTGACGCTCTCTTCTGGCCTCTGAGGTACCATTCACACATGGTGCACATGAACTCACACAGGCACATGAGTCAAAAAAGAAATCTTTAGACAGAAAGAACTCAAAAAACTAAATACCAAACCGGGCGTGGTGGCGCACGCCTTTGATCCCAGCACTCAGGAGGCAGAGGCAGGCGGATTTCTGAGTTCGAGGCCAGCCTGGTCTACAGAGTGAGTTCCAGGACAGCCAAGGCTACACAGAGAAACCCTGTCTCGAAAAACCATAAAAAAAAAAACAAAAAAACAAAAACTAAATACCAATAAAACTCCGATTGATGAATGAACTAATGAACAAATTCTGGAAAGATGAAAGGTGAGTGATCCACGAATACATGAAAACGTGCTCCACATACTCCGAGTGCTCCATGTCAAATGCAGATCGATGAAAACAACACTGAGAGATTGTTTCACCCCTGTCAAAACAGCCATCACCAAGAAAACAAACAAACGCTTTTGAGGATATAGTATGTGATAAGTCTTACACACCACTGGTGGGAGTGTAAATTAGTCCATCCACTATGGAAATCAGTATGGAGACTCCTCGGCAAACTGAAAATAGAATTACCACATGATCCGGCTATCCAGCTTCTGGGAATCTATCCCAAGGCCTCTAGAGCAACACACCCCACCGACGCTCTCACACCTGCTTCTGTGGCACTATTCGTAACAGCCAAGTCACGAGGTCAGCCTAGGTCCCTGCCAACAGGTAAGCATGTACAGAAATGTGCGTTATATACACACCTGAGTTTTAGACATAAAAAACCAAAATTATGCTGTTTGTAGGAAAATGGATGAAACTGGAAAGAATCGTATAAAGTAAAATCAGCCAGAGAGAGAAGTGCTACAGGTTTTCTTTTATTTGTGGAACTCAGATTTTATATAGATATATAAAAGCACACAGGCACACACACACACACACACACACACACACACACACACACACACACACA
>NC_034603.1:18798291-18809040 GCF_900095145.1 Mus pahari | reverse complement strand
AGCTGGGGGCAGGGGAGGCCGGAGGGGGGGGTGCTGCTAACCAAAAAAGTCCTGGGAAGCCTTGGAGAACTTTCTGTAGAACAACAAACTCAGCTGGTGCTTTGAAAGCAAACTCTGGCCTGGCTCTCAAGAGGATAGTGGAAGGTGTGGATCAGAGCTGAGGGAGAAACTGAGAGGAAAGCTTGGGGAGACGGAGGAACTCTCTAGAACAGGGTTTTCAACCTGTGGATAGCTAAACAACCATTTTACAGGGGGTCACATATCAAACATCATGCATATCAGATATTTGCATTACGATTCATAACAGCAGCAAATGTACAGTTATGAAGTAGCAAGGAAAATAATATTATGGTTGGAGGTCACCATAACATGAGGAACTGTAGAAAAGAGTCACAGCGCTGGGGAGAGTGAGAACTACTGCTCTAGAGAGCTTCACGGGGGGGGGGGGGGGGTCTGTTTAACTGTGACAGTCGTTTCCACACGATAACTGTCTCTCACTACACTCAGATGGTGATTGTGCATCGCGATGGTACAGTGCTCCAAGCAAGGCTAGCAAACTATAACAAACAAACAAACAAAAAAATCCAGAAATTCAGTCCCATCAGATTGTGAGGGGAGGGGCTGGGAAGGGATGTGCAAAGTGGGAGGAGCCAAACTGGGTGCAGAAGGGGTGGAACCCAGCCTAACTAAATGGCAGAGGTAGCTACTGAACCCAGGAGAGACACAGGCAAGAAGAGTATGGAACATGGTTGACCTGAGCCCGGCTCTGCAGCAAGGAGACCCTCTGTGGCTGCAGGGAGCAGAGATATTGCACACTCAGGAAATAGCCGCAGCCAGGCCAGGCCACAACCAGAGCAAGCTAACAGGACTGCCTTGCACAGAGCTCTAGAAGCAGGCTCGTGGGAAGCAGGAAGATTCCCTTCAGAACATTCATTTCCCCCAGAGCCACCCCGCTTCCTGTTCAGAGACCAAGCGTACCCACAAGGGTAAGTTGGTGATTAAAGTCACTCAGAAAAGCCGTCTTCGTACTTCTGTCCCAAGACCGCAAAAATGCCCCACTTTCCGTTTACATAACAGAGGGAGACCTTCACTGCAGAGCAAAGGCGATGTGCCCAGAGGAGTCTGGCGCGCCACAAAACAGCCTGCAACTTCAGAAGAGAACAAACACCACTCGGCCCCACAGGGTACCTCTCTGGTGAGGCACCTGTGCCAAGGCGGGCAGGTGTTCCAGCATGTGACCAAGCTGGGGAGGGAAGCCGGCTTTTGAATGCCTTGGGTATGAAGCTACAGAAGCTGGAGAAGGGAGCGGGGGCGAGCTAGGCCAGCCCGAGGTTTGGTGTCACCCTGGGAGGATTCTGGTCAGGAATTGGAGAGACAGATTCCTGTCCTAAATTTGACCACAATTCTCCATTGTTCCAGGAAAGAACACTCTAGATCCGGTGTGATGGTTTGGGAAAATGTTTGTGTCCACTTAGCAGACTGGGGAGGAGTACGCAGAGAAGAATTGCAGGACACTGGAAGCTGGACCAGGATGATTGCAGGAAGCACCCCAATGGAGGGTCCTCTGTGGACAGCCAGTGCCTTGAAGCATTCATAGCCCATGAAGTGTTGGGGACGGGGTGATGGTAGAGGTCATCCTGGGGCTCAGGATGGAGTGGGCCCCACACCAGCAACCCACCTCTGTGCTATGGTAGTAGAAAAGGGGAGGAGCCAAGTTGGGGGAAGGGCGCAGAGCGGGGGACCGGAACTGAGGAATTCCTCTGCCAGCTGACATTTCACAAACTATTGATGTTGAAGCCCCAGGCTCCCTGGAGACACAGCATGGATGGAAGTCACCTGGAGCTTCTAGGGGAAGAACTTAAACAAGTCACAATGCCACCCTATGTGGACCTGTGGCAGCATCTAGCTGGAAGAGTCTTCTAGCTTCTGGCAGAGAGACCTATCTCCAGAGCCCCCACAGCCACGGACAACATAAAGGCACTAAGGGGGTTGAAGAAGAGAGTTTGGGTGGCACAAATTTGAAGATGGTCATTGCCATACTATGAATGATCCCCCTCCAAGAGGATTGCATATATGGGGGCTGCCAACCCCTTCATCTCTAGTCTGGTGCTTCCATGGGGTCACCTGGGAGCCTGGGACATGGAAAATGAGAGTCTGACTCCCACATAGGCGCCGGTGTCAGTCAGGCCGAGCCTGTAGATGCAGACTCTGAGATGGCTGCTGCTTTCTTCTAGAGTTCTTCAAGTTCAAGGACAGGAGAGCCTCCTGCGTAGGCTTGCTCTTCTCTCCCAAGAGGGACAGGGAGGCTAAGAGAGGAGTCTGCATGCAGTGAGCTTCCAGATGGAACCAGAGGCTGAGGACACTGAGGGCAGAATGTGGGATGTGGAGCCAAGCTCGGGAGGCAGAGGGAGCGTGGACGGTCCTGCCTGGGCTCGGTCCTGGGATGTCAGATTAAATAAATCCCCTTTTGTCTTGGAGGGCATGGGAAGTGGTGCACAGTTTTGACAAGCACATAAAAACCAGGAGGGAACGGAAGGGTCCCTGGGAAGATGAGTCAGAGTTTAGTAGGAGGACTGTTGTGACACCTGGTTGTTCACTGTAGACCTATGACTGTGAGCTATGGTTCCTTAACACCAAGGGACAGAGCATGGGACCCTCAGCCTAAGCGAGACAAGGACAAAGGGGGAGCCTGCACATGAGACTTGCAGGAACGTCAGAACCAAGAGCTACGCACACATTTGCTTTACATCCCTTGTGGTGGGAACACTGGTTTCCTGGTCATCTCAGTGGTGGTGGCAACCTCTTGCTGGGGACCTGGCAGAGAGAACCATATCCTTTAAGCCATCGAATCTGCAGTCAGAAAGTCCTGCAAGGAACTTTGGGAACCACTAAAGTACACGTGTAAAGTCGGCAGCTTCCGTCAGCTAAGGCCAAGAGGGGCAGGCCGGTAGTAATAGGAGCCTCCTTTGGAGGTGAGCAAACTGTGTGCACATGAATGAATGAAGTAATGAATGAAGTCTGTGTAAGGCCTAAGTGTGGCTTAGAAGATCCCAAGTCCAGGCAAGGTCCAACCTCATACATTTTCAACTCTATTGCAAGGGCTGTTGACTCATGAGTTTCGTGCTGTTTTCCTGGGGAGTCTATTTTGATTCACCCCAGAAAGAGAAGGCAAAGACCAAAGACACATCTGATAGAGCAAAGACATGATTCCCACCCAAGTCTCGCTTGATGAGGCAATGGATGATTACTTACAGACAGATGGATGAGGGGTCACTCCTCTCCCAGACACTGCTACCTACCCTCAGATCCTCAGGTGAGGCCATGAGCCCTCCCCTCCTTCTACAAGGGGATGTTAGAGAGCCCAATCTCTTGGTGTCTTATGTGGGTAATTATAGATGCTCAAATCTCGAGGCACCTCAGACATGTCATGCGCAGAGGACAGAGTTCTACAACATCACCCATCCAGTTATGGGTGGTCCTCTTTATTTTTTGTCCAACTATAGGTTAAAAATACTAAATGGAACCTTCTAGAAATAGTCCCAATGTTTTAGAAAACTTTGTTTGCATTGTATTATAATTTTTCTGTCTTATTTTAGCTATTGTTAATGTCTTGCTGAATCTAATTTATAAATTTAGCCTCGTTACAAGCATGCACACAAAAGAAAAATGTAATGTGAAGGGAGCTTTATACTGTCCCTAGTTTGGGGACTCCCCTGGGGTCATGGTATAAACCTCCTGCAGATAAGTGACATCTTTCTGTTGGCTTTACTCAAATGCGTCCATCCCCAGAGCCCTCAACAACACTGAACTATTTTATAACGTACATTCATAATTACCGTGAAAGAACAACACACTGCTTGCTGGTCTTTCATGACTCAAAGTGAAGCCATGCATAAGATGCTGGTCGACTGTCGGGCTTTCTTTGTGCTAAGTCCTTTCTCGTTGGCTTTGGACACTTAGTCCTAGAGAATCCGAGCCTGCCCCTTTCCCCTCCATGTTTATGCAACTGGACACTTCCCGCCTGTGGTCCCTTTTCATTTTGGTTGTGTCCCAGTTCATTTTATGAAGCCACCTTCACTTTGCTGTTATCTGGTTCCCTGCCGCATCTGTGTCAGGGCACATGCTCTGAGGATGGGCTGCCTGAGTTCAAAGCCAGTAACAGCTTGCTCCACCACAACAGGCAAGGTCATTACCTCCCTCGGAGTTCAGAACTTCCTCCTTAAAGGGGACATGCAGACCGCCTCCAACCATAGTGGCTCAGTTTAGGTTTTTTGTTTTGTTTTTTTTTTACCTTTACGGTGGCACAAAAGCAATACACAGAAGAAACCATGCTTTGCATTTTGAGTTTGGATCTTTGCCCAGGCTAGCAAGATGCAGTGTATTCCCTACCAATACTGAAGAACAGCCGAGAGCCGCAGCTCATAGGCTGTGATCACATGAAGAAAAAAACCTGTACTCTAGATGCAAATGTGCCTAGGCTGCAATCTGCAGTCTTCATGCGTCCCGGAGTAGGCTGTGAATGTTATCATAGCATGTGAAGGTAACAGTGTCATGTTACCATGTCAAAGACTTGGACAGTGCCTCAGAGAGGCCAACAAATTTTTTTTGGAGGGAGTATATTTGACACTTTATTACACAACAGGCTTCCTGTTTGGCATTTCTGCCTGAGTATAAGCTAATGTAAATGAATGGTTTATAGCAAGCTACAGTGTGGTTGTTCAGTGGACTGGATATATGAAATGCATTTGGGTCTTAAGGATATTTTCAACTTACGATAGGTCTATTGGGAAATAAGCCCATCATAACTAACTATGGTAACACTCATTTAACTGAGAACTTGAGACCCAGTTGGTCAGTAATTCCCCAGTCTGCAGGCAAACTCAAATGGGACTCTTGACTGGCTACATAGTTGTAAAACTTTGTGGTACTAGGGCTTGAACTCAGGACCTCATGCCTGCCAGACCAGCCTTCTATCACTGAGTTCCATCCCCAGCCTTCATGTCTTGAGCTTTTGGAAGTGAATTGTCTAAGCAGGGAATTTGCTGGGCCATCTCTCTGAGTCCACATCTGTCTTGATTCCAGCTGTTACACACCTGGCCCCTCTAGGCATTGGAACTTGCATGTCCCATTTATGCACAGGTAAAGATTCTTCCTGCCCCAACCACTCACTCAGCGATCTACCTCAGGGTCCCCTTGGTCAGAGGCTGTCTCTTCTGGGAGAAGAATCCTATGTGGGATTCCAAGACAAATCAGACAAAAGATCTGGACTGTGTGAATCAGCATCCTTCTCTTTGAATTTCCCCCTTAGTAACTCACCACAGGCACAGCCTTCGGGAGAACCTTCTGTCTGGCTTCAGACAACCATACCAGAGTGAGCCCCTGCCTGGCGGAGGTGAATCCCATGTGGTTAACCCCAGCAGAGTGCAGATCAGCCTCCACACTTTATTTATGGACATGACAGAGGACAGAGGAGCTTTTTCTCCCCCCCTGAGTCTACTCTGCTCCTCAACCCTTCACATTTGGAAAGGAGTCCCTAACTCTAATGTAGGCGATGCAAACAAGAGAGATTAGACTTACATGAAAAAAAAATCAAACCATCCACTAACTGTACCTGTCCACTGTATAAGAGACAGAGATGGAGCAGTGGACTTCCACACTGAGACCAACATCAGGGAAGGCTGAGAGCCAACAGCAACTGTCACCATTGCAGAAGTGGCTGGGGGACAGGCAAGGTGTGCTGACAAGCCCAGTGTTTCAGAGCAGGAGAGATTCCTTGTCACTTCTGTCTTTCGCTCTTTTTATTGGTTTGGTTTTTTGTCTTAAGTTTTTGTTTTTTGTTTTGTTTGGTTTTGTTTGTTTGTTTGTTGAGACAGGGTTTCTCTGTGTAACCCTGGCTGTCCTGGAACTCACTCTGTAGACCAGGCTAGCCTCGAACTCAGAGATCTTCTTGCCTCTGTCTCCCAAGTGCTGGGATTAAAGACATGTGCCACCACTGCCCTGCTTGTTTCTAACTTTTGAAGAGTTGTTTTATTTTTATTTATATGGGAGGGGTTATATCTGTGTGGAACTGGAGTCACAGACAGTTGTGAGCCACCATGTGGTTGCTGGGAATGAAACGCAGTCCTCTGAAAGAACAGCCTGTGCTCTTAACTGCTGAGCCATCCTTCCGGTCCCCATGAGATTCATTTTTAAATGAAATAGCATGGAAAAGGGTTATTGTTTTATTTGTTTTTTAAATTTGTTTGTTTATTTGTTTCTTAAGTTGTTGCCTGTGTCAGTCAGCTTTGCATCACGCTAACAAAATTCCTAACCCAGGCTACTTAAAAAGTAAAAAGTAATCTAATATGGCTTACCATTCCAACTTCAGTACGTTTGGGACGCTGATGAGGCTAGTACACCACGGGCGGGCGGGGGTATGGATTGGAGTAAATGTTTATGTCTCTAGCCAGAAAGGGGAATTTCCCACAGTCCCCTTCTGGGTTACATTTCCATAGACCCAAAGGCCCAGCCTCTTAAATAACCACAGCATCTCCCAGTACTGCCCCCGGGGAGGGTGGGGCAGAGAAGGGCAGGGCAGGAGTCTCGGGTAGGAAGTACTATATTGGATTTGTCTAATGAAAGCCAGGATGGTGTGTTTAACATCAAACTTGCCTTTCTGCTCTGTGGCTCTAAAGCAGTCACAATACATAAAGCAAGTGTTGCGAGCATTAGACAATAGCCAGACAGCGAGAGAAGGAAGCCCGTCAGAAAAGACCTATGTGCCCTCTGGTTCTTGACCGTGCATAAACGTCCTGACCACAGCGCAAATGAAGAGCCTAGCACACCTCCCTGTGGGAGCACAGAGGCTAAAGTCAAGAAGGCAGAAACAAGGTCTGGGCCTGCAACAGCACCTCAGACTTAGAGATTTGGGCAGCATTGAAGAAAGTGTGCTGTGTGAACAAGAATGGCAATGCTCAGACTAAGAAATGAACTGTCTGAAGGATAGTAAATACACAGTAAGGACAATTAATACGTGAGCAAAAGTCAAACTGAAACACTACGTGTCACACAACGCTAAGAAACATCTGGGGTCTGACAAAGCAGAATGGAAGGAGAGATCGCGCATGCGTGCGCACCGCGCTCCCTCCCCTTCCACTCTGTTGGAGTAGGGTCTCTCTTACTTTCGTTGTTGCCCTGTGGACATCAGGGTAGCTAATCGATGATTCACTAGATGATTCACAGGCCTCTTCCTTCCATTCTTGCTGTCGTTGTGCTGGGGTTACACATACCTGCCACTGGGTCTCACTTTTTACCTGTGTCGTACGATCCCAGCTCGGGTCTTCAGGCTAAAGAACTTAGCCCTTTTACCTATTGAGCCATCGTCCAGTACAAAAGATATCTTTGAAACATTAAGCTAAAGACCATGTCCCAGAAACATAGTTCTCAGCTTGGGGGTGTAGGCGTGGGAAGGGTCATCTCCCTCAGAGGACATTTAGCAATCCCTAGAGACATTTTTTGACTGTGCCCATGGAGCATATTACTGCCATCTAGTGGTTGGAGACTATAGATGCAGCCAAGTATCCCACAGTGCACTTGACAGACTGCACAGATGCAGCCCCAGTACCCAGTGCATCAATACTGTCAGGGTGGAGAAATCCTTCCCAAAGCCAGAGCTACTCTAGATCTTTGTGGCCGCTGGTAGCCAGTCTATCAGTGCCTTAGTGGCTCTCTTTTTGATCACACTCTTATATAATCCCCCATACGCTCACATCCCATATAGACCCCATAAAGAAACTCCGACCAGGGAAAGAGAGGAACCCGGCCATCCAGTAAGCCTGGGAGCGAACTTGCAGGAATCGTCTGCAACCTCAGCCATACAGGAGCATTATGAGATTGCAGCCCCCTGTGACAGCTTGCCTGAAGAATCCCGAGAGACTCTGAAGCAGAAAACTCCTGATTTAAGTCACCTTCACACTCTGGGTTATCGTTTTAAGGTGTCGGTTTGAGGGGGGGTGATTTGTTACACAACAAGGAAGCTGATACAAACCTGCTCTGGAAAAGCCTAAATCCAAGCCTTGATAGGGTCAAGAAGATACAATAGCAAATTTACTGTGTGCTAAAATTAAATTCTTTAAAGGAAGAGAACATGATTCAATGTTTTAAAATGTATAATCTACAATGGCTAGCAAACAGCAAAAAAAAAAAAAAAATTGCAGACATGAACCCAGGCATGGTGGTATGTTTCTTTAATCCTAGCACTGGGGAGGCAAAGGTAGGTTGCTCTCCCAGTTGAAGGCCAACCTGGTCTACATACAGAGTTCTAGAACAGCCAGAGCTACATAGAGAGATCCTATCTCAATCAATCAATCAATCAATCAATCAATAAAATTACTAGATATGCAGTCAAACAAAAATTTTAAAAACAGTGTATACTCATAAAAAATGCAGTTGATAGGGATTCTGAGCTGATCCAGATGCTGGAAACAACAGACAAGGATTTTTAAAGCATGTTAGAAATGTGTTGAAGAACGTAAAGAAAAATATTACCTTAATAAGTGAACAGATGGGATATTCCAGGAGAGAAGCAGGAATACAGGGAAAACAATAAACAGAAGCACCATAAATGAAAGGAAAGCTTACCAGGTTGACTTCAAAACACATCTGAGATGTCAGAAGAAAGGATCAATGAAGTGGAGGAAGATTTCCACTCTGAAGAACAGAGGTAAAAATCAGCCTTAAAGCATGAAAAGAACCCATGGCCTGCAAGAACTCACGAGGCAGTCCGAGTGTCCATCCAAGTGTCTAACCAAGTGATGGGAAGATAAAATATACTGCAAGGAATGACTGCTACTGGAGAGGGGCTGGTGAGATGGCTCAGTGAACAAAGGAGCTTGCTGCCAACCTGGGTCACCTGAGTCTGATCCCTGAAACCCACATACTAAAAGAAGAGAACAGACTTCTATGAGATAACCTGACCTCCCCACACATACACACATACATGTAATAAAAATTTAAAGAGATAATAATTTTAAAATTCCCCAAGTATGATAAAAAAAAAAAAGAAAAGTCAACTGGAGACTCCAAAAAAACAAAATAAACCCTCAAAAGGCTACACATAGTAGAAAATACAAGTAAGCGCCTTAAAGTCACACAATTAAACCCGAATTATAGAACGACAAGCTATAAAGACATGGGTCAGTGATGAAATGATGGGGGCTGCCATAGGGAGAAGACATGGTGCAGCAGAGATGACGGGAAAGGAAAGGGGGGATACTCGGGGTATGAAGGGTTAAGCAGGGAGAGAGCTGGGTGTTAAGAAGACAAGGGCACAGGGTTAGGATTAACCCAGAGGAAGGAAGTGTGAAGGTCACACAGGAACCTACACTCTTACAACCCAAGGGAGGCTACAGTAGAGCTGAATGGTCAACACCGGATAATGCTGCTTCCAGCAGCAGTGAGAGTTACCAAACAACATCCTCCGTCCTGGTGTGGGATGTATGTGCAGGAGTTGCTCAGGGAAGCCAACCTGATAAGCATTTCTCTCATTTACAGAGCTTCCTGTGAGTCCTCTGGGCTGCACAACAGAGCTAGAGGGTAAGGCCCTATTTCTGAAAACAGTTTACATTCTGAAAGCAAGTTAGAACTAATCTGGAAACATCCTTCCTGCTGCCTGGCTTTAAAAGGGCTATGTAGGCTAATGGGGGAGAAAAAGCATCAGTGGTCTTATGTGAATCCACCTGTCGCCACCAGTGCAACAGTGGCATGATTGTGGTCGACAACACCAACCATCTCTGATTGATCTGAGGCCTGCATCGTGGGAAGAAACTTATTCTTAGCCCAGTAAGCAACCCGTGCCTGGGGGGTGGGGGGGGTGGGCTGTAAGCCCAAGAAGAGAACTTATTACTGTTGTTTACCTAAATTGGCATAGCATCAAAGTTGCCTTATAAATTTCTGTGTTTAAACTCACAGACAAAAGCTGCTCCCAACCTTAGTCAGAGAGGCCTCTCTTTGTAGTGAATGGTGGTGAATTCAGAGAGGTGTGGCTTCCTGAGATGCTGATGAGTTATTGCTGAGGGCCCAACTCTAATAAAACATCTACACCACACCTCAAAGGCTCAGGAAGCATTGCAACAAGGGGGTAGGAAGTGTGTAAGAGCAGCACACAGGGTGAAAGCCTGCACAATAACCAGTCAGTCATGGACTCTCAGTACTCCAAGTTACCTGCACTGGGCCTTCACAAGACTGGCCTTGTCGACAACCAATGATGGAAGGGAGAGGGCATCACAGGACCCTCCTCCTGCTGAGTCATTGGCTGGTGATAGTTTCTAGGAGATGAGGCACTGTATATCCACTACTGGTCACACTAGGCCCCAGTGGACAGGACCACACCCATACAGATGGTTTTAGCTTAACTCAGCAGATCACAAAACAAAATGAATAGACATGAATGTAAGGGAAAGGAGAAGGGAGGGAAGGGAGATAGACAGGAGTGGTATGAAGATGAGAAAGGGAGGAGGGAAGGAGGGACGGACGGAGGCAGGGAGGGAGGGAGGCAGGGAAGGAGGGAGGGAGAGCAGTCAGTGTGTGTTATGTATCTGTGAAATGGTTTTAAAAAACTAATTAACAAAAATTTAATCATAATAATTAATAATAATAATAAAAGTATGAAGCCAGACGTGGTGGCGCACACCTTTAATCCCAGCACTCGGGAGGCAGAGGCAGGCGGATTTCTGAGTTCGAGGCCAGCCTGGTCTACAGAGTGAGTTCCAG
>NC_034603.1:18797215-18798280 GCF_900095145.1 Mus pahari | reverse complement strand
TTTCTGAGTTCGAGGCCAGCCTGGTCTACAGAGTGAGTTCCAGGTCAGTCAGGGCTACACAGAGAAACCCTGTCTTAAAAAACAAAAACAAAAACAAACAAAAAACAATAATAAAAATATGAAAGAAGATGTGACATGAAATGATAGTAAGAAAACCGGTGTGATTTTAGTGAAGTGCGGCTGAAGAGTATTTTTAAGGTAAAGAAAGAGATTTTATAAAAACAGGAGAGATAACTCAAAAGGAACCATAAAATCTTAACTCTAGTGAATAACTAAGCTTCGAGATTCATTTTTTATTTTTCTATTTTTTTGTTTTTTTGTTTTATTTTATTTTTTGTTTGTTTGTTTGTTTGTTTTTGTTTTTGCTTCTCTGTGTAGCCCTGGCTGTCCTGGAACTCACTCTGTAGACCAGGCTGGCCTCGAACTCAGAAATCCACCTGCCTCTGCCTCCCGCGTGCTGGGATCAAAGGCGTTGCGCCACCACTGCCCGGCAGCTTTGAGATTCATAAAGCAAAAAGTAACTAAAATGGAGAAGTAGACAACTCTTTAGTCACAACTATGGGGAGCTTAACATCTCCCTCTTAGCAAGGTATAGAAGTAGGAAATAAAGACACACTGATAAAGCCTGGAGATGTGCTCCGCTGTTAGGAGCCCTTGCTCTTCTTCCAGAGGACCTGAGTTCAGGATCCAGCACCCATGAGAGGCTCATAGCTGCCTGTTGCTCCAGTTCCAGGGGATTCAACTACCTCTTCTGATCTCCACAAGCTTGTTCTAATTGACAATTTTGGGACATCTCACTACTCAGCTCCAAAATACACATTGTTTTTCGGGTGCAAATGAAATGCTCACCAACATAAACAGTACTCTGGGTTATAAAGTAAGTCGTAGTATGAAAGCCCTAAGAGTCAGCTTCCTGATCACAAGAGAATTAAGTCAGAAATCATAGCAAGGCATTAAGAAATTCCTCCAGACAACAATATGAACTAACCAGCACCCCCAGAGCTCGTGTCTCTAGCTGCATATGTAGCAGAAGATGGCCTAGTCGGCCATCATTGGGAAGAGAGG
>NC_034603.1:18776122-18797204 GCF_900095145.1 Mus pahari | reverse complement strand
CCTAGTCGGCCATCATTGGGAAGAGAGGCCCCTTGGTCTTGCAAACTTTATATAACCCAGCACAGGGTAATGCCAGGGCCAAGAAGTGGGAGTGGGTGGGCAGGGGAGCAGGGGAGGGAGGAAGGTATAGGGAACTTTTGGGATAGCATTTGAAATGTAAATAAAGAAAATATCTAATTTTTTAAAAAGCAAAAAGAAAAAAAAAAGAAAAGAAAAGAAAAAGAAATTCCTCCAGATATTTGGAAAGATAAACAGTGTACTTTTAAATAACTTGGCAGGAATGTTGGGGATGAGGTTCCACGGAACAGGGCTTGCCTAGTGTGTGTGCAGTCCTGGGCTCTAGTGCTGTCAGACATCAAAAACATAAGGAGGAGGAGGAAGGGAGGGAGGGAGGCAGAGAGGAAGGAAGGAAGGAGTCACTAGAGATAGCTGAAAATAGTGGAAACAAAATAATTAAAATTTATGGAACTCACTTAAAGTAACGCCCACAGGAAATTTATAACTCTAAATGTCCATAAGAGTAAAAAAGAAAGCAAATGTTAAACAAAGATAATCGTTGTCATGTCTGCATTAGCCATCAAAAAAAAAAAAAAAAAAAAAAAAAAAAAAAAAAAAAAAAAAAAAAAAAAAAAAAAGAGCAAGGAGAAAAATAGTGACAAGCCCAATTGAATGGGATATAAAAAAAAAAACAACCAAACGGCCCAGTTTCAGTCTTTCCTATTCTCTTGCTGTGAAGAAACACCATGACCAAGGCATGCTGTTCCTGCCACGATGGACAGCTCCCTCGAACCATCAGCCGAAACACCTGCCCCCCCTTCTTCGGGGGTGTATTTTCACACGCCTACTTTAATAAGGGTTCAACTTTCCCTCCTGCCCACCACCCACCAGTGGTAGTGGAAGTACATGGAGTAAGTAGACCTGCTTAGAAATAGTTCTTTGGGGGTGATTCCAGTCTTCATTGTCTGGATATCACTTCTACTAGCAAACCACCAAACATGAATTGCCAGCTGCAGACCAGTCCACTCGGCAGACACCACACACGAATCAGCAAGGGCAGTTCAATCCAGAAGTTCATGGAAGCAGCAAGAAGCTGCAGGAACCTCATGAGAAGATCTTTGGCAAATTTCTCCTAGGACGTCACCACGAGCGAAGCTCAGCAATGCAATGTAAAACTAACCAATACGCACATGTCATCAGTGAAGAATAGTGACGTAGAGCACAGCAAACCAATGCTTGACCTCCCGCTGTCCATGGAGTCATATTTATATTCCTTCTGAACATCATGTGACCTTTCCCATGTTTGCTATAGCAAAACATCCTTTCACCTGCGTCTGCTTCAACAAAACATTCTTATACCTGTGTGCCCTAGCAAAACATCATTTGACATAACTGACTTTCCAAACAAACTAGAAGTTTCCACTTCACCCTTCCATGGCTTATAGCATGTATCTTGGCAACAAGAAAGGTAATTAAGATAGCGTGGGTACTAAGGATCTGGAATCTGGAGGGGTTTTAATTGCTTCTATAGCAAATTATCCCAGTGTGGTAATTAGAAATAATACAAATGATCTTACAGCTCTGTATTTCAGAAGTCTTGAAGGATCTAACCAGGATGAAATCAAAACATCATCAGGGTTACATGATTTTCTAGGGACCACATAAAGAATCTGTTTCCTTGCATGTTTCAGCGTCTACAGTCTACCTTCAGTCTATGGCTCATAGACCTGGCCTTCCAACATCAGCAACAGTAAAATAAATTCATAGCATTCATCACTCTGGATTTCCTTCTCCACATTTAACAACCTTCTTTATTACATTGACTGCCCTGGGCAATACAGGATTTTGATGCTATTGTCAAGAGGTCAGCAACAGTGATTCTGCATTCATCCTTCCCATCAAGGTTCCCAGACACTGGACATGGACATCTTTGTGATGTCAGTAGGCATCCTGCCATGTGAGCCACACCAGGGCTCTTTCTGTCCATATTAGTCTTTACCAAAAGTGCTTGGTCAAGAACATCTGTGTAGAGAAAAGGGATTCAATGCCCACCCCACCAGTTAAAAGAAAAGAGATGCAAAAGCTAAATCTAAAAGACATGCAAATGGTCCATAAGGACATTAACACCATTCATTATCACAGCCTGGAAAGACGCTTCAGAAGTTGAGAACACTGGCTGTTCTTCCACAGGTCCTGTTTGGTTCCCAGCACCTACTTGGCAGTTCACAAATGCCTTTAACAACAGTTCCAGGGAATCTGACACACTCTTCTAGCCTCTGTGGGCACCAGGCATGCATGCAGTATGTGGACATACATGCAAACCAAATACCCATACACATAAAATAAAGGTTTTTTTAAAAAAAATTAAAAACCAATGTTCATCACTATGCCAGACTTGGAAATGCAGACCTGTAATTTCTGCTACTCTGGAAACTGAGACCGAAGGATCACAAATGAAAGGCCTACTTGAGATAGTGAGTTCAAGGTCAACTTGAATAACTTAGTTAAAACTTGTCTCAAAAGAGTAAAAAATGGGGCTAGATAGATCAGTGGTAGTGTCCCTGCTTGGCAACAAATTAATCCCTGGCTTTAATCCCTAGCACACATACCTGCCAAAAGAGTTGATCATTATTACAAAATTGTAAATTAAACCTAGAAGATAAAACTTTACATTATCGGGATGGCAAGGAAAAAAAGAAAGAAATACACAAATTCATAAGAACAAATCTTTCCTTAAAATTCCATCTCCCAACATCCTTAAATCACCAATCAGGTTTTCAAATGGATTTTGGTGAAGACAAACCACAAACAGAGTTCAGCCATCCCAAAGAAAGCTGAAACCATGTCCCTGTGGAAACGTGCGAATTCTTTGTCCTCCCCAGACAGATGGCAACACTCCAGACCCCATCAACCGAGGAGTGGGGAAACAGTATGTCCACACACGGAAGATCGCTCCACTGTAAAGAGGAAGAACTTCCACAAGCTGAAATGTTTTCAAAAAAATCATTTCAGAGATAAAGTACTGAGAATTGAACAGTGGTGGGACATGCATAGCATCCTGAAAATACTAAAGACTATAGTTAGGCATGCTTTTAAGGGGTAAATGTTAAGTTATGTAAATTACATCTCAGGGAAAAAAAAAACTTAAATGGGAAAAGGCCATGTACTTATGAAAAGATAATTTCAAAGATAAAATACCTAAGATACCTCAACTGGACAGTAATAGATTTTGGAATAGATTTTGGTGATAGGGAATATAAATTTGAGCCCCAATTAAATGATATTGTTACACTCATCCTCCCCCCCAAAAAATCCCTCACCTTTACCCGTCCACAAATAACCCCACTGAATTGTTGTTTTACAAAACTCAAGTTTAAAAGCCAAGCTTGTTCTCTGGGACCTACAGGAATCTGGGAAGTGATTTTCCATTGCCCATGGCTTTTAGAGGATGGGAGGGGAGTGTCAGAAGTGGGGAAGTCATGACTTGGCCCAGAAGGGCACAATGAAGAGGAGAAACTAGACTGGGCAGTTGGCTCAGTCAGTGTGTTTGTCAGAGTTCTCTAGAAGAACGAAACTTATAAAATGAATATATAGAGAATACACACACACACACACACACACACACACTGTAGTTCAGCTAGTCCAGCAACCCAGCAATGACTGTCTACCAATGGACGGTCCAAGAATCCAGTAGTTGTTAAGTCCATGAGGCTGGATGTCTCAGCTGGCCTCCAGAATCTCAAGTAAGTAGACTCTAATGCCAGTCAAGGAATAGGCTTGCCAGCGAGATAGAGGGCAGGCAGACAACGCAAGCTTCCCTCTTCCGTGTCTGGTATATAGGTTTCCAGCAGGAGTGGCCCAGAGTAAAGGGGTCATCTCACCTCAAAGGATCAGGAGTAAAAATGGCTCTTCCACTTCAAGTGATTTAATTAACAACAACAACAACAACAATCTCTCACAGGTGTACCCAGCCACTTCAGTTCTAGTTAATTCCAGATATAGTCAAGTTGACAACCAAGAACAGCCATCCGAGTCAGTAAGATGCTTGCTACACAAGCAAGAGGAACCCAGATCAGACCCCCAGCACCCGTGTAAAGGCAGGGCCTGGTCACACGTGTCTGCAATCCAAACACTGGTGGGCATGGTGAGAAAATACAGAAGGATCCTTAGGTGTTGTTCATCAGTGAACTCTGGGGTCAGTGAGAGACCTTTCTCAAAAATAAGGTAGAAATGCCTGATGTTAACCTCTGGCCTACACACACACACACACACACACACACACACACACACACACATACACACTTCAAACAAAGAAAGAAAAAATGACGTCAAGAGGGAAGACACTACCTCCAAATCCATTTTTTTTTCTTGTTTGCATAGTAAGAAATCTAAACCCTTTGACCCCATCTTCCTGCCCGGGCATCATTCTGAGCTCTCTACCACTAGCAACCAAGACCTATGCTGATGCTGCTCTGAGGAACCGGAGAAGAGCACCTCTGGGAGCACCCCAGGTGAGAGTTCACCTTGTCTCCTTATGTCCTGAGTGCTAGGTTCAGTGACAGGGAGGCGGGAGGGTGCTCCCTCAAGGAAGTCTAGAGGAGCAAGGGGGAGACCAGACAACCCTTGGGCCAGGTAAGATGCTGAGTGGAAAAGTCCAAATCTTGAGGCAAGAGATGTGAGGTCCTAGTCATCAGCCTGCAGATGGCCAGAGTGAGGAGGACCCCGGAGAGCTGAGGACCAGGCTGCACACAACAACGGCTGGCAGGAAGAGGAAGAAGAGAAGGTTGAGAAGGTAGAAATCCACAGAAAACAGCAGAGAGCTGAGTCTAGGGCATAACGGAGAAGGAACCTGTGGTCTGTGAGCCCAGGAACCCGTGCAGGGTTCTGGTAGCTGCCCAGATTAAAAAAAAAAAAAAAAAAAAAAAGAGTAGAGCAGACCAAAGATCACTCGCCTTTTGCCAGCCTGGCCTCTTACCTCCAAGTTGATTTATCCCATCACTGTCGCTGATGGGGATGACGATGACAATGATGATTTCCTCACCAGCATCAGAAAGAAACACATCTCCATGCTTCAACCATGGACTAAGAACCAGTGGCTCGCCAGGAACCTGCCAGGTTTTCAAGCCAGATAGGGAATGCTGACCCATGGTCAGAACAACTACCGGGTTCTCAGCCTCATGGATGTCATTTGGCTCTCCTTGCTATTTTAACATCAGTTGACTTAAACTCTCCACCATGTGTGTGCTCATCCCGTTGGGTGTTCTCTGGAGACCCTGACCCCATTGGTTAGCTCCCTTCCGCTCCAAACTTAGACAGCAAATGCTCCTCCAGGCATGCAAAGACACTCCCCCTGCTAGTTTAGCTCCTGGGTGGTTTTCGCAGCTCATTAGAGCCACCAGAATCAGCCTGGCCTCCATAATGAGCTGGTGTTTCCTTAGAGAGATGCTTCACCCCTAATGAGTTGCTAAAAGCACACACCCACTGTGGGTTAATAGTAGGGAATTCACATGTATGATAGATTCAGCTAGTTATATTTTGTTTGGTTTTGGTTTTGTTTTGAGACGGGATCTCATGTAATCCAGGATGGCATTGCACAGATGACCTTGAACTCCTGACCCTTCACCTCCACCTCCCAAGTATGACATTGCAGGCATATGCAGAGAGCCTTGGGAGGGTCTCCCTAGGGAATCCTGGTGTCAGGAGAAAGGGGATTCAGGGAAACCTACACTGCTCCTGCCGCCGCAGTGACAGCCCTGGGGAAGCCGCTTTGAGGACTATACATCAAGCTGGCTCTCCCAGCATGCACCAGGAGGCTGAGTCAGGATGAACACTGAGTCCAGGAGTTTATGGGAATCAGTTCTGTCCTTTCACTGTGTTGGTCCCAGGGATGCTGCTCATGTCATTAGAACCCAGCAGCAGGTTCCTTCCCATACTGCTGCAGGAGATAGTGTCTTTAAACACAAGAATACAAAGAAAGCACTGTGTGGAGGGGTCAGTGCTTTGCAGGGACCTGCTGATACCCCCATGTAAAAGGACAGCCTTGCGGCAACCCCACCCTCCCAATGTTCACAGTGCAGGCTGTATCCAGGTGATGCTCCTGTCAGACCTGGGTGTGTCCCACCAGGAAGCCACTCTACAGTTTTTCCAGGTTCCTGTGCACACAAGTCCATCTGTGTGGATGAGAAAGCTGAGAATCCCAGGTACATTTGTGGGGCAAACCCCTGAGCACATTACTGATGGGTTGTCAGGTCTGTAGGAACACTTGCAGACATCACCCCGGTATGGCCACGATGCGGCTGAGCTAATGCCACGTCTGCTGTGGCTGCCATCTGTAGCTCCTCCCAATCGGTGACTCCATCCAAGCCCTCTGCACCTTGGCTCTCCGTCCACTTCCTAAGCTCCAGGGGAAGCTGGCTCCAGAACCCTGTTCTGGAAAGCTGTGTTCCCTAGAGAGTTAAACCTGGAACCCCCCCATCGGGACATTGCACGGCTGACAGCTCAGACTGCTCTTGCCTCTTGGGCCCCTTGCCAGACTGACTGATTCATGCATCTTCAAAAATAAGACATATCTTCATGCCAGTTGCTACATTTATTAAGGAGAAAAGTGTTTAATTGACTGGCTTGGAACCTGCCCTCTCCTCACCAGGGCAGCAGCTTGGCCTCCTCCAAATTCTTCTCAGTCTTTCCTGGGTCAGGGTCAAGAGCTCCTGACCAATAAGAGGAAGTCTGACCACCAGCACGCCTTAGGGAGCCCACACCGCCTCCCCCACGCCTGCCCACCACCCTGTTTCAGAATCCTCCCCTTCCATCTTGATTCCATAATCCTGAGGCTCAGGCAATTAAAATAAAATATCCTTCTAGTCTCTCGATGTTTACTCAGCCAGCTGGTAATGCGCTAGGCAGGATCGTCTCTGTTACATAAAGGAAAAGAACAAAGAATTAGGAATATGGAAGACATTCAAATGTCTTAATTAGTGCTTCCCATCTGTAAAAGGAAAAGAAATGTGTTTGTCAGGAAAAGCCACGCCCAGGTACCTATCTTGGGAAGGCCGGGGTCCCCGAAGGCCCCATTCAGTCTACAGCAGCATGGAAGGATGCGTGGATATCGGTCCACCCCAGGGGAATGCTGGGAACCTTGGATGTGAACTTAGTGTGGATGCTGGGGAGGGAAGGAGAGCGAGCCAGACCTGGGAGTTGATGTGGTCAGCGCTGTGAGTGGAACCAGGAACAGGGGCCTGTGCTGCCTACAGCTCCCACAAGTCTTGGCTGCACCTCCTACCCACTACCTGCACCAGTGGTGGACTTTGGGCCTGGCTGAGGAAAGTCCCGGAATTCCACACCTCCTCTCTCAAGACCTTTTACTGAGGTTCCTTCAGTGTGTCAGTGTGTTAACTGACATATGAGCTCTAATATGTACTCTAATATGGCCCCTTCTTTATTTCAAGCCACTCAGAGGCCCCTTCTTTATTTCAAGCCACACGCATTGCCATAAGGCTACCCCAAGACCTAGGGAATGGGATAGAGAGGGCCAGATTGTGCATGGTCTCTAACCCTACTCCTATCTGGCCACACTTACCTCTCTTTATAGGGACACAATCCCAAATGGCGCCAGGCCCAGATCTAAGCCAAGAACACCCCCCCAAGGCTCCGGGGTCATCTCATGAGCAGAGACTGCTATTGCACAGAAAGGAGCAGAGCTTAGACTAAAACCCTCTTAGTCCAGAAAATTCTGAGCTTCACGTCACGAGGCATATGCAGTGGGCTACAACTTCAGCCAGCAGCTGACGTCAGCTGCTGTGCCTGGCCCAAGTACCCTGGTCTTTGGGTGGTTGCCCTGAACCCACATCTGTGCTTCCTGGCTCTCTCCTCCCACAGTCCCCTACTTCCCCCACATCAGGGATGGCCATTACCTACCAGCGAAACATAACTGAATGAGGCTTGTCTACAGTCTGAAGCAAAGGATACCTCTCTTGTGTGTGAAGGAATGAGAGAAGCGGAGAGCGACGCTGACACAGGTAGCCTCTGGCTTCCAGCTTGTGGGATTTAATGGAACAAGAGGTTTCAACTATGGGAAAATCATTCTTTCCTACAATACATTCTGAGCTAGCGCCACGCAGAGTCCTCTGAACTGACTTCAGCCAGAACCTGCTTTTATGTCTTCTGTCTTCCAAAGAAAATGTCGAATCCACTGGACCCTTGGGGAGGGGTAGAGTCCCAGGATACCTTGAGCTCAAAATAGCCCAACTTCTACCTTAGTCAATGAATGTGTTGAATGACTTCAAGAAGTCTTGACAATGCCCCTGCCTTAGAGGAACGCACAGAGAGAGGGCCAAGCGTCAGCCATCACAGTGCACTGTGGGAACACTTGGTGAAGGCTCTTTTCCTGCTTAACTCTGGGAAAGAGTAATTGCCCCTCTGCTGGGGGCAGCTCTGCAGAGGTGATGATTTGGGACATGGCTTTTTAAAGTTTTGTTTTGTGGTGTCTAGAGAGAGAGCTCAATGGCTAAAAGTACTTACTGCTTTGGGAAAGGACCCTTGTTCAATTCCCAGTACCTACATAGAAGCCACAACCATCTGTAACTACAGGAGGTTTGACATCCTCTTCTATCCCCTAAGGGTAGTAGGCACACGTGTATATATGGTGCACAGATATACATGCAGGCCAAACACCCATACACATAAAATAAAGTAATAATTTATTAAATTTTCTTTTCTTTTTAAATTTTTAGTCATGTGTTTGTACACAGGAGTGCAGATGTCGTGGATGGCCAGGAGGGGGCGTCAGATCCCCTGGAGCTGGAGTTATAGGTAGTTGTGAGCCACCTGACGTTGGTGCTGGGAACTGAGTGTTGGTCCTCCTAACCGCTGAGCCAGCTGTCCCCCATTGGTCTGGAGAGAAGAGAATTTGGAATTCTCTGGTCCGGAAGGAGAATTTGGAAAGCCAACCAGAACATACAGGGAACAACTGGAGCAAGAGAAGAAAGACAAACAAATTATTGCTGTGTTGAGCTGCATCAAGGCTGCAAGTGGATCATCAATCAGGTGGCACATGTAGCCGATCCTTAGAGCATCTCTCAAGATGCAGCCAACTGGTCCTTCTTGAACCAGCCCTGCACTGCAAAGCCTATGTATTTCCCTCCTCTAACTTTTAATGACTTATCTTCTTCCCTTTTCTTCCTTACTAAGCAGACTGACATTCCCCCCCCCCTTGCGTTACACTTACCTAATAGAATGATCAATGATGGACCACATATTTACACATGAGGTGCTCTGGGCAGGTCACCATGGAAGACAAGGAGGCCTCGGGACCTAATACCCACCCCTATACCCAACACATGGTGGAAGAAAGAGGGTGGGGAGTTAGGCGAGAGAGAGAGAAGCTGGGTGCTGGAGTTAGGATAAGATTTAAATAAGTCCCTTCCGAAAGGCTCATGTGGTGGATGCTTCGTCTTCATGGTTGGAGACTGAAATGAAAAAACTTTTCAAAGAAAAATACGGCCTGGAGAGATGGCTGAACTTGAGAGCATCTGCTGCTTTTGCAGAGGACCTGACTTCAGTCCCTGGTACTCACTACAGGCGGCTCACAACCAGTGTGACTCCAGCTCACAACCAGTGTGACTCCAGCTCACAACCAAGGAATCTGACTCCCTGTCCTCACATCTGTGGACACCGCACTCACATGCACAGATGGGCGCAGGTACACATGATTATAAATATGGGTTTTTAAATTTATTTTCATTACAAATAAAAATATTTTTTAAAAGGAAATAAGTAGGTTGTGATGGTACATCACTCTCAGGAAGGATTAACGGAGGCATTCTGTGACCGGGTTAATCTCTGAGAAACAAGCTTGCTAAAGGAGCTTAGGGGACTTCCTGCTGGTAACCACTTCACTTTGCCCTTCTCTGCTGTGATGGATGGCAGCGGTGGGTTGTCTGGACCTCCAGGGACCAGACATATGAACCTCTCTATAAACCTGTTTATAAGCGTTCCTGCTTCAGGCACTTTGTTATAGTAACACGAAATGGACCAAGGTGGGGAAAGAGAGATGGGTGCGGATAGACTTGCAGGTGGACACATCCACATGTTCACATTTACATACTCATGCCTCACAGGCACACAGCACTCTTGAATTTGCTACACTTTGCTACGTAAAGTTGCTGTTCATCTTGAGAGCCAACAACAGAGCATGATGATGTATTTCATTAAAAGGTACTTGGTCAGTCCTGCTTCATCTCTGGCCCCTACAGTAATTCCACTGTCGCTGGCACCCTGTGGGTTCCCGTCCTCTGCACACAGCCTTCATTCAACTCTCTCCCTTACCTACATCCTGCCCAGCCAGGATTTTGCCTTCCTCGGTAAGGTTCCAGGTTGAATGGTCCAGGCCTTTGAAAGCCACAGAGGCAGAAGAGGCAGGACTCAGGTATGTGGCCTGATGCTCTGCAGATTCTCTCTGTGTCCCTTCCCAGACCCCCTGGCTTGTGATGGGCTGGGAACAGTTGCTGGGTATGATAGTTCAACTGTCAAACTTGGCACAAGCCGGAATGACATGCAAAGAGTCTCAGTAAGGGACCATCACCACCAGGTTGACCTGTGAGCGTGTCTGTGGAGGTGAGGGTATCTTTTATTCTCCTGGCATACTTGTTATCTCCCATCGGATAACCTAGGCCTGGTCCTGGAAGCTTCTAGCCGCCGTACAATCTAATCTACGCCTAGAATGTTTTCAGCCTCTGAGACTTGCTGCTGAATAAGCTCACCCTTTCTAGTTCTTTCCGATCTCTGGCTGGCTGGTTCAACTCAGCTCTTCTGGCTCAAACTCCTCTCTCTCTAAGCTGACTGATTCAGTCTGGCTTCTCTCTTGGCCTCTCCTGAATTGCTCTGCTTGACCTCAAACTAACTCTAGCTATATATTCTAATCTTCTGGCTCCTCATTCTCTGACTCCTTCTGTCTTTACCTGTGTCTAGCTTGTTCTCTCTTCAACATGTCTTTGCACTTCAACTCTCCCGGTAAAACTGCCTCCTTCTCTTTTTCTTTTCTGTGGTGCTCTCTTCAGCAGACTCTTTCTCCTGTCTTCACGAGAGTTTGGGCATATCCTATCTCTGACTCATTCTGTCAGATCCTTCCCTAACTCATCACTCTGTCTGCCACTCAATTAGACATCACTTTCAAGCACGGATACATCCTTTTACAAATGAACTTTACCTTCATTGTTTGGGATTAAAGGTATGTGCTAAAGGCATGTCTATAGTCCAGCCAGAAGAATTAAAGGTGTGTTCTAAGGCTGAGCCACATGCACCACAACTAGAAACCTCTTTCTTTCAACAAATAACACAATATCAGGGTTCACAGTGTGATCAAATATCCTGCAACATGGAGGGATGGTCTTGACTGATTTCATTGATGTGGGAAGACCCAGCGTAAAAGAGAGCACTCCTTATTCTGATGCCAGACTACGTAGAAGTAAAGAAAGCCAGCTAAGCAGTAGGCATACATACACTCATCTCTGCTCTGCGGATGTGAGGTAGCTCTCTGCCTCAAGTCCCTGCCAGCCTCACCTCCCTGCAAAGACAGACTGTGCCCCGAAATTGTGAGCAGAAATGAACCTTCCCCTCACCAAGTTGCCTCTTTTTTTCTTTCAAAATTATCTCTTGATTAATCATCATTGTCTGTCTATAAGGATAACTGACTTACTTACATGTAAGGATTACTTACATTGGATAACATCGCTAAGAAAACAACCTGAAAAGGTTTCACTTGGGATTGGAAATTATGCGATTGGTTTACAACTGTGTTTGTGCCTTTTTAAGTGTTTAATTATTTCTTTCATTTTTGAGATGATAATATAGTTACATTTTCCATTTCCTTCAACCAAACTCTGCCATCTACTGTAGCTCCTTGCTTTCCTTTAAATTCATGGGCTCTTTTCCCATTAGCTTTTGTTACATGCATACACACACACACACACACACACACACAACACATACACACTTGTAAATACAACCTGCGCAGTCTGTGTGATGTTATTTGTGTGTATGTTTTCAGGGCAGACCATTTGGTATTGGGCAAACAGTATGCTTGTCCCTTAAGGAAGTCTATTCCTCCAGCTCTCTACAGCCCTCAGTCGCCTGCATTTCTTTGTATAGGGTTGAGGTCCTTAGGCTTCCTGAGCCCCCACAATTTGGCATGTCTATTAGTATCCTTGTTTAGTTCACATTTGGGAAGTCACAGTAGTGAAACTTTATGGGGTTAGCCTCTGCGATTCCTAGGAGATACAATCCCATGCAAATTTCCTGTTCCTTTGGCTTTTTACAATCTTTCTGCCTCCTCTTCTACAACATTCCCTGAGCCTTAGGTGTAGGAGTTGTTATGTAGATGTATCCATTGGGCCCCAAGTTGCTTTTTTTTTTTTTTTGAGACAGGGTTTCTCTGTGTAGTCCTGGCTGTCCTGGAACTCACTCTGTAGACCTGGCTGACCTCAAACTCAGAAATCCGCCTGCCTCAGGACCTCCCGAGCGCTGGGATTTCCCAAGTTGCTTTGTGTTGGCGTGTTTTATCGCAACAACCGAAATGAAGCTAGAACCCTGGTTCATCTTTGTCCAGACAGTCAAGGAGTAAGACACCCAGTGGACACCAGAGACCAGGTGGGAGGCTTGCCGAGGTGTTAGTGAGAGCTAGTATCGCTAACATCAGACACTCTCGACCCCACCCCAGAGGAGGGATCTTAACCCGAGACTGCTCAGAACAAGGGTGGCCAGCCTGAGCTAGGGATGTTTCTCTTTCCTCTTCCACAACTAGGGTGGTTTTCTTTGGGCTGATTGGAGCCAAGGATAGGCTGGAAAAGAGACACAAAGCAGGCAGGACAAGTGGCCAGAGCTCTGCTCTGTGGAGACATCCTGGTTCCAGCTTGTGGCAGGACAGCATCTTAAGTCAAGCTGACAAAAAAATGGCTGAGCCTTCCTCCCTGGGTGGCCAAAGGCAAAGGGAGGGACTACAGCTGGCCCTGGCAAGAGGACTCAGGAGCAAGATGCCAGGCTCAGACCCCTGCCCACAACCCAGGGCTTAGCTGTGGACTGCCTGAAGTCACCACCAGAGGCAGGGCCAGCTGCTGATGAGGTGACAGTACCATAATCCCTGGTGGTCCAAGCTGGGTCAGAGTTTCCCAAGGCCATCTGGGATATGAGTGACCAGGAGAAGCTGGCCCAGCCCTGCTTGAAGGAGTGAGGTTGTTTCTATTGCAACGGAAAAAACCAACACCCAAAGGAACAGGACGCTCCGCCAGGTCTGCAGTAACCAGCTTGCCCTCTGGGCTGGCCAGCTCCCAGCAATTAGAAGAGCTGAGCCGAGCAGGCCCAGGATGCAGCTCCCACCTCAGCCTCATCGTCCTCCCAGGATCCTGGCAACCTGACAGCCTTCCCAGCAGGCCTTGCGCTTGGCGGCCAGGATGGCTGAACTATTGGTGAGAGAGCCAGCAGAGACTTGGCATCTGGTGTGACCGCTGCTTCTTGGTGTCCGTGACCTTCCCAGACAATCTCTGTCCTGAGGCTCCATTTCATCATCTGAAAAATGGGGCCGTTTGTGCCCCCAGCTACTCTGGGTACCAGAAGCAATGGCACAAAGGGACACACAAGGAGGCGTCATTCCCACTTGTGCCTGTGTGACCAGAGTCCCTAACCTGAAATCTGAATGCTCCAAAATCTAAAGAAGGATGACACAAATGGAAAATTCCACACCTGACGTCGCGCAGCCAGATGCAAACACACAAAGTATATGGTGAAGAGTGACCTGCAGGCCACATGTGAGAGGCTTATGAAACATCAATGTGTTTTATGCGTAGTCTTGGATCCCAACTCTGAGGTCTATTCCTACCTCCCTACACCTAAGCAAACATTCCAAGATCAGGATCAATTGTTTTCAAATATAAAAACATATACAAAATCTAAAGCATTTTGGTCCCCAAGCCTGACTGACAAGAGACAGTCTACCTATGTTATCAGAAGTGACTGCAGACCCCAATGCCGTTACCTGGTACTTCTGCTGTGTTCACCTGAGAAATGACCTTGAAACCCAAAGGTGTGGCCTCCAGGCGTGTGGTGAGCAGGGAGGCTCAAGCCCCACTGATGGCGGCACACTCAGCTTAGGCAGCAAAGGTCAGGGTATTTCCTGGTTGCTGAACCCTTGGCCTGAATTTGACCGAAATGGCCCAGAAGCTGGAAATGGTGAACACACATGATATTGCTGCTGGAGAGGCAGAGACAGGAAGAGTGTGCATTTGAGATCAGCCTGGTCTACAGTGAGTTCTAAGACAGCCTAGGCTACATAGGGAGGTACAGTGTTTTAGAAAGAGAGAAAGAGCCCAGGTGTCCAAACTTTGTGTGTTCTGCATCAGCTTGCACCCCACTGATGGAGTCGAGAAAGACCAGAAAGTTTCCGGAGATCTTAACGGAGGAGAAGCAAAATGAGGCATGGGGTAGGGGAGTGCCAGCCATTCCCATCTTCTTGTGAGCTGCACACCATATTATCTGAACCCTCCTCCAGGCCTACGTGCATAGTTCCAAGCTGCCACAGCTCTCCTTCCACTCTTAGCCCTGTGTTTGGCCACCACCTGAACCTCCAGGAACAGGGAACCTCCAACTCTTAGCACACTTTTTACATTTCTTAAGTAGAAGAGACGGAGCTGGGGATGCACCTCAGTTAGCAGAGCTCTTGCATAGCATGCGTGATACTCTCAGGTGATGCCAAGTAGCACATAAATGTGGTGTGGTGGGACACACCTGTCACCCCAGCACTCGGAAGGAGGAAGCAGGAGGATCGGGAGTTCAAGCCCACCCTCATCTACAGAGAAATTGGAGGGAAGCCTGGGCCACAAGAAACCCTGTCTCTAAAAGGTGAGGATGCTTCAGTTCCACTTAGAAGGGGGAACTAAATAATCATGGGCAGCAGAGGGAAGGAGAGACCTGAGTGGGAGAGGGGAGGAAGCAGAGAAAAGGTGGGGTAGGATCGGATATGCGGGAAGACAGGGGAGAAGCCCAGACAGCCAGAAGTACAAAGGGAAATGTGCTGCTGCCAGAGATGGGGGATGGGGTTGGAAGAACGTCTAGAAAGTCCCAGAGACCCAGGATATGAGAGACACCCAGGACTCAGTGTGGGTGACCTTAGCTGAAATGCCCAACAGTGAGGAGATGGAACCTGAAGAGACCACCTCCAGTAGTTAGCCAGGGCCACCAGTAGAGGGATGAAGACACCAACCCACCTTCAAAGTTTTGATGCAGGATTGTTCTTGTCTAAAAGAAATGCAAGGACAAAACTGAACCAGAGACTGAAGGGATGTCTGACCAGTGACTGGCCCAACGTGGGATCCATCCCATGGGCAAGCAGCAAACCCTGACACTGTTTCTGGGGCTATGCTGTGCTTGCAGACAGGAGCCTAACATAGCTGCCCTCTGAGAGGCTCGGCCAGCAGCTTATAATCAACTTACAGTCAAGGATTAGACTGAGGTCTGGGACCCCTATGGAACAGTTAGGGGAAGAATTGAACGGGCTGAAGGGGATGGCAACCCCATAGGAAGACCAATGGTGTCAACTAACCTGGACCCGTGGGAGCTCCCAGAGACTAAGCCACCAAACAAAGAGCATACATGGACTGGACCGAGGACCCCAACACATATGTAGCAGAGGACTGACTCCCTTGTCTGCCCTCAGTGGGGGGAGGATGTGCCTAATCCTTTAAAGACTTGATGCCCCAGGAAAGGGGGATGCCCAGGAGGGGCACCTTCTCAGAGGGGAAGGGGAGGGGAAGGGGTGAGGAACTCTGGGAGGGGAGAGCCTGGAGGGGTTGGAAACATTTGGGATGTAAATAAAGCAAGCAAGCACTGGAATCAAACTCAAGTGTATGGACAGCAAACCCAGTGTCTGCTGCTTTGTCCAGAATGGTTTTCCCTTCTCTGACCACCCAGCAACCATGAGCCTAACCCCATCCACTCTCTCCTCTCTTGTTGATCATGTTGGACTCTCGAAGGAGGAGACTGAGTTCTGAGTCTCTATCCCTTGAGAGCCCTGTCTTAGTCTGTTGATTTTCTGTCCTTTCATTCTCTCCGAATCCCCTGTCTGGCAGAGCCAACTCTCAAACGTTTGTTGGGGTTTCTTTGCATTTAGAATATGTATCCTAGTTAACTTTCTATTGTCATGACAAAAGACAACGAACAAGGCAATTTATAAAAGAAGCATTTAATTGCTAACTTGCCTTCATTTTTAGAGGGTGGGGCCCCGACCATCATGGTAGGAGCAAGAAGACAAACATGGTGCTGGAGTAGTAGCTAAGAGCTTACATCTGACCCACTGTTTCCTTCAACAAGGTCACACCCCCTAATCCTTCCCAAACAGTTCCACCAACTGAGGACCAAGCATTCAAACATATGAGCCTTTGGGGCCATTCATACCATCACAATATACTTGTGAAGCTGGGACTTTAGATCTTATGGTCCATTGGCATTGTGGGATAACTGCAGCAGAGGTCAGGGGTGTGTCCAAACCCACTCCTCACAAGCCTCAAAAACCCAGGGGCAAAAGGAAGCCAGAGCATCATTGTTGGACACCACAAGGACCCTGTGGCATCCATCTGACTAGAGTTAACTGGTTCCCATCCCCTAACAGAATCACCCGAATTTCTGTACACAAGTTTCTTGGATTTTAAATGGTGGACATCAGTGGCCAAGTGGCACCCACATTGCCTGCTGAATACAATGCCCTTATGAGGACTGAGTACTGTCCTTCTGTTGACTTGTCCTTCTGTCTGACTCTTGAGTCAGAGCAAAAGTCCCTGAGACCAGCCCATAGAATCAACCCTTCTCACGCACCCTCCTTCTCAGCAGCACTGGCCCATAATCAAGTCCATGGTATTTTTCCAACTGGTCCCAAGCGCCCACAGCTGCAGTTCCTGCTTCTCTAACATCAGAGAATGGGGTTGGATCTACATCTTGTCCTGTGCTACAGTGGGGGTCCAGCAGCTGAGCTTCTTGGTGGGCCTTCAGGCATAATTTCAGAACCACATCAATAAAGAGTGGTGGGTTACAGTAACCGTTGGCAACAGTGACCATAGACACAGTTCTTCATCTTATTCCACTTCTTCTCTCAACTGACACCAGGGCTGGGAACGTGAGGAGAGTGGGAAGGGTGGAATCAGCAGGGGAACTGAACCACACCAGGATATCAGGTACCCAACTGGCAGGCACCCCATCCCCAACTCCTACCTGTGCTTCCTCTGGCCTAACCCACTCCCACCCTGCCAGGGTCGGGTGAGTGCAACATACCTTATACTGGTAAATTATTGCGTGCTGCTTGAGCTCACTGAAAGACGGGCTTTGGAAGATGGATTTCCCTCTCCCATTTCACACCCAAGCATGCTTGTCTCAAAGTGTCCTCTGAGGCCCACTGTCTGAAGATAGCATGCTCCGGTCCCAACTATGTCTGGCACAAAAGACAAGTAAAACAGCCTGTGGTCGTTTGAATGAGAATGGCCCCCATGGCCTCATATATTTGAATGTTCAGTTCCCAGTTGGTGGAACTGCTTGGGAAGGATTAGGAGGTGTGGCCTTGTTGAAGAAGGTGTGTCATTCGGGGGTGGGCTTTGAGGTATCAAAAGCTCATTTCATTCTCTCTCTCTCTCTCTCTCTCTCTCTCTCTCTCTCTCTCTCTCTCTTTCCTCTCTCTCTCGTTTCTCTCTCTCTCCTTTTCTGCCTGCCTTCCTTCAACTTGCAGATCAGATGTGAGCTCTCAGCTACTGCTTCAGTACCGTGCCTGCCTACAGCTACACTCCCCTCCATGTTGATTATGGGCTTACCCTCTAAAACTATGAGAAGGCACCCAATTAAATGCTCTCTTTTATAAGCTGCCTTGGCCATAGTGTCTCTTCACAGCAATAGAAGAATAACTAAGACACATCTGAGAGTAAAAACATCTTGTCCTTAAGAACATCCAGAAGGTGAATCATCTCCAGTAGACACTGCTGTTGTTTATCCCATGATATCCCATGACTTCTCCCTGCAGAGAGAGAGAAGATGAAAGTCACAGGATGCTCACTCAAGAACTCAAGCCAACTGCCTCAGTCTCTCCAGCCTGTTTGCTGAATGTTGTGAGCATCTGGTTTGATAATGCTTTGCTGTCTATTTGCCTATCTCTGGCTCTTTTATTCTTTCAATTTGGCTCATCTATTCAAAACAGAAAATATGGCTGTCATAGGTCATTCTCCAAAACAGTGAAACAGTTGGCCAGCAAAACAGCTGGGTCAGCTCGCAGGGCTATGAAAGACTACAGATGACAGACAGGCAAAGGAAGACAGTAGAATTTTTCTGGAAGGTGATAAGAAGAAGGGAAGAAAGTAGGCATCTATGGATGTTGATCTTAGCGTCTGGGGGTGACCACATGCGAGATTCACCTGTGGCCAAGCAAGGTACTTGACACAACACATAGTGTGGGGGAGGGAACCTATTGGCAGCTGCAGTATGCACATCTGTGTTAGTGCCCCCAGTGTCACTTCTGGCTTGTACATCAGCTCCGTGAGGAAGATATGCTGTCATTCCCAGTTCACAGATGAGGAAACTGAGGCATAGAGACAATGACCCTTGCCCAATAACCCATGCTTACAAACCTGGCCAACTCAATCCAGATCCTGTACTCAGATCACCCATAGGGTGGGCCAAACCAGGAGAGGTGCTGATGTAGTCAGGGACTTGAAGACACAACCCTCCCCCCCCCAAAAAAAAAAAAAAGAGATAAAGGCAGACAGCAAGAAAAGGACAATGAAACCTAGAAGTCAGAGGAGACTTAGAGGATCCTGTGGACAGCAAGATCCACTGTGTTGGGAGACACAGAAGACATACTGAGAGGATGCCAGCAATGCCTATACTAGGGTTAAGTCCCAGTGTCTTCCTGCTAAGGTAGTGGCTCTCAATCTCTGGGTCACTGATCCCTTTGGGAGTGGCACATCAGATACTTGCATTACAATTCATAACAGTAGCAAAATTATGTAGTGGCAACAAAATAACTTAATGGTTAGGGGTCACCACGCCATGAGGAACTATATTAAAGAGTCACAGCATGAGGAAGGTTGAGAACCACTGTAATAAGACTTGGCAGTGACTCAAAGCTGACACAATTAGACTTGGCTAGCCCTAAGGTTCTCAAGTCACCCTCTGCTTGTGTCCCTGACAAGCCCTGATCAGAAACTTGACCTCTAATTTTTACTAGATGCTGGAAGCCAACCTGCTGGTACTGGCAACTCTCTATCCTCCCCCCAAGGGTGATTTATCTGTTTTCTGTTGCTATAATAGGCCTTCTGAAGCAGACTAATTTCTTAAAGGGAAGAAGTTGGTTTTTTTTTTTAGCACAGAGTTCCTGAGATGCAAGATCCAAGATGTGGTGGCCCTGTTAGTTCAGTCTCTGGTGAGGCGGCAACAGTCAAACGTGAGAAAGGAGAAGGAAGGCGAGATCAAATCCCAAAGCAGGCAGCCAAGACTGCAAGATGGCAGCCAAGACTGCCGGATGGCTCAGTCCAGAAAGAGCTTGCTGTATGCCCAAAAGGACCTGCATTTGAAGAGCAGAGGCCACCATGAGACAGACCCACCAAAAGACATCTTGTAGCCCTAGCACTGAGGAGACAGAGATGGGGAGATCCCTGAAGCTCCTTAGCCAGGGAGTCGTCTAGCTGAATTGAGGCACTCCTGGTTTAGTGAGAGACCCTGTGTCAAAAAAATAAGGTAGACGGGGACTGAAGAAAACACAAGACATCTGCCTCTGGTCTCCACATGCACTCACATGTGCATGCATATATGCATACATATCATAGAGGAGAGAGAGGGAAGGAGGGGGCAGAAGCTAGAGCAAGCCTGAGATACCAGGTCCAGGCGTCTTCCTCAGCACTATCTACCTCTTCTTTTTGAATGAACTCTAGACTGGCCTGGAGTTTGCCAGGGGACTAAGCTGACTAGCCAGCAAGCCCTAAGGACCAGGATCCCCAGCGCACTATGTCATGTCCCGCTTTTGTTGTTGTTGTTGTTGTTGTGTTCTTGTTCTTGTTCTTGTTCATTGTGTGTTTGAGTGTGGTTTTTCTGTGTGTTTGAGTACAAGCCCCATCAGAAGCCACAGAGGGTGTCAGGTCCCCAGGGCTGGAGTTGTAAGTGGATGTGAACAACCTAATGTGACTTTAAGAGAAAATGGAGCCGTTCAACTCCCAACAGCTCATCCACACAGATAATCAAGTGTCACCTCAGGACACTCCACTCCAACATTTAAAGCCCTCGTGGAAGTGGGAATCAAAACCGCAAGAAGACAGCGCCTCACACCGTGTAAACTGACTAAAATTAAAGGGACTGACAACATCTGCAGCGGGGAGAACTCGGAGGCAGGAAAACTCTGGGGTGACTGGTCGCACGCAGCATGGAAGACAAGATCACTGCACAAATGATCCACATCTGTGTAAGCAAAAATACGTTTATCTAAGCTGGTAAGATCGTTCAGTGGCTCAGACTCTTGCTGCCATGCCCCAGAGCCCATATGATGGAGGGAGAGAACCAACTTGCATGTCGTCCTGTGACCTCCATTGGCATGTCATCACTGGGTACACACACACACACACACACACACACACACACACACAAAAGAAACACAATGTAATTAAAACTTAAAATGTATTTTTAAATACGTTTATCCTATGAGTAAACATTCTTATACTTAGGTCATTATCAAGACAAGTATGTTCCCAGTTCACAAAAAGCTTGTGTAAAAATGTCTACTGCAGGCCCGGAGGGATGGCTCCACTGTTTTTTTTGTTTTGTTTTGTTTTGTTGTTGTTGTTGTTGTTGTTGTTATTATTATTAGATATTTTCTTCATTTAAATTTCAAATGCTATCCCCAATGTCCCCTATACCCTCCCCACACCCTGCTCCCCTGCCCACTCACTCCCACTTCTGGCCTTGGCGTTCCACTCTATGGGGCATATAAAGTTTGCAAGACCAAGGGACCTCTCTTCCTTATGATGGCTGAATAAACCATCTTCTGCTACATATGCAACTAGAGACACGAGCTCTGGGG